>NC_132804.1:32264784-32577909 GCF_048594095.1 Paramormyrops kingsleyae
TTTTTACTGTCTAAATATATGTATTCAGCTAGTGTAAACATGCAGGATGCTATCACAGCGAATGTGAGGCTGAGACTGAAGTGTTACCCTTTGTTTCCGCTGAGAGACGTGCCTCATGACTCATTTCCCCGCAGGTCGTACATGGTTTGACATCTGAGATTCAGATCGAGTTCTAGGTAAAAAAAAAATTTTACTGGTTGGTTCGACTTTTAAGAAATTCGAGTTCTAATGAGTTTGAGAACTGAGGTACCACTGTATGTCTACATTAGGAATTGACTAGAAATTAAATTTTGGCTGCGGACTTTTGGGTCCCTTATGACCCAGTCTTTTTTTTGTAGAGCAAATTGAGGGGATCCCATCATAACTTTTGCCGAACGATACGTTCTACCAATCGGGGGGGCCTTGTGATAAATTTTTTGCTGGCCCATATTCCCATCGGCCCAGAGGGAAATTGTCCACCCGGTATGCCAGATAGCCATTCCAGCCTTGGACGTATATATATTTTATCAACGAGGTCTGATTCACAGCACTTAGATAGGCCAGTATTTAATGTAAACTAATTGGTGTTGGAATTTCTGGTTTATTGGTTAAAACAACCGCAAAACTATTTATTGTCGAGGGTAATTGTAAAAAAAAATCATCAAGGCATATGTATTTCCATTAAGGAAATGGTTGCACTCTTACAAGTCTTTAACAAAAACTACACTGCATGCTTCACAGGACTGGAAAATCCTTTTGCATATATAAGGCCAAATGCACAATGGCCATATTCCCTGGTTTAAGGAGCACAAAAGCTGATTGAGCTGGTGAGGCATCTTTCATCCCTTTTTCCTACATCCAGATGATTAGGATTGACTTAATGTTTGGAGAAAGACATAAGATGCTTTCACCCCAGTGTGTCTTTTGGTATTGGCAGCCAATTATTAGGGTCTTGATATTAATGTATTGTTAGGTGTTTTCCACCCTGATAAATACAGTATATTTACTTTAGTTGTCTTTATTCCAAAAAGGTGTCTGGGAATATGGGAAAAATATCCATAACCAATTAAAAATTCTCAGCCTAGCTTTAACTTGTAAACAACCCAATAAGCAGTTTGTACTTCACTTTCTAAAGTTTCAAAGGCTTTACTGATGATTGGTTTGATAACAGACAGGAAAAATACACAGATAACAGAGTTACTGAGACGGTGATTAGCTTTTGCATGGCACTGATTTCCCAGGCCAGGCTGATATGATGGATCGCTAGATTTTTCTTGAAAGCTTTTTTTTTTCCTTTTACTGTAGTAGCTTAAATCTCCTTTACTTGTCCTAAAAATATAAATGGCAATGGAGACTTTCTAAAACACATGCCCTGGAGATCACTTCTCGGCTCTACAAACAGAAGTTAAATTTCAAAACGCATATAAAATAGTCTTCATGGGAAATTGCGGTGGAATCTCAGTTATCAGCAACAAAAGAACCTAAAATCTTTGTTGTGGGTCTTCAGAGCGCAGTTAATTAGCATTTCTGAATGAAACTCACCTAATGCCTAAGAACAGGTGATCATTTAGTCAATATGAAACCCAATATGTTTGTTTTTTTGTCCTGTTCACATAATTTTTTTTGTCCACATTTTTAGCTATGAAAGCCTGTATTACAGAAAGAACAAGTATGTGTAACATTAGCCCCTCTCTGTTAATGAAAGATGATGTGATCAGTTTATAGCATCGCTGCGGCGTTGGGAAGGGCCACCAGGGATCAGCTTTTAGAAGAAGCCAAGGGGAGATCTGAAAGGACTGAAGAAGGCATTCAATTCTCCATAAGTAACTACATATTTCTTCATTCCCAAGATGTCTTTGATGGTTAATAGCTAAGCCATTATCACTTAAATAGTGTTCATGGTCCTTGCTATATAATTCCAATTTCCTTTTTACTAGCATAATGGATTAAATACCTCAGTGAGCAAGAGGTAATGAAGAATAATTTAAAAACCATGGTATTAAGGCCTTAAAATTTGTAAGTAGCTGAAATTGTGATGACAGTAAGGTAAGAAAGATAATAAATAATAAATGACCATCATGTAATATTAGCTTTGTTTTATATTGTTGTGAGTAGCTCATTGATAAGTTTTTCTAAACTCCAGTTCTGTCATAATTGTGATTTTTAATTGTCTTTTCCATTAGTCAGTTGGCGATCAATGAAACTAATACAAAGCAACAGTATAATGTTTTATGAAACTCTTTTAAGATGATGTGTCCAGTGCACATACATCATAGCAACTAGTTCAAAATGTTTTTTTTTTTAACAATAAACAATTAACACCTCTACTGACAATACTGCTGTCTTGCATGCATGTGCAGTGCCCAGTCGACATTGCAGAAAATGAATGTGTGTCTGTATAGACTTAAGAAAAACTTCTCATAAGAGTGCAATTCACTGAAAACCGTAGAACTCCCAAGTGCCTTGGCAGACATGATTTTGTATGGTATTGAATGGTGCATATTTACAAACCCAGCCAGCATTTGTACTCCGTCCAGGAGTTTGACTCAAGGCCTTGAGTGAAGAGACATCTTTTATATAAACAGATTCACAATTTAAATGTAATTATTCTATTTGTTTCAGCTTTTCCCATTAATTCTGGTTGCAGTGGAAGATGATTTCCGATGCGTCCTTGACCTTGAAATCAGTAAAGGAGTCTGTTGTCTGTTTTTCTTTAGTATTTATGTGCATTTAGAAAAGGATCTACCCTCAGTCTGAATAGCCCTATTGTGAAAATGATTGAACCAGCCTTTCACCATTTCCTCTATTATCTGAGGATGAGCCAGCACCCTTTGTTGTCTTTTGTTCCTAGTCATCCAAGTATATACACTATATCTGAATTTTATGAATGAATAGTGTTTATGTTTGCTGCTGTCATTGACAGTGTACGTCTTCTAACATATCAATGTAGACCATTTCAGATGCATGGTCACCTAAATGTCAACTTCCGTTATAGTTCACCAAATTTCATTACAGATTTAATTACTATATTAATATGCTTATGGAAATGAAAAGCAGCAAAATATGCCCAGGTAAATGATGCACACGCACCTGGCAGTTCACATCAGACCAGTTCACCTTCTTCCATGGCTCCATGGTCCAGTTCTGACGCCCACATGCCCAGAGTAGGTGTTTTTCAGCAATATGTGCTGCAGTAGCTCTCCTGTGGGATCGGACCAGACAGACTCACCTTCACTCCCCATGGGCATCAGTGAGCCTTGGGTGCCCATGACCCCATCGCTGGTTCACCGGTTGGCCTTTTTTGGACCACTTTTAGTAGGTACTGAGCACTACATATCGGGAACACCCCATTAGACCTGCTCTTTTCGAGATACTCTGACCCAGTGAAATATTCATCATGACTTATGACATATTTAAGTTTTATGATTTAGCAAGCAAAATCTGCAATTAACACAGACATTTTGCAATTTGTGATCACTCGTGTCATTTGTTGGTCAAGGCTGCAGCAAGGTCTTGCATTTATTGCATAAACAGAAAACAAAGGTATTCTCATAGGTTGCATCCTCACTGGATGCTGCGATTCTCGATTGAAGGTCTGTTGCCACGGAAACCACAACTTTTCAAGAGAGAAACACTTGAGAGTACTAAGGGGGAAGGGAGAAATGATGTTTTTTTTTTTTTTTTAAACATGAAGCACTTCCATGGATCTCTCCATTTGATTCTGACCCATCCTCCCAGTCTTGCCCTGATTTAGTAACTCCTCGTGCTTTATTATCTGTGTGCTTCACAGCAGCCTCTGAGGAACACCGCGTGTTCCTCCAGCACACGCAAAGTGCCGTCTCCTCACATTAGACATCACACTGCTCTGCACAGGAGAGCTGGCGCAGGTTTGTGCAGAGTAGAGCATCTTTCTGGGCTGGAAAACAGGCACCATGCAGGCACCTGAAAGAGGACCCAAATTATGCACAATTAGGGCACTTTACCTAAGCCACTAGGAACCTTGTTTTTTTTTTAATTATCTTTTTTACATTTTTTTCCTGTTTGCTCATTTCTGAAATTGTGCTTTGGTGAAGGACACTAACGTCAATGAATGTTTATTAATTTTTTAAAATTTGATTTATATTTAAAATAATATTTTGTATTTAAAAAAACCACACACTTTCATTTATCAACACAGCCTACTGTAGGGCCCTGTTTGGCATCCCGTTTGACAGTGAACTTATTGAGTTTTCAATTCAATATTGTTTTACCACTTCTATCGTGTTTTCAGGGGCTTTTGAGGTTACCATAGTCATTTCTGTTTATTTAGGGCTGGAACCCCATTATAATTTGTTGAAAATACATAGCGACTATGTTCAACCCTAGGAAAACAATTCATTGCTGATACATTAATACATTATAGAACAAATAAAGCAGTGGATTGCTATTATTAAAATTATCATTCAGGTGCAACGACGTGAAACAGGATAACTGTATTTTCCCTGGTAGACAATGAATAACAAGCTTGACTTTGTATATGGCTCAAAAAAATAAATGTCAAAATTTACATAAAATTATTATAAGAAACTATAACTGTTTAAGGGAAAGGCTGAGCAAGTTACAGTTGCAAAGTAAAATAGTAAAACAGCATATGCTGTAGATAGCTATAGATAGAAGCCAGATTACATTGTTAGTGACTGTCGCTTTTGCATTCCGTCATCACTCATCCATCAAGAAGTTCAACAATAATTACAATTCATTTCTAAATGCAGTGAGGCAGCATTATATTCTACGCATTTGTATATGTGCATAAAACGCATAGCCAAAAGAACTGTTAATAAGACTTCATAATCTACACATGAATTATAGACCAAAATTTCCATGCAATTTTCATTTTATGAAATGAATTCTTTGTTGAAGAAGCAGCAAAAATGACAAGAATGTTTCTATGTGCTTGTTATTTAATCATATATTCTACACTTCTATACTTTCTGCTTTGTGCAGAATACCTTCAGCACTGTACCTTAAATTTCACAGTTATTACCAACATTGTATCTCTTCACAGATCCTGGACCCACAGAGGAGTGCCTTGCCAAAGGTAAGACAGATGTTCATTCTGTCACCATGGAGTTCTCTTGGCTGTGCACCAGGCAAATTTGGATATGCAGTTTAGCATTAACCTTAACCCCCCCCCATTTGAGAGACTCCATCATTGTTTCATGGGGGCAATACCAGTCACTGCAGACAAATCAGTTTGGCAGTATGAGTTTTTCATTTTCCTTAGTATTAATACAGGTGGCATGAGATTGCATGGGGAGGAACTGTAACAGTTCATTTATCAATATAAATGTCCGACGTAATACTGCTGACCAATGTTATTCCCAGACTGTGTTAGAGTAATACAAGGCCAATAAATGCCATTAATTTCGCCTCACTTATGCAAAGGCTTAATGGCACCCTGTAAATGCTGTTGCTCTATACTTTGGTATACTGTAATTACAATTATTACTTACTCAAAGAATGCTCCATTAAATCTTACTGGATGCCTAGCATCTCTTGTAATGCTATTCAAAAAAAGTGGATCTGGATGGGATTTAAAAGTGTAAAGTATGGTCACTGTGACAACAGCATATTAAAAATTATTTATTATTATAATAAATCAATAATAAATAAAACAAATCAATAATAATAATAATAATCATGATAAATGTGTTTACTGCAGGTGCTGCAGATTTACTTAATCTCCAAACAATGATATAAGAATGTGGACAAAAACCCCATGGGAGTAAAGACCTCAGATTTGACACCTATAGTGAAGCACAGTAGAGTTTCTTGGGATGTAATTAGCACCTAAACTATAGAGCCAAAATACAAGACAACTGGCAGAATGTTGTCCCTGTTCCCCTAAAATCTGAATGGACAGCAGTGATGATGTTTCTGTGTTCTCAGTGTAAATCACCCGCTAGTGCAAGCGAGAAATGACCTGGCAGCCCAACCGGGATAATTAACTGGCTGCAGTGGTGTAGATATTTTTGGATGGACACTTTGGTTTGGGGAAACTCATATCAGTGGTCTGTACCACACAAGCTTAGTGTAATTTATAGTCTCCTACTTTGATAGCGAGATGCCCCTTTTTCCTACGCAGTATAACGGAAGAGAATCAAGTATGAAGGAACTGTGATGTGCACATATGCCCTAACCCGAATGAGCAGATTTACAGCCCCGATTATCGTAGTAGTGAAGGACCTGGGCCGGCCATGTGTGTTAAGTCTAATTGTGTGTTGAAACGTTTGACGGCAATAAGTGAAATGCGGCGGTGAGTGACCTTGAACCGGGGCCAAGTGACACAATGTCCAGTGCAAGACGTAGAGAAGAGCAGAGGGGAATTCAGTGCTGTAGGTGTAGTACATTCTAGTACATTTAGCACAGCGTAGAAGTATTTAAGATGTAGTAAAATATAATACTGGGCCTTGGATACCTAACAGGAAAAGTATTATGGTTTACTAAAAATGTACTGCAATGTATCAAAAATATTTAAGAAAAATATTGAAATGGAGCAGATACAGAAATTCTCAAAAGTGTTAATGGGCAGTTACAAATATAAATCAATTCTTGCAATTCTAAAGTTTAATGGAATTTAATTTGTATTATTATAATGTATAATTGAAGTTAAAGGAACATATAAACATTTACAGGACATGTTTATTAGTGAAACATTTTAAAAGAGGTGCTGGCACATAAAATAAAATAAAATTTAATTTAATAAATCCAGCACAGCCTTGTAGTAGACATGTGGCTGGAAGGGACCTGGATGGTTTACCTGTTAGATGTTGAAGAAGATACAAGTTACTGTCCATAACATATCTGTGTTTATGCTACTCACTATGGATTCAGCCAGGATTCTTACCTGGCTGCAATATCAAAATACTCCACGCTGTCCACAGCAAAGGGGACCTTGGTTTCTGAAGTATTCTAAAGTTTTTTTTAGCCATGGTATATGGGTCCCCTTTAACAGCTGAGAAACTTGGTTTGAATTATTATTTTGCTGTAATATGGTTAGATTATAATTTGCCTGTGTTTCATAAATAAATAAATATGTAACTGAAAATGGATTGTATCACAGGCTGGGTGAGTACAGCTGCAGACTGCCAATAAGACAACAGATACAGCCATTAATTGATGTTGTTCTTGCTAAATTAACAGTCATTACTTTCCATTGGGTGCACAATTCAATCTTCATTAAAGTAAACAAAATGTAATCTTGTTGTAAACTGATGCATACTGAATCTTAGCTTTAAGATGTAAATGCATTACGCTCACAGAATCTATGGAAAAACAGAGGTAATCCAACAATGCTAGCAAGTTAGGCACTCTGACTGCTCGCTTAATCCGCTGTAAATTTGGGTCTCCAGTCTAGAACGATCCCAAAAAATGTATTTGAATATGCAGCAAGGTAGCCGTGTGTCTCTTTAGGGTATTTTCTGGACAAGAAGCGCAGTGCTGTTCAAATCTGTATCTGTGAGACCAATAATGGCCAAATTGTCTGAAGTTTGGTGGCGGAAGCGTGCGTGAGCAGACTTTGTTCAGGAGACGAGGGCTGGGTGAGCTGCACCTTGTCACACTTCATGTACCAGATCTTTCACCATTGGTTATGAGAAGACTTTTAAATGTTCAAGAATGAATGAATGAGTGAAATTGTAAATTAAGAGTCTAACAGCAATATGCTGAGTGGTAGCACCTAAAGGAAAATGTATTGCCTTGAACTTCAGCTAAAGCATTGTCTCCACTTTGGTAATATGATGTCATATATTAGTTTGGCCTCTTTTCACCGACATAAAGCAACAGACAAATGTGAGCTATATCGTTTAAGTCTAGCAAACGTGACAGGCATTAGGGCTACATTTGTTTTCTGTTTAATTAAATATGAAACTTAACTTGAAACCGATACATATTGAGGTTAGCTGTGAATTTTAAGCCTTCTGTAATGCATATAAATCAAAGTGCCTTAGAATCACATTAGCTTCGGCTTAAGCAGTTTATAGCTCTGCATAGCTGCCCCACCATACAGCTGGATATCTTACTGAAGCAATTCCGGCTTATAATTCTGCTGAAAGGAACAGTGCGGCAGAGTGTAGCCTGAAATTTGAACTAGAAAAATTGTGGCTGCCACATTTGTTCCTTGGATGGTGACCTCTGTGTTCTGCTAGTCACCACCAAGAAAATTCAGCTATTGAGTAGAATCCACTGAAATGCAATATGGTAATTTATGCACTCAGATCTTGCTTCACCAAGAAAGTTGCCTTCATTTTCATTTCAGTTGTATTTACTGGTCTCACTCTGACCACTTGTCAAACGTTAAATTTTACATTTAGATATTGTTTTTATATGAAGATGGTGGCACAGATTTCATAGAACATTGAAGCTCTTGCAGTTGCATACAGGCCGTGTAATTATTCTGCGGCTAAGAATTTAAATGGGTTATGTTTACCAGCTCTTGATACAATGACACACTAATGAGCTGGAAACCTTTTTAACTGTGGGATCGTCTAAGTTAAGTGAATTGTTTGTTCTTGCCCAAGCCCACATTTTTATTTAGGTTTTTCTCTCACCGTCTGTCCCAGATTTATTAAAATAAAGCAGGTTACTGAGAAACTGTAAAAGGGTTTGACCCACGCGTCTGTGAAGATTATTTCCTCTTTTGATGATTCCCAGATAGAGCCTATCCAATGTAGAGTTTGTCATTTGGAGAAAATAAGTAATAATTCTGTGAATAATTCTTGGGGGTTTTACCTGAAGTTTTGCAGAAGGTAGTTAGCTGGTTGACTCTGAATTATTGCTTAATTTTAAGAGTGTTACAGTAATTTTGTACTTCTGCTAAGCAATGAAACAGTCGGCAAATATGAAATTAATAGCTAAGTGGCAACTAGTATTCCTATCAAAAACAAGATCTAAAAGCTTCTTTTAGCCATTTGGTCTCAGTCTCAAAAGTTGACGTGATCATCTTAATACCAGGAAATACATGAATATATGTGGGGGCAGTGAGTGGCTCAGTGGGCCAAGTCTCTGTGCCTGTGATTACCAGTTTGTCTGTGCCTGTGATTACCAGTTTGTCTGTGCCTGTGATTACCAGTTTGTCTGTGCCTGTGATTATCAGTTTGAGCCCCGGCCTCAGCAGACCAGTCACGTGTCTGTGGGTTCTTCAGCAGGGCCCTTAGCCCCCAGATCCAGTGGCACTGCATGTTAGCTGACCCTGTGCTGTGACCCCCACGCTATGGAGAGCATGATGGGGTTGGGAAAGAGAAGCATTCCAATGTACCTGTACTTGTGCAAATGGCAGATAAAGCATGTTCGTTTGTTGTTACCCAATCTACATTGCATCCGACCCCCACAGCTCCCCCTGCAGGTGGTGAGCCCACAGGACAGCCCATATTATCTCTTCAGGCTGTGCCCAATTGGGCCCCATGGGTGGAGGCCCAGCCACCAGGCACTTTCCTTCGAGTTCCTGCTCCAGGGCGAGGCCCCGGTCTCCCCAATCCAGGCAGGGTAACATGGTCCTGTGTATTTTCTGATATCATGTGGGTTTTCTGAATCACACTTAGTTTGGCCACTCACCTAGGATCAGTTTGCCTTGGGAGACCCTACCTGGGGCAATTGCCCCCGACAACATAGCTCCTAGGATCATGGAGACAAACAAAGCATTCCACCATGATAAGGTGGTGATTCATGGAGGGGCTCTCTGCTTAGACACCTGCCCCAGCGATCCGACCCCGGTTAAGCAGCAGAAAATGGATGGATGGATAGATGGATGGATGGATGATTGTTGTTAAATTTGAATATCAGGCTTAATATAAACACAATGAGCTTTGGATATGGTGGCATTTCCATGATTGTCCTGGAAGGGTTATTATGTGCTGGGTTCGGCAAAGAGAGACTTATTTGCCTGGGTTGGGCAATTCTGGGAAAAGCATGAGGAGGGGGTCTGCTGGTGAGAACGGAGTAAGCAGAGTTACCTAACTTTCCATTCAATCCATCTCACAATAGAAGGTTGACAGGAAAATCCATGTTAAGGCTACACCTGGACAAGAAGAAAACTGGACCCATTTCCACCGCACACTGCTGCAGGAGGGGACCACGAGATTCCCGTTCCCGCCAAAGCTGGGGCATGCCCACTAATTAGGCCACAGTGGGAGTCAATTTAGACATTGTATAGTGGCCTGCTTAGTGTTCACTCTCTTCTTGAGTCCAAGCCAAAGCACTGTGTGATTCCACAGCTTCTCATCTTGCCTGTTTCTCAACTGTTTGCCTCTTTCCTGCCTGGTCTTTTATTTGATTGCCCTGCCTTTTGTTTACCATGCCTCTCCGAGACTTTGAGTTCTGCCAAGCTCTCTGGCTTCCTGCCCTCCCAGGTCTCCTGACCCCAATCTGTCCGACATTTTCCTTGTCCCCTGAACTGGTGCTTCCTAGTAAATAGAGCTTTCCCAAGCTTGGGGTTAATGCTGTTCTCTACTTGCTCTAGCTTGGGACTGTGGTCACTTATAGCTAAGTTCACCCAAGTGATTGCACACTCTTTATAGGGCAGAAAAGAGAGCAGCTTGGAATGAGTTGGTGGCTTTCAGGAGGAAAACCTGTTAAAACATACACATCAATAAGAATTGCTTAGTAAAAGAGTGTAGGAGATGAGCTAGGTAGCTAGATGCTACAGAATGACTGGTGCTGTATGAAGCGTTTGACCCACCATTAAACCATTGTAGATTAGAATGGCACACAGCTTAATGACAATATACTTTACAAATGGGAATATGAGCCCACTAAATTGATAACCTTACCCCCTGGATTTGATAGAGGAATATTAATTTATTTTCCATGGTGGGGGGGGGGGGTCATTAGCTATGAGAGCTAATCTTCTTGTATGAATAAAGGTCCAGTTTAAGCTCAAAATTAAATAATAACCATAGTTCAGGCTTTTTCTGTGTGTTACCCAAAAAAAAAAACATAATCATCAGGCTTCAAGATAGCGAGCAAGCTTTTCCTAATTTGTTGGATTCATCATTTATAAAACAACAGAATTAGCTGTTCATTTAGTACAATAACTATAGGTCCTGGTGGTATTGTTATAGATTGCAGATCATAAATGACATTATACTCAGCTTGCTTCTTGCTCATCATCAAGTTCACCATATATTGTCCACATATAGAAACACTTTTACAGAATCCATGACTCAGACAGTTGTTCACATGAGTGGTTCCAGGATCACTGCCTGTCTTTTCTTTGACTGAAGCCAGATCAGCATGACCTTATAAACATCCAGTGCTGGCAACCATAAGGCAAGCAGGTGTACTGCCTTGTTTACTGTGATTTAAAAGGCAGTTAATGTTATACTGTATGGGTATTTATTATAGGCATGGATGGCACAGTGATACAGTGATTATGACTGCAGCCTCTTGCCCTGGCTGTGTGGATATGGAGTTTGCATGTTCTTCCTGGGATCCTCTAACAGTGAGTGAGGTCCACTGCTGCAGGGGCTGGCTGAACCTGCTTTCTCGATTGAACATAGCTTTGGATAAAAAGTATTTTCTAAATAAATGGTGTTCCCAAATAATCCGTATTTAATGAGTGTGAGCCGGGAGATGGGTGTGCTCGCCGTTCAGGGTGCCCTGCCTGGTGGCCTGTGCTTTCTGGAAAAGCCCCAGGCTGACTGTGACCTTGGACAGGATCAGCAGTTATGGAAGATGGATGGATGTTGAAGAAGCTCATGGCTGTTTTATTCACGTGGAAACTGTGATTGCATCTTTTTAGATTCCCAGCCCTTTTTAGATACATTTCTGTATAGTATACCTTGTTTCTTTTTGACATGAGATTTTTGGCATTTGTTAAACACATTTGCTTATGTGACTCTTTCTTTAAAGAGCCATACACAGGATGCTTAAAAATCACCATATTACAGAAACAATTTATTCTCATGGATATGAATGCCACCTGGCATACGCTGTCTCTGTCATTTTGCCAAGTGACACTGGCATTAATTAGCTGCTTTAGATGGCCACTGTGACAGTCTCCGCTTTCACATGACATATTCATTTATGGCAGTTGACGTTGGTCATCTGCATGCCTTACCCTGTGTCAAAGTAATATGGTTGACACTAATAGAGGCAGGAATATCAGACAGGAAGAACAACAAAAATATTCAAGTCATTATTACATAAGTGGCTTTTTAATTCAAAATGACCAGAGGTGGATAGCTCAGGTCCAGAACGTAACAATCCAGACCAAAATTTTGTTTCAACTAACCAGCTGAGTACTCTGTGGCTGTGAATTTTTATACTCAACTGGTCGGTTGAAACAAAACCTTGGTCTGGATTTTTACTTTCTGGACCTGAAGTATCCACCTCTGAAAATGACCTACCATTCAGGCCAGGGAATAACCCAGAATGGGGGGGCAGTCCATCGCAGGGCACACACACCTGTTTCTCTTAACCACTTGATGTCAGTCTCAAATGTTGATGTGATCATCTTAATACCAGGAAATTCATGAGTAAATTTGAATATCAGGCTGAATATACTGGTAACTCCAATTAACCTCAGCATGTTTTTGGACTGTGGGGGGAAACCAGAGTAGCAGGAAGAAATCCCACGACAACAGGGAGAACATGCAGACTGTGCAGCCTGGTCCCTGAGGTGTGAGGTGATGGTGCTACTGCAATTATTTTGGCATATAGGAATAGTAGAAAGCAAATTAAGCAAAATAATTCAAGTCAACGTGATGACAGAGAAGCTAGGCTACTCTGAGAGGCTAAATGGCGAATATCTGTGGCTAACCTCGCATTATTGGATGAGTTCGTCAAACCCGTCTTCTTTGAGATATATTTACATTGCAGTCATTCTGTGGTGATATTTAAGTTTTGCTTTGCAGTAGTTAAAGGTGACTGCATTTTCATTCACTTTTCATGTTAAGTGCTTCCACACAACTGAGGTTTCCACCATACTGCCAAGGAATCAAGAAGGACAATTTTAATCAGTGGTTTTAAATACTTGAGTAATCGAGTTTAATTGTGATAGCCCTAGTAATATTCTTACTATTTCATTCGTAATTTTACAGTGAAAAATCAATTACAAATATGAAGTTATTTATGGATTGCTTCTTACACACGACTCTCCTCTAGTGGAGTCTAGCTAGTAAATGAAGTTTTGGCATCAGTAGCTTACGCAAACTAAGTAAAAATGCAAAAACACGAGACAGAAATCAAGGCGTCTTGCAGGAATATCTCATCCACTCAAGAAATCAGAGCAACTAATGAAAATAACATTAAAACTGATTAACATTAAAACTGTGATTTTTAGTGCAAAACCGACCTTTTATTAAGCCGCTCGCATTTAGTATTTTACAAAGTTTGGGGACATTAAGGAAAAAAGGTTAACGTAGCAGAGCTGTACTTCAGCAAGGTGCGATTTGGACATATGTAGGCAGAGCTGGGCTCCACTGGGCTCCATCTATATTTAATCCCTGCTTTTAATGGACATGATGACTGACTCATTGGCCCCAATAGACTCTCTCAGAAGCATTGCTAATTGGATCATGTTTTTTTGTCATTTTTGTCATCTGTCCATTCAGTTTTATTTTCATAGCTCATGCATGGAATTATGATGACATGAAGTTGAATCATTTCTTGAATTATCTCTCATGTTTGCTGTAATGTCGCTGTAGTGTTTTTTGTGTCATTACTTATTTTCTTGTTTTTCTGGAATGAGGTTGCAGTGGGTATCACGGGTGTGACATCAACCAGAGATTAAACACGCAAAGGCAAAACAGCACAACTAATCAGGAAAACACATTTCTTTGCAAAACTACAGTCTTTAGTTCAAAGAATGAACTGACTTCCTGCTTTGATATTAGGGATGATCTTCTTAATCACTCTAAGCTCAACTATACTAGCAGTTAATGGTTTCATACAATTCCCAGTCAGGATTCTACCTTTTAATAGTGCAAAGGATACAAAGGATTCATGAAAACTAAAATCTTGCATAAGTGGGAGAAAAACACTATTAAAGTTTAAAATGTGATGATTACATCATTTATTAGACGTCCAATGAACATGCTTATGTTTCCTTGTATCCTCTACATCTTATTTCTTCTTCAAGATGTTTATGGAGATGCATTGGCTTTGGATGATGTAGTACAGTAAATATAGAGATTTTCGTGTTTACTTTAGATGTCAGTAGGAGACAATAAAGCAACTTTGGCTGCTGAGATTATAATTCCTTGTGCCTTGAATGGTACATGTGTTATAATAATATAATGGAATAATAATAACGGGACTCTTTTTGTCTTGATCAGACTTAATTTGTATTTAAATTTGATGCAAGTTTTGTAAAATGATGTATGGGAATCTGTGGTGTGATTGACTAATGTGAAGTTCAGAATTTTGGGATAGCAGACCATACTTTCATTAATATACACTATATGGACAAAAGTATTGGGACACCTGGCCATTACACCAACAGGAACTTTTATGACATCCCATTCTAAATCCATAGACATCAATAGGGAGTCAGTCCCCTCTTTGCAGCTATAACAGCTTTCCGAGTGTGTCTATGGAGATTTTTGCCCATTCATTCAGAAGAGCATTTATGAGGTCAGGCACTGATGTTGGACGTGAAGGTCTGGCTCACAATCTCTGTTCTAGTTCATCACAAAGGTGCTTGATGATGTCAGGGCTCTGTGTGGGCCAGTCAAGTTCTTCCACAACAAACTCACCTAGCCATGTCTTTAAGGATCTTGCTTTATGCACAGTCATGTTGGAACAGAAAAGGACCTTCCCCAAACTGTTCCTGCAAAATTGGAAGCATCGAATTGTCCAAAATGTCTTGGTGCGCTGAAGCATTAAGAGTTCCCTTCACTGAAACTAAGGGGCCAAACCCAACCCCTGAAAAACAACCCCACGCCATTATCCCTCCTCCACCAAATTTTACAGCTGGCACAATGCAGTCAGGCAGGTACCGTTCAAAGCCAGACAGAAGCGTGACCCTTCACTGCACAGAACATGTTCCCACGACTCCAGAGTCCAGTGGCAGTGTGCTTTACACCACTCCATCCGATGTTTGCGTGAAGCTTTAGTTTTTGTACTGGGATTAATGCCAGAGGAAGTTTGAAACTCTGCAGTTACTGAGTCAACAGAGCGTTGGCGACTTTTACGCACCATGCGCCTCAGATCTCAGCATCCCGCTGTTATTTTACCTGCTCTGCCACTTTGTGGCTGAGTTTCTGTTATTCCTAAATTTTTCCACTTGGCAATAAGTTGACTGTGGAATATCTAACAGGGAAGAAATTTCATAAACTGACTTATTGCAAAGGTGGCATCCTATGACAGCACCACGCTTGAATTCACTGAACTCTTCAGAATGACCCGTTCTTTCACAAATGTTTGCTAACCTGACTGCATGGCTAGGTGCTTGATTTATATATTTTTTATTAAATTACTTATTATTAGGTTTTTTTTAATTTGACACAGTGACACCCTTTTGCATATAAATATTTATTTATACAATTGCATCACTACTGTACTGTAATTTAATTTTTAGAGGCTAATTGTAGATTTACAATACAGGTAATATAAATAATAATAGAAAAGCATGCTTTATTGATCCCTGTGGGGAAATTCTCTTTTGCCTCTCCCATTTTGCTTTCTATAGGTGAGAGCGAGCTGGCTGCAAAGGGCAGCCACCCATAGCAGTGCCCAGGGAGCTGGGGGTTAAGGGCCTTGGTCAAGGACCCGCAGATATGCTGAGACTGAGCTTGAACTGGTGATCTTGCGATCACTGGCACAGAGACTTAGCCCACTGAGCCACGCACTGCCCCAAAATCAGTAGCATCAATGTTCTTTTACAGTTACGCATAATTTATAAAACTCAGTACATAACACTCTGCTTGCCAATAACATCAAATTTGAATTTGTTAAACGTAAAGCACTTTCTGGGTGGTGTAGTGCTTAGTTCTGTTATCATGCACCTTTTGGACCAGGGTTCGAGTCTCTGCCATGCTTCCACGTGTGTGGAGTTTGCATGTTATCCCTGAATCATCCTGGGGTTTCCTCCAGGTACTCCAGTTTCCCATCACAGTCCAAAAACATGTTGAGGTTAACTGGAGTTACCAAATTGCCCGTAGGTGTGAGTGCGCACTGCGACGGGTTAGTACCCCATCCTGGGTTGTTCCCTGCCTTGTGCCAGTAGCTTCCGGGATAGGGTCCAGACCCTCCATAACCTTGCATAGGACAAGCGGGTACAGAAAATGGTGGGATGGCAAACATTCTCAGTGTTCAATTAATATATAATAACAATTATGTTAAAAACAATGAGGTTTATTCTCTCATCAGGCGCTTAAGTCAAAATATTGCTTAAAAAGTTACATACTTTTGAGTATGTTACAGTAAGCAGTTCATGACCCATATTTTGTTTTTGGAACATCCATATAGGCCAACTTTGGTTTTTTGTCCATCTTACTTCAGAACAATTCTGTACACAAGCAAATATGTCTAACCAATAGATAAGGTGTAAATGTTAGTATTATTAGTGGCATGGACTGAAAGTTTAGAATGCATTGCTGATAAAATAATAATGCAGTCAACTGCATAGTCCAAACAAGCCTATACGCTACAGCATAGGCTGCGATGTATTATTCCAAACCGATTGCTATTCACTGCTACTAAAAACTCAGACATGTACTCCGTTAGGTGTGAAATGGTTACTAATTGGGTGAGTGTCCTGGTCAGGTAGTTCCACTGGGGACCCCTGACCTACGGTATACGGTGTATATATTAAGTGTATGTAGCCTATGTGTACAAAAATACGGAATGATGAAAATGTTTCATAATCCATCCGGAAACACGTCCCTGTCGGTCCCTCTTTCACAGGAGCTCAAGTACGTGGACTGTGGCTTAGGATTGCGAGGAAACACTACTTCCTCTGAATCTGTTTTTTTCTTACTCATTTTAATTGAAAAAATATTTTTTTTATCAACCAGTCATTTAACCTAATTGATTTGCATACTAGGCATGTTGACATAGCATATGTTAGTCGAATCCTGCTAAATGGTAATATACTTGGTATACTTAGGTTTAAATGTATAATCAATGTAGAAAGTTTTGTTTTGTTACACGTTCAGCTTTCTGAACGCTGCGTTTGGCCATGAAGAGGCGGGTGACTTAATACAGTCCCCCAGAGCACATAATGAAAAATGTAAGCCCTTGAATCAGTGGCAGAATGGCAGAGTCATTTAAATGCAACATGCCCATATTTTGGTGTTTCTCTGCCCAAAGGGTCTATGTAGCCTAAGTGCATGTAAACTCCAGACTTAAGACTTGTTTTGACATAAGCAAGTAGAAGAATTGACCTCAATGTCTTATTGGTCAGGTTTGAGGAAGCTATTAATTTTTTTACAGATACAGATTTATAAATGCAAATACAAAGTCTGACTCAATTTTTGCTATATGAAAATAAAAATGAAAAATATATTAATTAGTTACTGAATTAACTGCAGTTTAAAAATAAATTCATTGCTTAATGGATCTTAGAAAAGTAGATCATGGCATTTAGTCGTTTATCTAGCTTGAACTTAATATGTGCTAAGTATTCATTAAATATCATACTCTTTCATTACTGCTGCTACTACTACTGAAGCCTGCTATCCCTACTGGGGCATAGGCTGCCAGCAACGCCTACCCAGGCATCTCCGGCCAGAGCTTCTCACTCCAGCTGGCTCCAGGTATAGCCCATATTTTTTCATGTCTCCCTCAAGCTTTCAGGACCAGGTGTTTCTTATTGCCCTTTTTTCTTCTTGCCTTGGGGATTCCGGAATCGGCCTGCCTGGTGACACTGTTATCACAAAACAAACCCTCCCCTTCCATTCCATCCCCAGCACCTCTTAAAGAACAAGACCCATCTTGCTTCCAGACTGAGGTCTCCCAATTGCTTGTTGATGTTTTTGCACCTATGGGTTTTTAGGTGGGGTAACTGGTCCAAGGTGAAACCCTCATCCTTTCTCATCCAAACTTCGAACCAGCAGTTGCACAGCTACTGTTTTGTGAAAGGAACACAAATACTGTAGAACGTATACGTAAATGCAAGGGAATTTGTTTATATTCTTCGAACATGTTTCTGTTGAAATTCCAACTCATTCACAACAAAGAAGTTGAATTCAGTATAAGCTAGCATGGTTCCTTATAGCAATTCATGAAATTGTTTGCTGGAACTGGTTTTACTCATTCAGATCCACCAAGGAGAAAACAAACTATTGTACACAAACAAGATGAGTGATTTTCCCGTTGTGGAACACCAAGCCTGTGGCTCACAATTTGGCAACACGTTTTCAAGTCTGTCGGTTTATGTCAATGTGGTTTTAGCTAGTTTCTTTGGGAGCCAGTTCCAATTCTCACAGATCCTTGGCTACAGTCCCTGAGCTGGGTTACTTTATTTTCTGTGCTGGTAATACATCTGAAAGAGTAATTTCACTCTGGGGACTGGGACTGCGGATCATGTCAACAGATGTTATTGAGTCAGCAAAAATAAACAAATTAATTACCAGTTGTACATAGTAGCATCAATGGATGAAATACATTTGTGTAATACAGCTAAACTGAAATGATTTTGTAAGGACATTTGGGTGCAGAACAATGAAACCTAACTTCATAATAATTCAGATTCTTTTGTTCAGTCCCCTTTTCAATGGGACCTAAAATTACCTTATATAGCAGTGTTGCAAAATAATTTTAATGTTTTACGTTACTAGCTCTTACATGCATACGACGTGCAATGAAATTTGAACAGAGCACATAACTGATGTCCTTGGCTTTTATTCAAATGTTAATTACTGTGAGTTTTGGTGATTTATTTATCTTGCGACCCAGCAAATGCCAGGTGTGGTCCCCCGATCACCCTTCTAGGTCCACAGCCCTACTGAGGCTCTCTCTTCGGCCTCTATGATGTGTTGCATGGTTGTCTTGCTGTGCAGACCTGTGATGTCGGGGTGTTTCAGGACCCCATAGAGAGGCTGCCCTCTGAAGCCTTCGCACCTCATCCCGATGGCCAACCACTGTGCCCTTGTTCCTGCCTCTGGCTTTCGCCTTCCTGCTCCTTATATTTGGTCTTCTTCCTGAACTTTCTCCATACAGGGAATAGACAGTTCCAACAGAACTACTTGTTTTCCTGTCTCTGACACGTCTGGCCTAAGTGTGGTTTCTGTAATGAACTCTGGGAACATCCCCAGATAACCCTTTGATAAACATAGCAGATAGACCTCATTAAATAAGATTAACAAAGGTAAGAAACACGATGTACCAAGCATATCTCAAAATAACAAAAAGGACATAACAAGCTCAGATTCTGAAATAATAGCTATTGTGATATAATGAGTGGGTCAGAGAGCTGTCAGAATCGTTCCTGATGACTCTTCTCATTTAGCAGAGTGTGTCTTGAGTGAGAAACCTCCAGAGCTAAGTATTCCTCAAACGCATATTTAGAGACCCATAAACCATTTCTCTGTATCTGCCGCTTTTGGCAGTCCTGCTTTGGTTGTGTTGACTCACTCTACTAATGGCTAACGATGTGTTAGCTTCTGAAAATGATTTCTCTCAAAGTTCCTTGCCTGCTGCCTTCATCTGTGCCTACACCACTCCTTTCATAATGATGCCTTCCTTTCAGTGTTGCTAGTCTCCACAGGGGCCTTCACTACCAAAATTGCCCTGTAACTAACCTATGTGCCTCATGTCACCAGCCTACTCAACCAGAGCTGGTGTCTTCCCCCACAACTGCTTACTGGACCATGTTTGCCTTTGTGCTTCTGCTAGCTTTCATCTCCTTCCCTGGCACCAATTCCTTTCCTTCCTTCCTTTCTTCCTTTCTTTCATTCCCTTTTTTCCTTCTTTTCTTTCATCTTTCCTTCTGTCCTTCCTTCCTTTCCTTGTTTTCCTACATACCTTCCTCCCCCCCAGCACCAATTCCTTCGTTCCTTTCTTCCTTTCTTTCATTCCCTTTTTTCCTTCTTTTCTTTCATCTTTCCTTCTGTCCTTCCTTGCTTTCCTTATTTTCCTACATACCTACCTTTCCTTCCTTCCTTTCCTTGTTTTCCTACATACCTCCCCCCCCCGGCACCTGGTCCCTGGTGGTTCTGCCTGTGGTCTCAGTAGATGGTCCTGCCAGTGTTTACTCTCAGCAGCAGTGCCTCCTCTCTCACTGCACACCAGCCTTCTTCCTCCTCTCTCACTGCACACCAGCCTTCTTCCTCCTCTCTCACTGCACACCAGCCTTCTTCCTCCTCTCTCCACACCCTCCTACTTCCACTTCCCTCCCCAATCTCTCTGTCTTTTGCAGCAGAACAAAACATTTTTCATTTCAGTCTCTGTGTTCTTGAAGCATCTCAAGGGTTTTCATATTTCCTTAGTTTTGGGTCACATTCTCACTTTGTTTTGCCGAAAGCTGGACTTTAAACCCAGTTTATATTAGGGGTCATTCCAGATTTTTTTAGTTCCAATCCAATTCCGATACACAGCTGCTGATTCCAACACAGATTCCAATACAAGAGCTCTTTTTACCTTAATATTTTAATATAACAAATATGTAATATATTACACATTATAAATCTTTTTAAATTATTTCAACTTTTTCATACAGATGAAAAAATCTTCCTATAGTGTATATGGAAATGACGAATGCTTAAAATGTCGAACGATATTTTTCTCCCACTGGAAACAGCGTTACTTACACTTCGTTAAGATAGCATCCCTTCATATATCGCAAGCTGGAAACTAGCTGTAAACGCTATTGTCACCTCTCAAAACTTAGTTTTTACAAAGACTGCAAATCGCTGTGCTACCGGTTGCTATTAAAAGCGTAAAATACTTCCAGATCGTCACCCTCTTATCTGTTCTTACGCTCCTCATACTGTAAAGGGTGTGCACGTGAGGTCACAGCAGGCGGAAGTCACTCCACTCCACCCCCTGAGTGGCAAATAGACTGAGTGGCAGCATTAGCCTTCAGCCTGAATGCCACAAAAACACATTTAAACTGGGAAAGAGCTGTCGTGCAATTGATTGTAGAAATCGATTTTGCACAAAGTAGGAGATATCTTTTTAGAGACTGCCAAAAACTAAATAAGTAAGTATCAGATGTCGATCGGTCTCGGAAAGTTTATATGGAGTTCTCATTTTACCTTTTTAGCTGTATGCATCAGAGTTTGTCTTTTTAGATTTGTATTGCTTTTCAAGTCCAGGGATTTCTGTGGCTACTCTGGGTAATGTGCTATGCCACTCCAGTCTACAGCCCTTCTGAACCATTGCAAGTTGCATTCACTGTTTAATCTGGCCTTCTTGGCTCCAAAATTCTTCTTGCTATTTGCTCAACTTTCTCCTTGTTCTCTCCACGCCCCAACCCCCCTCCCCTCCATACTAGCTCCAAAGATAACTTTCAGTTCAACCACTAACATAAGCAGCCTTTAGACTCTATCAGTTTTCACTAAGCTATACTGTCAGATATGACATCTCATTATTCAGACAAGGGTTGTGACTATTAAAAACTGACATCACAAAATATACCCTGATTATTGGCACCTCTTCAAGATGGGATTTATTGTCAGTGTTTTTTTTTGTTTCACTTGATATGTGGCACTATATAGAGCTTGACAACCTTCATCTCACATTTAGGCAGTCTGCACTGGATTCTACTGAATGAACAATACCTTCCATACTGTATGTAGGACACCTTCTCAGTGTTGACATAGCTGTCAGAATCCCTTCCTCTCCTCCTGCTTCTGACTTGGTAATAGAAATCTCACTAATGATTTTCAGTCCCAGTTCAAAACCAGTAGTAGTTCTTCGGGTCCTTTCCAAATCCTCAGTTTTGACTTCACTTCGTACCATTTCAAGCCTCCATGCCTAAATAAATGTAACCAAATCATGGCCACTTTTTCCTCCTTTGAGGATTCACAGTCCATTATACTCTACCGAGTGTGAGCCAGTATCCAAAATTAGCTAAATGTATAACCGCACAAGGTCTGAGCCTAGTATTGTGCCCTGCGATCACCCCATGTAAGGAGATCCCTAACCTTTTGCTCTGTGATCACCCCGTGTAAGGAGATCCCTAACCTTTTGCTCTGTGATCACCCCGTGTAAGGAGATCCCTAACCTTTTGCTCTGTGATCACCCCGTGTAAGGAGATCCCTAACCTTTTGCTCTGCGATCACCCCGTGTAAGGAGATCCCTAGTGTTGTGCCCTGCGATCACCCCGTGTAAGGAGATCCCTAGTGTTGTGCCCTGCGATCACCCCGTGTAAGGAGATCCCTAACCTTTTGCTCTGCGATCACCCCGTGTAAGGAGATCCCTAGTGTTGTGCCCTGCGATCACCCCGTGTAAGGAGATCCCTAACCTTTTGCTCTGCGATCACCCCGTGTAAGGAGATCCCTAGTGTTGTGCCCTGCGATCACCCCGTGTAAGGAGATCCCTAACCTTTTGCTCTGCGATCACCCTGTGTAAGGAGATCCCTAGTGTTGTGCCCTGCGATCACCCCGTGTAAGGAGATCCCTAACCTTTTGCTCTGCGATCACCCTGTGTAAGGAGATCCCTAGTATTGTGCCCTGTGATCACCCTGTGTAAGGAGATCCCTAACCTTTTGCTCTGCGATCACCCTGTGTAAGGAGATCCCAATTGATACTTTATTAACCCCAGTGGGGGGCTTCTCTTCACACCTCTCTCGACTTGCTCTCTGTAGGTGAGAGCAAACTGGCCACAGAGGGCAGCCACCCAGAGCAGCACCCAGGGAGCTGGGCGTTTAGGACCATGCTGAAGGCCTCCAGATGGGCCAATGCCAGATTCAAGGCAGCAACCTTCTAATTACAGGCACTGCCCCTTATCAGTGTTTGTACTTCAGTTGCATTAAATTGACAATTGCAGGTGAAATGCAGACTAAAAACTGCTTGCGCCTGCCTAACATTATTATTATTTCAGACTATCACTGCGGTGGGAGTTTTCTTACTCTGTGCCTCCACTCTAATAACAGTTGCAGCGCAGTAGTCCATGGGTGATGGATGGTCATAATATATTGCACGGGGCATGCGGTCAAGAATAAATTCAAATTTTAGTGTTCCCATCATTCAGTGCCAGAAATTCACTATTTTTTTCCTTTTAGGTTTAAAAACCGCTTACAGAACACTCAGTTATCGCTCCTGTAGGTATAGCTTTTGTTGTTATAATAATAATAATAATAATAATCGTCATCGTTGGTTGTGATGGGCATTACTGGGGCTGAAAGAAAGCAGAACGCAACAATATAATATTTTGTAAGTATAAGGGATACAGAGAACACATGAGCACTGCTGCCACTGGCTTAGCCTCGCTCTACAGTGTCATATATGCAGTGTAATACAGTTTAGGTAGGTGTTCCAGCATTGGTCTACGTCTCATAGTATTGAGGATATGAAGATGGGGCCATCCTCCCATCTCTGAGCCCCCCTGATTCCCCATGGCATGAAGACCAGAGGTCATCTTTTTCATTTGAGTTGATATCCTATTTCCAATACCCTGCCGTCCTCAAGCTACTTCACATATGTCCCTGCACTCAGAATAAATTGAATAACCGTTGTGGTCTACTTACTGTATAATTATTGAATTAACTTCAGTCTGAAAATGTTTTTCTTTCTTGATATATGGAATAATGGGAGAAACAATTGTGTTTTAAATAAGCGATTTTTTTAGGGTGAATGATTAAAATGTAGAATCAGCCATTTAATTCTGATGAACAGTGAAGTATTTGTAGCTGGTGTGGCATCCAGGTTATCAAATCGTATATCAGTGTTTCTGATGTTTCTGCTAAAAATATTTCTGAGACATATGCCAAGATGTATGCAAAATAATTCTTTACTGAATGTGACGGGAATTAAAACAATATATTGTAATGCAATACAGCTCAGTGTTAGCATCCAAAGATCGAGACAAGTATGTGGAAATAGCGATATTTTTAATTTTGCATTATTTTAATGCCGCATAGAGTATAGCTATAGATCTGGTAGACTCTAGTATGCTGATTGGCCAAAGTATAAATATGTATAAATAGGTATAAATGTGCTTGGTTATGTAGGTTGAGCTGGGCTGTTATCACAGTATCATAAGTTAAATCACTCATGATCTCAAGATAATGGGACAGCGAAAAATAAATAATGCATGTCTTCTCTAGACTCCTGTACAGTAGGGGAAAAAAATCCTGATTTTGGCTGGAGGGGGGAATAGTTTTTGTTACGTCTGCTGGAAAATAATGGGGTAAGGAGACGGCTGAGTTTTGACGTTACATAAGGGCTTGATAGCGTTTCCCTGCATGTCTCATGCAGTATGTGGCTTCGTGCAACACAAAAGCTTATCACAGCCTGACACAGTGATTTCAGCTGTGGCACCAGTTCCTAGGAAAGCTCAGCTCTTTCTGCTTGTGTGACACCAGTACAGACCAAAGGGGAAACAGGCCCGTTTTACTGGAATGGATAATCTGTGTAATTTGTCAGCAGAGTAGCTCAGTGGGCAATACTGTCACGTCGCAGTTGTGACTTTGAACTGGGGCCCTGTGCTCTTCAGAGGAGTCGGTGACTAAACCATTCAGCGAGTCAGTGCATATGTGGACCCTGCAAAGCGCTGGTGTCCGGGGACTGGCCTGCTTCACAACACGTGTGTCATGTGACGTGAATTACTGGGAATCTGACTGGATAAGCAGACACTGGCAAGGGTTGATGGTGGATTGATGGGGATTAATTATCTCTTTTTGCCTTTACAGATTAATGCGGTTTGTGATCATTTATGTTTTACGGTGTATTTGATCAATAAGCATCAGCATAATTTTCATGAAAAGTATGCTTTTAAAGGGCAACATACACCCACCTAAAGGATTATTAGGAACACCTGTTCAATTTCTCATTAATGCAATTATCTAATCAACCAATCACATGGCAGTTGCTTCAATGCATTTAGGGGTGTGGTCCTGGTCAAGACAATCTCCTGAACTCCAAACTGAATGTCAGAATGGGAAAGAAAGGTGATTTAAGCAATTTTGAGCGTGGTATGGTTGTTGGTGCCAGATGGGCTGGTCTGAGTATTTCACAATCTGCTCAGTTACTGGGATTTTCACGCACAACCATTTCTAGGGTTTACAAGGAATGGTGTGCAAAGGGAAAAACATCCAGTATGCGGCAGTCCTGTGGGCAAAAATGCCTTGTTGATGCTAGAGGTCAGAGGAGAATGGGCCGACTGATTCAAGCTGATAGAAGAGCAACTTTGACTGAAATAACCACTCGTTACAACCGAGGTATGCAGCAAAGCATTTGTGAAGCCACAACACGCACAACCTTGAGGCGGATGGGCTACAACAGCAGAAGACCCCACCGGGTACCACTCATCTCCACTACAAATAGGAAAAAGAGGCTACAATTTGCACGAGCTCACCAAAATTGGACAGTTGAAGACTGGAAAAATGTTGCCTGGTCTGATGAGTCTCGATTTCTGTTGAGACATTCAAATCGTAGAGTCAGAATTTGGCGTAAACAGAATGAGAACATGGATCCATCATGCCTTGTTACCACTGTGCAGGCTGGTGGTGGTGGTGTAATGGTGTGGGGGATGTTTTCTTTGCACACTTTAGGCCCCTTAGTGCCAATTGGGCATCGTTTAAATGCCACGGCCTACCTGAGCATTGTTTCTGACCATGTCCATCCCTTTATGACCACCATGTACCCATCCTCTGATGGCTACTTCCAGCAGGATAATGCACCATGTCACAAAGCTCGAATCATTTCAAATTGGTTTCTTGAACATGACAATGAGTTCACTGTACTACAATGGCCCCCACAGTCACCAGATCTCAACCCAATAGAGCATCTTTGGGATGTGGTGGAACGGGAGCTTCGTGCCCTGGATGTGCATCCCACAAATCTCCATCAACTGCAAGATGCTATCCTATCAATATTGGCCAACATTTTTAAAGAATGCTTTCAGCACCTTGTTGAATCAATGCCACGTAGAATTAAGGCAGTTCTGAAGGCGAAAGGGGGTCAAACACCGTATTAGTATGGTGTTCCTAATAATCCTTTAGGTGAGTGTATATATTTTACCAGTTACAAAATTTAATACATTCAGATGAATGTAGTGCTAAGTATACCACAACTTACTTCAAGATTAAGGAATATCTAGTTCCTTACAAGTCAAATTGATGATTTTGTTGGCTCAGAATATGACTATCTTGTATGTGTTATGTTCAAAATATCCTAAATGTGCAGTAAATAATAATACAATTGCACAGACATGGAAAATAAAGTCACATGTTTTGTATATTTAAGGTTATACTTTTATACAAAATTCATAGTGGATGAAACAAGGTTCTCAGATTTAACTCAATTCAGAAATGTCAGCTGTGTCACAGATATTTGGTAACTCTCAGCTGTATTGCAGTATAGACAAATATCACTAGCAATTTGGTTTGGGGGAAAGGTTAATCTAAAAACTTTTGGATTAAATGTTAAAATGTAAAAGCTTTGCAGAAACAAGACTCATAATGTCACTAAGTGGAATAAAACAATGGCCAAGCTACGAGAAACACATAACTCGCCTGTAAATGCCATTGTAATTGCCTGTTAGTATAGCTTATCAAATGATTCCCTTATTGTGTACTTTCTTCCACAAAAACTTCCTTTCAGATACAAGCTTGTTTTATGACCCAGAACGTTCTTATGTATCTGGCTCATGCTTCAATTTAAATGAGCATTTTCATACCTAGCTTTTGTGTGTAAATTTTAATTTAACTCAGATTTTAAACCTGACTTTGCTTCTCTCAGAGAGTCATGCTGCATTTCAGGCACAATGTTGATGTTTCAACTAGAAAAGTCCGGTGTAAGTAAGAGAATTAAATGCTGTAAATAAATATCCAGGTGCTAAGGAAAGTAGTTTTCCAAATGCATTTATGGGCATTTATGACCTGGTTATTGGCTTTGAATCACAAATGAGAACCTGGTTTGTGTTGTTTAAAATAGGGATTTCAAGCTTTGTGGGCAGTGGTGGCTTAATGGTTAGGGAAGTGCACTTGTAGTTAAAAGATTACAGCTTCAAATCCCCGACCAGCAAGGCACCACTGAGGAGTCCTGAACAAGGTACCGCCCCCAAGCACTGCTCCCCGGGTGCTGAATTAACTGCCCCCTGCTATGTCACATATGGGTTAAATGCAGAGGACACATTTTGTTGTTGTGCACTGTGTGCTGTGGTGTGTCAACAGTGACCACTGGTCACTAAATTCTTAAGTCTTACAGGTTTTGACTTCGTTATTTGATTATTAAGTGTAGTTAATTTGATTTCTCAAGACTCTTGTTTCTTTATTCATATGCTGTGTCTTTTGTGTGGCATGATGCGTTCATGGGAATATTTGCAGCTTCACACCAGGTGCGGGTGGGCTCAGTTCCTGCCCTGGCTGCATGTCCTGACTGCATGAGGATTTCCTCTGGGTACCCCAGTTTTCCTGTTATGGGGAATTGATGCCTCTTTTGACGGACTGGAATCCCATCCAGAATACGCTCTGCCTCATATAATGTTCTTGCATGATGAGCAGCTGAAAATAAAACTGGATGGATGGGATATTCTGCATAGTAGCATACTGTATTTGTGCATCAGACCTCTGATTATCTGTTAAAAACTGCAATTAGACAAAAAATAATAGGTTGAAAGGAAACACAGCGTACACATTTCCATGGAGTCTAATATGCCTATTTAAAACCACAGTGAGAGATGAGGTTAACACATCATATTTAGAATAGTATATGAATCTCTCTTTTTAAAATCATGATGACCCTTCACATCAGTCTTAGTGAGGGCTTGTCATAGCTGAATTTGATTGATAAACTTTAATGAATGAGATGCATTTTATTATTACTGTTGTCAAGGAGCCCAGTATTCCTCATTCGAAAACATGAGCCAAAAATACAGAAGGTTCTAGAAAAAAAAGCCTCTTTTATTGCTGATAGTGTTCATTGAAAAGCACTACCTTTAATTAAAATGGCAACGTAGAAGACTCATGAAGTACCTGTAAAGCTGGTTATTGATTCATCAGCAAGGACAAACAGGAGTAAATGTATTGTAGGCTGTATGTAGCTGCACCCATCCTGGATTTAAGGGTGAATTTGTAGTTGACTTGTTTTACTTCTTATTCTTTACATTGTCCAATAAAGTAAATGTGTTAGACATAAAGGTATAATGAATGCAGTAACATCAATGAGGATATAAATTGTACTGTAACATAAAGCCAAAATGTCAGGACCAAGTGACTGAAACCTGACACTCATTAAACATTAAAATGCTGTTTATTAAAGGTGGTTTTCTGAATAACCTAAAATGCAGTTTGTGGTGTATCCTTTCAACATAGCATTTCATTTAATCACTGTTGCTTGTGGCACTTACTGGCATCTATAATTGTCCTTCAGCGTGGGATTTATAAAACACTTTAACTGGGCAGTCTTGAAAAGGCTAGCACAGAAACAACAATATATAGTTAAAATGGAGGTTTTAAAACTGATACTAGTAATCAATTAGAATAAAATATTTTAATGTTCATGAATACATTAAATTTATGTGGCTTGTACTTTAAATAATGGCCTGCGCTGATTTAGCAACAGCGTTCTAGCTAGCTACCCTGCATTACATAAAAATATCCTAAAAAGAGATATTTCATAACAGGAAACTTAAAGAGTTAGGAATTAAGCAGCTCTACTACTTTTGTTTATTTTTCATTCACAAGAAAAGGGGGACTTGGTAGCACTGGGTAGCTAACCTGAACTGTACATAATGTTTCCTAGGATGAATGTGTCTTCTAAGTGATGACCATAGCAATAGCTGAGCCAGAGATCATAGCGTGGGTGGGCCGGCAGAAAATCAGGTGGGCCAGTCCCATAGCAAATCACTAGGTGACAAAATCACACTACAGACTCAACTACATATTTTTTTAATCAGTTTTGAACGACCCACGTTATGAAGACCAAGTGAATATGCCTCTCAACAGTACCTTTCCCTTGATTGATCTAACCATGCACATACATACCTGTAAGACACAATCGTTTTATCATGCTGTATCGCTCAAATAGGTGAATTACATCTGGGTGGGCCTGGCACCTTGATATATTATATGGACAAAAGTATTGGAAGGTATTTCATTCAGACCCCTTGCTACAGGTGTATAAATTCAAGCACTTAGCCATGCAGTAGGGATTGCAAACATTTGTGAAAGAATGGGTCATTCTGAAGAGCTCAGTGAATTCAGGTGTGGTGCTGTCATAGGATGCCACCTTTGCAATAAGTCAGTTCATGAAACTTCTTCCCTGCTACAAATTTCACGGTCAACTGTAAGTGATGTTATTGCAAAGTGGCTGCATTTAGGATCAACAGAAAGTCACCCATGAAATAGCAGACCTTGTAAAATAACAGAGCGGGTCACCAAGTGCTGAGGCGCATAGTGCGTAAACGTCGTCAGCGCTCCGTTAACTCAATAACTGCAGAGTTTCAAACTTCTCCTGGCATTAACTCCAGCACAAAAACTACTGTATGTGCTTGCAGCTTCGTGGAATGGGCTCCCATGGCCAAGCAGCTGCATGCAAGCCTCACATCACCAAGTGGAATGCCAAGCGTCAGATGGACTTGTGTAAAGGATGCTGCCCTGGATTAGTGGAAAACATGTTCTGTGGAGTGACAAATCATGTTTGCCTGTCTGGCAGTCTGATGGATGAGTCTGGGTTTGGCAGATGCCAGGAGAACATTACAGTACCTACCCGACTGCATTGTGCAAACTGTAAAGTTTGCTGGAGGACGGATAATGGCATGGGGTTGTTTTTCAGGGGTTGGGTTTGGCCCCTTAGTTTCAGTGAAGGGAACTCTTAATGCTTCAGCATACCAAGACATTTTGGACAATTCTATGCTTCCAACTTTGTGGGAACAGTTTTGAGGAAGGGCATTTTCTGTTCCAGCATGACTGTGCCATAATGCACAAAGCAAGGTCTATAAAGATATAGTTGACTCATACAGACACATTCCAAAGTTTTGTGGAAATCCTTCCTAGAAGAGTGGCAGCTGTTATGGGGTGGGGGGGGGGGTGGGTTTACCAACTCTGGTTTCTGTGTGTAGTTTCCAAAGGCATATTTCTCAGTCACCTCATGTTACCAGTGGATTTGTCCTCCAAGGGCCTGTTCCTGGGCCATATAGTTTTTCGGGAAGTTTCCTAACGTATCCGAACAATGCCACTGGGATTTCAGAGTACCTCTGTGTAAACTCTTTTTCTGTTGTGACTGTACAAATATGACAAGTGGTTTCTTCCTCTTAAAAATGTGTACGTTTAGAGTTACTGTTTGCATTTTTTACAGCATTTCTTATTCCTGGATAGGCAGTAACTTGCTATGTCAAGGATGGGAAGAAATTCCAGAGCGAGAAATTATGCATGCAGTGCAAATCTGCAGTGTTTATTTCATTACACACTGCAGAAGTAAAGAGGGGCTTTTGGGTTTACCTAAACGGGCAGCGGTCAAAGGACATTAATGGCAAAAAAAAGCAGCCAAGTGTTGTACACTTCCACAAGGTCATGATCTCCATTTGTGGGGAATGTGCTGTTCTTATACTCCCTGTCAGCTTTCCCTGAGGCTGTTTGGTTGTCCAGTAGATGTTTACGCCTAACATCCCTCACGCGGAGTTCTTCACAATGAGGGGGAGTTGAACCTGGCTCAGAGACATGATGCACAGTCATAGACTATACAGTCATGTATGGATGAAGAGGTTTTCTTGTGGCACAGTCCTCAGTACTGTTACCTCACACCTTCAGAGCTGGCAGTTTGAATCCTTTGTTCTCCAGGTGTCATCAGGGTTTTAACTCCGTGTTCTCCTGGTGTCATGGGGGTTTGAATTCCATTTTCTCCCGGTGTCATGGGGTCAGCCCAAAAGACATGGGATAAGACTGATTGCTGTTTCGAAATTGTCAATAAAGTCTGTGCCCAGTGATGGACAGGCATCCCATCCAGGGTGTACACCAGCGTTATGCTGCCTTGGACAGGATCCAGGACTGCACTGACCAAGATAAGCCTCTGGAAGGATGAAATGGATACTGGTTAGCAGGGGACACTGAAAAAAACTGAATGAAATGAAAATAAAGATAACTCTATTCAGCTTTTGGAAGTGATTTTGAGGATATTTTTGCACATGTTTGCCGTATTACCCTCCGTTTTTTTCATACCTCGCAGACTCATCGCAGTAGGGGAGGGGGTTGTATGAGGATGGATAACTCCATTTATAACCTAAGTAAAGCAGACTACTGTTATGTAATGTCTTGAGGTACCTGTATACATTTTTTAAATTCCCCCAAGACCCTGACTAGTGTAAGCGGTTAGAAGATCAAATTATGTGACACAGTATAGCAGGTACTATGAAAATTGGTATCACATTTCCAGAGATGTCTGTTTCCTAATGAAATGCTGACCATTAATCTGAAAATCAAGTCACACTGGTGTTTAACTCTAGACTAGAGATGTGCATCACAAACAAGATGTAATCAAGAATCTATTTCCTCTGCACTAAATTGGCTTGTTTGGTCAGTTGGGCACCAGTGAAGCCCATTCCTGTTTCACTGGTCTGGCCATTCATTTGCTGTGGTAGCATTTCCCCATCATCACAGTCCTATCAGTCTTGACTTTAAAAATCCATGGCAACGTCAAACACTGCCTTACAGAATTGGGTACATGGTTAGACAGTATAGAATAATGTACATGATCAAAAAAGATATACTGTCGTTTTGTTATATTAAATTAATATATTAGTATGTCCCCCTTGCCTAAGGTTGTAGCTATCCCCAATTTCTGTGTGACCTTTTACTCCATACATAGGTATGGAGGATGGACGGATAATTATTATTACTGTAAATATTTTATGTGTGATATAGTCGCATCAAGTTGTTCATAATAGAAGACCAAATTACACGATGCTCTTAATTATTAAACTCATGAACCTATGAATAGTGTACAGGGATGATGGCTGCAGTTTTTGTTAACAGTTAATAAGGGTGCGATAGAATGTCAAAATTTAAGGAAGGATGACAACCATTGTGGACCATGCCAGAGATCCAAAATGCTGAAAAATGCTGACAAACAGGGCTAAGATAATTGAAATAGTTTCCTAAAACAAGTTGTTTTTTACTTATTTCTTTATTTGTTTATTGATTTATTAATAGTACCTGTTGTTTAGCAGCTGCTTTTATTGAAATTGAAACCAAAAACTGTTGAGGCCAGGTTATCTGACATGATTGTTATCTGACAGATTATCTTGGCGGTATCTCACCATTAACAAGTCAAAAGGTGGAGACTGATAAGATGAACATGTGCATTAGCCCTGACTTACAAATGGTTAGAATCATTTTCATTTATGCAAACCTGAAGAATTAGTACCAGACCCATTTTTAATTGTTTGAACGTTTTTGTTCAAATGTTGCCCCAATTCAGGCTGAAACGCAAATCTCAAAAACTTGTTTAATCCTCCTCCATATTCCTCATAACCACTCTGCCCGGTGATCAATCACCTGCTTTAATGTTATCCTCTTTGTCTTCAGGTAACTTTTTGTTTCTTTAGCTTATTTGTTTATGCATTATCAACACCACTATAACTGTCATACTAACATAACTTAACCTATAGCATTTAGCATAATAAACCATATATATACTAATGTTAACGATTACATTGCATTCCCTACTTATATGAATTATGTTCTTTTCAGGGCATTAATTAATTCATTAATGTTCTTAATGTTTCTGTGCTTATAGGTACAGTATATGGGTTTTAGTTTGATTCTTTGGTGAACTGTATGTTGATCTGGAAGAGGTAGCGATTTTTTTTCACAATATAAAAACAACACAGTATTTCTGATTGAAGAATTTTCCTCTTGTGAACCAATTTAAGTAATGCATTAGTTTCATAAACCGAGGGATGTGTATCAAAAGTAACCATGATATTAATACAATAGCTACAATTTCATTTTCGTTCATGGACCTTTTCTACGCTCTGATTGTTTTATATCGTCACTGGTATTTGGGAATGCTGTTTTACTCGTTACATTTAACGAAACCCTTGAAGGACAGCAGGTTGGTAGGATGTGCCCTTTTTCAAAATGCTGTGTGCTGCACCGTCTTCGCAAACACACATCCCTCTGATGGGATCCCAAATGGGCTCTGATCTTAGCTCTTACACATCTGCACGTAAGAGCGTTTAAGTGGAGGATGAAGTCAGAAAAATAAAGTACAAGCTAAAACATAAATTTGTTATCACGGTGTCTGTAATTCACTGGATCCTTATGCTACTTAATATTTAGTGCCAACGGAACCCACCTTATACATTATAAAACATTGCGGGTGGGGGCAGGATTAAGGTGATCTTTAGTTGTCTGGGTTTCCATTAAGATTATTACTTTTGATGTGTAAATTTAAAAGAAAAAAAAACTCAAGAATATGCATAGACCTTCAGCATGTTCCTTGTGAAAAAACTCAAGAAATACATGTCACAGTATCTGTATTAAAAAGGAACCTTCTGTTAAAGGTTGTTGTTTGTTTATATTTATGAGTGTATCTGTTGTGGTGCTCAGGCACAAGAAGGCTTCTTCCCTTCATCTGGTACCATCTTCTCCTCCCTCTTCATCAGCGCTCTATCTCTCAGCAATAGCGGGAGAGGGTGGGGGAGGGAGAGAGAGAGTGAGAGAGAGAGAGAGAGAGGGAAGGCAAGAGAGAGCAAAAGAGAGAGAGAGAGAGATAATACCTTGTGAATACATGATGAATTTAGTCATCAGGTTGAGACGCAGTGAGGGCCGGTCAGGCTGCCGGGGTGTGAGCGATTGCGGACGCGAGCGTGCGTGACACGAGACCCTCCTGTGCGTCCAGCAAACTCCTGCAGCCTCCCTCGCTCGCCTCCTCACCCTCCACCTCCGAAACAGACAGCACTGTGCGCCACAGCAAGCAACGAGGGGGGGGGGAACGGCAAGAATAAGAGGAGGATCTGTTAAAAAGGGGGAGCTCCATCGCCACAGCCGAGCTTCGCTGCGCAGAGAGGGCAGAACACCAGCTTTTGGGCTTTTTTTTCCCTCTCTTTTTTTTCTTGTTTGCCGTTTCTCTAATTGGGAGGACACTTGGAAGAAGGCAGATTGCGGGGGCTGAGTTCCTTCCCTGAGAAAGCCCAGGACCCAGGATGCTAAACAGCCTCACTGACTGCGAAGAGGGTGATGGGGGACCCAACAGCCAGGGTGAGTGACGGAATGTCATAGAGTGAGAAAGCGAGAGAAAGAGAGAGGGGGGGGGGGGGGGAGACAGAGAAAAAGAGAGAGGGAGGCTGTCTTTTTCTCTCTTTCTCATGCTCCTTCAGCTGCTGCACCGGGATACAATTTTCCCGTTACCGCATGGCTGCCGTGACAGGAATAACAATTGGGTGTGTGTGTGTGTGTATGTGTGTCTGTCTGTGTGCGCGTGTGTGTTTTTTTCTGACGGAGGAATTACGAGGGCACTACAACTGACAGACACGCTCCCAAGTATCACCGCGGGGTGTCTGCGCGCGCTCGGGAATTCCTCCAAACGTATCCGCGGAAACATCCATCTGCCTCGCCTCCCCACTTGCCACGCAGCCGCTCGGTTTCACACGCTCCCGTTTGAAGCCGGCGGCTCCGCAGCCTACGCTTAATGCTCGGCAGGTAAACCCCCGGGATTCAGCTCTATATCAATTTAGTCCACAGCTCAGGCGTCCAAACGTTCGAGCATCCTGACTGCTCCACATTCTGCCCACTCTGAATTCTGTGCCTTTACGAGAGAAAAAAAAGTCACAGAAAAAATACCGGCACGGAGCATGAATATTTAACTTTATGCAGGTTTCTATCAAAGAATTAGCATGACGCGTCAACAGATCCTTCCGCAGAGATGTAGAAACCATTTTAGAAGTGGGGGGTGGGGGGGCATGTGATTACCTCAGAACTGACTGTTAAATTCAAACCTCTATTGAAAAATTGCCCCTCTTTTCTACAAAGCACCTGATGGTATCTTTGGTTGGCAGTGTAAGACATAATTTTATTTGTTAAGAAGCAATGTAAATCCAATAATCATGCAGGATGACATGAATATGTTAAGGAAATTGGATCATTCAGTCATTATCACTAGACTGTGTGTGTGTGTGTGTGTGTTAAATATGAACATGCGTTCATGCAAGTGTGAGTTAATTCTTTAATTCAGTGCAACTCTAAAGGTCATATCTAGTTAATTGAAACATCATTGTTTTAAACGTAGATGAGAAATTTATGCATATTGTATTTATGCGTAATAAATATAATTCACAATTATCTATATGTATATGAATGTATTTCTTGCGATCTTTTGAGACACCTCCCACACTCTCCTCCATTTTCCCCATTTAGAAATACCCCCTGGTCTTACCTGTCAAGATACAGTTTGATTTTCCAACAATCTTTCAGTGCAATTTAAGGTGATCCGTAGAATGGTACACCTCGCTCAAATGTCTTACATTGTCCTACCTTCAGCAGGAAAAAAATCAGTAATGACTGCCTCAGACAGACTCTGTCCAAGGTCCTGAAAATGGTCCCGGGAGTGGAGTGGGGGGTGGGGGGTTCAGTACATGGTGTTGTCCATGGTGCTGATTTAAGACCTTTCTCTGTTGCTTGATGCAAGAGTCATTCTGGGTTCATGACCATCTTGTAGTAATAAGAAATAATTCATTTTGACAAAGAACTGATCTATACATTTTTAGAGGTCCGAGTCCAGCCTGGTCCCCACAAATACGGCTATCAAATTTGCTGTCTTGCAGTAGGCTGTTTTGGACATAAAAGCTGGCAGGATCTCTGTTAGTGTCGTCGTATTTAGGAGTTCCTGAGAGAGTCTGGGTAAAAAAAAAAAAAGGCCAATTTTGCCGGATTCTATTCCTGGTTAAGAGTTATGGTGCAGTCTGGGACGAGCTGTCATAACCTCATTTTGAAGTAGTGGATATTCACAGTCTTTAGGGATACTGTTGCAGCAACTATCACTTTTGCTCCCACGTGACACGGTCGAGATCTGATTGATAGGTAGAACCAGATTAGATCACTGCATGCCTTGCTGGACAGAGAAAACAGGAATGGTTTCACAAGTGGGCAAAAATATATCAATTTGCCTGCTAGTATAGTATAGTATAGTATAGTATAGTATAGTATAGTACACCAACCTATGATTTTAGCTGCCTTCAGTGTTCTTCTGCTGTCCTCTTTTGATGATGTATGTGTAGAGTCTGTAAGCACACAGTCTGACATTCATGTGTTTGCGTGTGTGTGTGTTTGTGTGTGTGCATTTAAGTTTGTATGTGCTAGTTGCTCCAGTGGGGAGTGATGGATATTCTGAACAATGTCTCCATCACTGTAGGGGACATCAGGTGGGTGCTGGATGTTTCTGAAATGAGTTGCTCGACTGATTTAATCTGCACTGGGCAACTGTATGAAATGTGTGTCGAGTGCCGGCTGTCTTTACCCAGCTGTGAGAGGAATTTAATTGATGGCTATTTTTTACCCCAATCTGTACTGTAATATTCTAGACATAGACATGGAGTCGGTCATTCTTTCATTTCAAGCTGCAGGGTCCTGCACTGTTTTTCCACAAAATCAAATTTTTCTAGTCAGCACAGTTATACTGTCATAAAATACGACTCTAAATGGGAGAACTCTTCTTAAAAAAGAAAAAAAAAGGTCCTCTCAGGTATGGGGCCTAGGCTGAGAGATCACTGACACCCAAATATCCTCCTGCTTTTGTCCATTAAGTCCTCTGCTCAGAACAGCACTTCCACCTGGAGAGGTTCACCATTATAATAGTGATATCTATGTGTGTATCTGTATCTGTTTGCATATATGCCTACAAAAATCATTTATCTGTATATATATAGTATATACATACTGTATATTGTCTATGTATGTATATCTTGTATGTCTATGTATGTATATCCTTTTCCAATCCACACCCTAATACTATCTACTATCACACACTCATACAGACGTCCTGTGATTGCATAATGGTTGTCAACGTTTAGTGATTAAAGAGATATAGATATAATTAATCATTGTGATATTGTTGTAGTCATTCTGCGACTGCCGTTTTTTTGGTGGATAATAACATCGCCAGTGCTGTCATTATTTGCAGCAGAAGAAGATGATTGGTATTAATAGTGGTAATTACCTACAGAATAATCACTATCCTGATCTACCTTGCAATTAGTTTAACAATATAAGGATCCTAGAGAGGCAATACGTGAGTTAAAAATGTATTTTGCAGTTTTGAGAAATTAATGTTCAGTTAAAACATTATGTCCTATAATAATGATGAATACATAACAAATTTAAAGATGCATATTCCATAAGTTTTGCACAAAATGTATCATATATTACTAGCATAACAGAAGCGTTTGCATCACAATCATTAAGTTTTTGGTATTATGAGTGCTATTGTCATATTGGTTTATATGATTTTTTTCTCACCACAGAATCATGATCATCATCGACAAAACAATTATAAAATCTTGTCAAATACAGTGTCATCTAATGATGAATGTTACCTAACATGAGGCAGATCTATGATAGAAGTTAATAAATATTAATCATGTATTTTGTAGTGCTAAAAAAAAGAAAAAAGTTCAGTCATACAATTGATTTAACATTGGACAAAACTTATTGGAAAAAACAGAGCGGCTTCACTTAATATTCAGTCTGAAACTGGCTAAATTTAAGGGTGGATAGCCTCATATGTAATTAAGGGGTGTTTTCGTTGATTTGAAATAGAAAAGCAAAGTTAGTGAAGTGGATTTTACTGCATGAAAATTAATTATGTGTAATAGAAGTGTAAAGTTAAACCTATCGCCTGGCATCCCATGCTGGGGGTCCCTCCTCATGCCCTGTGCTTTCTGGCATATGCTTCTGACTGGCTGCTCTCTAAAGACCATGCACGCTAAGTGTCTCTGGTGCATCAGTGGAACAGATGTTGTTCAGTTTCTGAAAGGACAGGTGGGTAGGTCAGAAATAGGAGATGAGGGGAAAGTGAAGAAAAAAGATCTACTAGAGAAAAAAAATGCATCGCAATTCCTGTTCTCCTTCCCCCATTCATGTGAAACAATTGGCATCCGTGGTAAATGTGTTTTGCTCTTCCCAAAAGAGGTCATCGGAACAAATGCCAAAAGAGATGATCTTTTGAGTTTGGAAGACAGACTGATCAATAATAAATCAATAAACCTAACATTGTATAATTCATTCAGGACCTTTACTGTGGGCAGAATTCGGTCAGGCATCTTTCACTTTAAATACCGCCAAGAATCTGTAGCTTAAATAAGAAAATAAATTGCTCCTTCCTGTTCCCTTACCACCGTGTCATTTTGATGTGTAACACGGTGGGAAGAAAAGTGTCCCTCTTCTGCATATTTGTGGTGCTATAATGAATCCACCTAAAGCTACTACCGCCCACCACTTTCTCAAATATGTCTAATTTAAATTGGAGGAAATTAGATGTGTTTTTGAGGGCGAGAAACCCAACTTCAAAACGAAACCGCAATTTGCAATCATGCTGATTGGAAATCCAGTGGCCAGAAGCACCGCTTGACACATATGAGGGCAATCTACACATGTGGAGCGAAACCCTTGAAAGCCCATCCTTCATTAGACATCAATAAGGTTTCATTTTGAGTACAGTGGTACTGAATAATACCAAATGAGGTGCTCCAACCGTAGGGCCTCCGCTTAAGGCCAGATTCATTTGTTCAGACAGCCAACATATTTTGTTCTAAAAGCATGCTTAAATGCATAAATGCATGCTTAGTGTGATATACGGCCCGGCAAACTATTTTCATTAAACAGACACAACTAGCTTGTTTTGATATTTACCTTGTGATTGATTCTCATGACAGTTGTATTTGCAGTTCTGAAGGACCGATGTTTGCAGATTACCATGGACTAACATAACCCTTACTGATTACACACACGGGATGCTGGCAAACTGCGAATTATTGTCAATAAATCCAGAAACATTATAGCATTATAAATAACAAATTTACCAAACAATAAATATAGGATTCTAAGACATTTCATGCACCTTCTCTTTCTCCTCATATATAAGTTTTTTCTGAATATTTAAAACAGGCTTACTGTATATGCATTGCTACCTCATAGGTAATATAGTGTAAGGCTCTTTTTATTGAGTTTCTGGAAACCTCTAAATATTCTCTTGCCGATTGATTTAAGTGGACAAAATAAGCATGCGATTAGACAGACGGAGATGTATTTTGCTCAGTAATTTCCCCTGTGTACGCCCTGCTTGCTTCTCATAGTGCCAGCTTTAGGCATGTCGTTTGTATCCAAGTCCACCTGACTGTCTCAGCACAAAATGTAATGAAACTGGAGGGTTCACATGGAAATTTTCCCTCCATTACAACTCAGAAACTCGTCCACCTGGATTACAGTATTTCAGGTGTTCTTTTTTTCTCTTTGGCTTCACGCCCTGTTACAAGGTGACTGATTGGCTGGTAGCCTTATGAAGTTATATCAGATTTCCAAAGACTCCAAGTGTGCATCATAAAAAAGCGCATTGGGCAAGCGGGGGGCTGCCTGTGGAGAGCGGATGGGTGAATCTGTATCAGAGACAGACAGCCCATCGCTTACTGTTCTGCTAAGTGATAATCACACCTTTACACATATAACTAGCTTAATTTATGATGATGAGTGGGCAGGGAGCAGGAAAAATGGGTGTCTGACAGCAGAAAACAAAATTAGAGCTGGGCAAGTAAATATGAGGAAAGGGCTGAAACCGGACAGAGGGGAATGAGCCTGTAACATACTGAAATTACTGGCTGCCAAACGGAAACAGGCATGTCTTCGGCACTTGACAAGGCAGAAGATGCTTGCTACAAACTGCCAGCCACGCTTGACAAGCACATAATTATTTATGGAGTTCTGCCTGGTGCAAGAAATGGTCTTGTTGTGGCAGCACTTGTGGTGTTTATTTTTTGGTGTTTATGCTACTGCAAGAGTGCAGCAATATTTTTGGGGGTACGAGAGTCTCGCTTCAACTGGCTATTGGATTTGGATAAGGACGGAGCTGGATACAATCCTGAAACAAACCGGGTAAATAAAGAATAATGGTAATGAAAGAGCCGGCATACCTGAAGGAAATGGCACCTCAGAGCATTAAATTTCTTGCAAAACATGAGACAAAATATTGTTCCAAATATCCATCCATCCATCCATCCATCTATCTTATTGCTGTTTGTTCAGATCAGAGTGAGACGACATGCATCAAGACTTTTTGCAATGTTGGCGCCTCAGTGGTGGAACAAACTTCCTCTTGCCATAAGATCAGCCAAGTCCCTTCCTGTCTTCAAGTGTCATCTGAAGACATACCTCTTCAAGGAGGACCTTGGACACTAATACCCCCCTTAATGTCCACTCTCTTCATTAAACAAAAATCCACTAACAATCTTCCTGTGCACTCTTTTTCCTAACAAGGTTTTTTATACAACGTTCTTAGCGGTAATTTGATCTTGATGACAGTTGTTGATTTTAGGTCTAGCTTATGGATCAAAGAACAGTCATGGACTATTAAGCACTGGTTGTGTAAGTCTCTCTGGAAAAGAGTGTCTGCTAAATGCTGTAAATGTAAATGAGACAAAAATATAGCATATAGGAATTTTACTTGGCTGAGTCTTGTGCATTAATGGCAAAATGGTACCAGTAGCACGGAATATGACAGTCCAAAACAGGCATCTGGTATGCTAGCTACTGGTAGACTTGTATATTCAAAAAATATCCTTATCTGTATGCTTGGGCAAAGTCGCCTGCCTACTCTGCATTGAAGTAAATGTTTTGACATAAGCATGTATGAACAAAAAAATGATCAGTTCAGAAATAAAGAACAGCATCACCTGTGTATTTATTCATTAATGTATCCTTCCAGCCAGCGATCCATCTTCCAATCGCTTATCCTGGTAGGACCACAAGGGTGAATGGTTTTAGTTTATCTTCATATATTTACTCTTTCCCAGTGAAGATTAGCAGGTAGCTTTTCCAATTTAGCAGTAAAGAACATATAAAACCATTTGCTGTACCAGTAGTTTTTTTTTGTATTTCTGTTCTAAACTGTATGACACACTCTGCACATGACATTAAAAAAAACATTTATAAATCTACATTTTCTTATATTTCTTGCACAGCAGCCCAGCCAAAGAGTCCCTATTGCTGTACATATGAAAAAGGTTCTTAATTTGAGTAACATTGTTAAATAATCCATCTGTACAATGGAGTACAATGCAAAAGCTATTCTTGTAGCTTCGGATAAAAACATCTGTTACAATGTATTCTGAATAATTATGAATTGGGGTAGCTGTCTACCAAAAGTAGCTATTTTTGTCCCCCGCATTAGGACCATGAAAAGCAGGCGTGTTGCTGAGAAGCTTTGCAGTAACAACAGAGACATAAAAAGCCGTCTCCCTTGGCAGGCGGCCCTTCCTGGAATATGGGGTGTCGGCCAGACAGGATGGCGTTTCTCATACCTGACTGACGGCGATAGTCTGCTGCGTCACACAGATATGCGAGTCACACACAGAGCACAAATGTTAGCATGCTAGGCGTCGCATTTCACAACAGTGATACAATGACACTCTAGATGACTGAGGCAGTTAAACAAATAAAATGTCAAATGAAGCACGTAATCTCCTATTGTTACTGGACATCCAGACGTTCGCAGTTTCGTATATATGTTAGATGCCCCATTTTATTTAGTTTACACTGGCCAAGCATGCAAGATGTTTCTGTTGCCACAAAATGTAGCTGTATGATATAAATCACAGAATATTCAACATCTATCAATGAGAAATTGCTGCACTTTTACTTGCTGTTTTTGGTTAAAATATCAAAATGCGCAAGAAAGACTTGGTAGTTAATGAGGATTAAATTCCTATGCTTTCTTATCTTGTTAGTTTTTCCTTTTTTGGCAGATGGGAGATGAAAATGCAGCTGCCCTGTATGGATACGGTTGCACCGTCAGGCTTGACTTTATATGTCTCCCTGTTCTGTGATTTCCCATGCTGTCTTAACACCTCAGAGCCTTGCCCCCAGTTGAGAAACTGAAACTGATTTTTACTTATTTTTTGTTGGTTTGCCTAAGCCCCCTTTCTGGGGGAATATGTAATATATGTAATATGTAATATATTTCCTTAAATAAATTTACACAGGCTCGTCGTGTGATGTGAGGAATAAAACAAATAACTAATCACATCCAACACTCTGGGTGGATTTTGGGTAACAAGTACCAAGTACTGGCTTGCTGCTGGTTTTAAATTAAATTTTAAATTGCTTTTCCCCCCTTACTATATTGTCCATTGCATGATGAATAGTTTCAATAAAAAAAACACTTAATTTTATTAGCTGCTATTTATGAAATATGTAGGAATGACAAAGTTAGAACACAGTAAATCTCATTAGATTTCTTTAAATCTTTTCACCATACTGCAGTTCATTAATTTACTAATTAATGTTGCAGTAAATTTCACTTGTACAAGTGCATGTAACTTCTTTAATTTAATGTCATATCACCCACTTCCCTTAAAAACTTCGTCCTGTGTAAGTTTTATGTTCCTATCTGTTATGTTAGTCGGGTCGGTGCCGACCCGCGTCTTAAATCAGCCATAAAATAACCTCAAAACAATTATCTACAATCCAATTTGTTTCTTACCTCTTGGTTACCTTGTTAGGCTTCCTTATCCATGAAAAGATTGGTTTTAATATTTTTGGTGTGGCTTTCTGGACCTTTCTTTTGACAGCATACCTCTCGTTTTCAATAAAAAAATAACGGTAAAATAAACCTCAAGAGAATTATATAAATAAAGTTAATTGGTCTTATCTTGCCTTACATGTATGGGCATGCCTTACCTTTATTTTGTTTTAATATATTTTGTCCAAATAGAGATCCCTGACAAATTCAAAAAGCCTTGATGCAGTACACACATCTATGTGGTGATTTTATGAATTTTAAACTTTAAAAGGGGTCAGTGCTGACCCCAACACCAGAGCTGTTATAATCTTGACCAGAGCATTTATAATTTAGTGAAATTTATTTATTTATTTGTTTGTTTGTTTAAATAGAGGTTCCTGACAAAGTCAAAAAGCCTTGACGCACAAATTTATGTAGTGATTTTATGCATTTTAAACTTTAAAACGGTTCGGTGCCGACCCGAACACCATAGGAAGGTTAAAATCTATAGCACATGAAAAATTGAGCAGTAATCTTTAATAAGGAAATCCTTAGAGTCAGCATCCATCCATCCATCCACCCGCTTGTCCGTTCATCCATCCATCCATCCATCCATCTTTCAAATCAATTATCCAGCAATGGAAGATTTCATATGGCAGTCAAAAAAATAAAATCCAAACATATTAGGCAAAATCCGTTAGATATTGTTAAATATGGTTAGCGATCATGACATGTGAATTCAGCAGAACCTTTCAGTGACAAGTCCTCATATACACGCAAACCAGCCTGAAACATTCTTGCAAGACATCAGAGGTGTATCAGTGAGCACATCTTATCAGTACAAGGTCAGATCAGCAATTCCCTTGGTATATTCAGTGGAGAAATCTTTTTCCTACAAGGTATTCTCCATTGGGAACTACACAATCATGCATAGTCCCAATCATCACTCAACCTTGTTGTTTCAATTGATTTTTTTCCCATAGTTTTCCAGGCAAGACGTGGCCAGAATACAATCACCCACATGGAATGGTTTCTGCAGGGACAGCTTGATGCTTCATATGTTGTTTTTTCCTATTTGTCATAGAAGGAACAGCTTTGGGGATGAGTCCTTGGTTGTATGTTAGTATATGCTGCTTATTGTTACATGGTCAAATCTGTACTATTTATTGAAATGTTGCTTAATGAATGTTGTATTGCCAATAAGAAGTAAAAAACTTTTATTATCCCAAAGGAAACTGTTTATTAGAATGTTCTGCATGCCTGGAGTCTAGCATGTTTAAGAACATCAAATTCTCGTGAACAGTGAAATGAATTATTAATTAATTATTTTTTAAAAATGTTTTAATATCTTGTAACTTAACATGGTTTCTAATATGGTGGAGATCCAGCTCCAGACTTTTCCTCAAAGTACATCAACGACCTCATATATTTATTATCAGTGGACAAAGACAAACATAGAAAGCATAAAATGTATGTGCAGTAGCAAGAAACATATGCAGTGATTTGCCTGCCAATTAAGGAATTGATCTTGAGAACAGATGGTTACAGAAGGGGTCATACCCATACTCTTATGAAAAGGGCTCAGTTTGAATCAGAAAGAACCAACCTAGTCAAGTTTCTTGTACAATAGCATCCTCTTCTTTTTCTTGTATTTCTGTATCTCTTATATGTAGTATATTTTAGACTATATTATAATTCTTTTCATTCCCACATTTACTGAAGCAGAGCAACATTTCTCAATGACATCATATTAAAGAGTGGTCTCTCTTTTCTACGTCTCAAAGACGACATCATAAATTTCTACGTCTCAAAGACATGCTTGAAGATCCTTCTTGTTTGGGAGCCTTGTGATAGGCATGCAAGATTAATGTGAATGGCAGGGTCATCATCTCTTTGCACAATCCACTGACTAATGATATTATTATACAGTACCTGGAACCAAGACTGCAAATAACATGGAAAAAACAGACCTCTCCAGTTGGCCTCACGAGTTGACTGAAGAAATGTCACTCATAAATAACATAAAGAATGGCTGACCAAGTGGAAAACTTGAGGTTTTAATGAACTCCTGTTGTCCATGGCTTGTTCAGCTCAGCCTCCTTAGATGTGCCGTGTTCCATAAGGATGCTTGTACACTTCAAGGTGACTTTACTGTCGTCTCAGCTCTACCATGCATGGATCATACACTCTTCATAGGTCTCTTCATATTTGATTGTAGTTTCCATCTGGTCTACATACATTCCACCGTAAGCTTTAATACGTAAGGGAAATAATAGAGCAATGGATAGTTTCTGATAGGCAGACGTGGAAAGTTCAGGTCAGTTGAGCGTAAAGAGTCATGTTCAAAAAGTACTCAACTGGTTGGTTTAAACAAAATCTTGGGCTGGATTTGTATTTTGTGGACCTGAACTTTCCACCTTTGCAGATAGGAATCTTAATGGACAGATTTTCCACTGCTGGCATAGAACAGGGTTCATTTTTTGGTAATACAGATGGTCTGTAGGGTGAATGCCTGACTATATTTTGATTATATGTGTTTGGCTGGGGTCCATTTCCCTGTGAAGCCCAGCCAGCCAAACCCTTGGCACTGATATCTGCTTTACAGTCAGGGTGTTTCTGATGGGTGCTGATATCTGCTGTTTAGTTGCCACATTCCAGTGCTTTCTTGACAGATGTACTGCATATACAGCTTCAGTGAAAGTGACATATAAAGCATAGAACACAATATTCTAGCAGTGCTGTGGACTCTCATTATCACGGCTTTTCAGCTCAGATTGAAATAGCGCCGTGAACTTTGATGACCTTCTCTTGCAACACACTTTACCATGCTAAGCTGCTAGTTAACTTGAACTGCCCAAGCAAAGCATTTTAAGTACTTACAGTTTAATACATATTACTTCAATATTGCTGCATTAAATATGAAATGGAAACACCTTCTGGAAGCACTAGCTAACTCCTAGGACTGTTCTGCGTGAGGGAATGTCTACTTGAATGTGCATGTTATTTTTTATGGCTGTTTAGTGAGGATATTTGAAGCCAGGAGCTCATTGTGCACATGAATGCACCCACGTTTCAATGCTGTTGGTAAGTCAGTGGTGACTCGTCTGGACCTATAGCAATTTAAGCAGAACGCACTGTAGCTTTTCTCTGATTTGCTATGCATAGATGCACATTACAACCTACAAGCAGCCTAGCAGCTAACAGGCTGTTCAGAGCTGAAAGCATACGTGTTCCAGGCCCAGGGAGGACTCTTGGTACTTTCAGCAAGGTATTTCACCTTAAACTGTTCAATAGAAAATCCAACCCATATAAAGGTATAATAAAGGTATGAGTAGCTCTATAAACCATTTGCTGAGAAACTAATCTGAGATCACCTAAAATACACCTTTTAGGAACTCATTACGTGTCATATTGTGAAATTTGCAATGAGACAACAAATTCAGAAGCAATTATGTTTAATTAAAAGTGAATTAAAATACTGGACATATTAAAAACGTCACTGACTGTGACTGTAGGATTTGTTAGAGGATTTCCCTGGTCCAATCCCTCTGAACATGCTGATATTATAGAAAGAAGTTTGTGGGGTAAACTTATGAGTTCTTGTAACCCTTTTATTTTGTTAATAATAGATGCATCCCCATGTCTCCAGAGGCATGGATAAAAGAAGCTGGGGTGCAGTGCATTTAGTTTCCCATCAAAATGGCTTCAGGAACTTAGTTCAACCCTTGCAGCACCCTCAGTCCACCAACCGAACTCTCTCCCATCCCTCTCAAAACAAAGTACTATCTGGACACCCATTCATAAGGAACATAAAAGCGAAAACATTACATGTCATGCCTTGTGATGGGTTGGCGCCCCGTTCTAGGTTCATCCCTGCCTTGGGCCTGTAGCCGTGGGCCTCTCCAACCCCACCAGTACAGAAAATGGATGGATGGATCATAAGTCGTATTGAATACAAACACATGTTCATTTCATCTGAACATAGCAAAATATATTAGAAAATATTAAAAATCCAGAACCAGTATTCAGGCCACACTGAGTGTTGATCACACTTACTGAGCCTTCTGTGTTCTGTTTGACAGGCTGCTCTCTGGCCCCTTTCTGTTCATTCTGAGTTCAGAGTTTGCAGGGTACCTATTTTTTATGGTCAGTTCCTGTTTTCAACTGTACCCTTGGATTTTGAATTAAACTGTATTCGCCTGGTTGATTTCGAGCCCGGCTTCCTGCATTTAGGACTACGATTGTGGATTATGGAGTTTTAAAGCATGTAAAGGTGATGCTCAAACATAGATGATTTAGAATGAAAGCATTGCGATTCTGGGTCCCTTGTTCAAAACTCGTAGCATCACTCTGGTCCTTTCTGCAGAGGGGCTTGTGATGCAGTGTTGCGGATGATTAAAGCTGATTGTGTAAGCCTCCCTGACCTTTCCACGGGCCCCTCTAGGTGTTTCCGTCTCCATTGGGCATCGGGTCTCCCTACTCTGACAGAGTGCCACAGGTCTGTCATTAGTGGGAAGGGACAGACAACCATTTCCCAGGAGTGCTGAATATCGAGCTGTAATTGAGTGCCATTTGACCTCTTCGTGCTGGTTTAGCGTGCAGTAGAGGGTCTGAGGGTACAGTGCAGGTGGCACAGATTCTATAAAACATCCCCCAGTGGTGGCAGCAGGCTTGACAATCACGGCCTTTCACACTGGCACAAACAGGCTATATTTTTTTATTTTTCACCGACCAGGTGTGAAAGTTGCATTATTGAGCGAGCTGTCAAGGGGAGCAGACTTGATACACTGCCAAATTAGAAGAATGTAAGGGACTCAGTAAAAGGTACAGACTATTTTGGTACCTCTAGTCTGGACATGGACATACTGTTGTCAAATTGCTTCTACACTGAGAACTAACTGCAGAGATGGAGACATGCCAGTTATGATGTGGCACAAGGCATTATGGTTCATCTGACTATTTTTACCATAACCTGTTCTTTTCACTCTAAACTAAAAAAGTCTACCCCTTAGTTATTATTTAAATTTTTCACTGTCATGTGAAAAAAGACTATAAACAGCTGGAATGTAAGATATGTGGTCACTAGGGCAATTTTTTTCAGTTCTCAAAAGACTTGGGGCATCTTTTATAGTTTGTAAATGGTAGCGCTGTTTGGTTTTGTTAATCCAGTAAGCTGGCTAGCTGGAATCATGCCTTTTTCTTGGCCAGGCCAGTTTGTAAAGCCGTGCATCACCACAGGAGACATTCTGCTGCAAGATGCAGTCACTGCACTTAATTTATACTCATGACCGACAGTGACAGGGTGATGCCACTGGATGAGACCAATAATTTAACAGCAATAAACCTGCCCAAAGTCTCTGTAACAAATAGCAGACAGGCAATTCGCCATGTGAGCTCAGCGATCTGATAGTTCTGGCAAAACAGTATGCTAATTCTGTATAATAACAAGACCAACCGTTATGAAACGTCTCAAAAACAAACAAAAAGGTTAATTTTTATTTTCGTTTTTCCTTAGATTGGTAAGAAGTGATGAGATGATTAAAAATAATCTTACTACTGATGAACTGTCAAATATTTTTGACAGTTTTCTTCTGGACTGATACCAATTAAATTATAGCTCAAGGCATCTTTGGAAAATAAACAGCAAACAAATCCTTCCAGTATTCCTTAGATGCATATCGAAAATGTACAGGACTGTTTCTCTTGTTTGTGTCTCCTGGTGTGGTCCTGGATGTTAGGCTGTGATGCTGTGTGTGTTCCCAGCTTTCATGGCTTTGATTTGGATTTGGTGCTTATTGTGCATGCTGCCGTCTGGGCATCAAAGGCACGGGATTCAGGCAGTTGTTGTCCAGTGTCTGAATCATCAGATTAATATTTATTTTATCATTATAACAAACATGTTAAATGGCTCGTGGGAGTTTTACATACACAAGAATGTTCTGAGGGCAGAAGGAAAAATGATCAGTTCAGAGAGATAACCGATCAGATTGTAGAGGAAGTGGGTCCAAGCAACTAGAGAAGGAAGGACCACCCAATTAGATGTCTTGGTCCCACCTCCTCTAATTGCTTGGACCCACCTGGACCAATCTGATTGGTTATCTCTCGGAATCAGTCATTTTTCCTTTTGCCCTCAGAACATTTTTTTTTAAGTAAAACTCCCACAAGTTGATAAATACATTATAATAACATAAGATGCAAGCATTCTCACTTTGCAAAAAAAAACTTGAATTTTTAAAGTCCCAGAATTTCTGAAGTCTAAAGGGATTTCAGAGTGGATTAACAAAATAGAAGATATTACTGTTCTGCTTTCACTGCAGTGAAGGGCCCGAGTTAACCTTTCCGCAATCTGTCAACAAAGAAATACAATAGCTACCCTGCTGGCAGTTCGTGCAGTGACCTATGCATTATGACCACATATTGTGAACTCCTGCTGAGCTTAATGCACTTAATACTTTCTGATGCATCACAATACTAGAAGTCTGGCATTGAGAATGACAGCCCTGCATTGATCCTAGAACTGTGTTCAGAATTATATCTACAGTATAACATACTCATACTCAGAAATATGACTTCAGAACTCTACAGTACCAAGAATTCCCCATGACAGTAATTCCTGAGTTCATGCATGTTGACTTTTGCAGTTCTTCTGTTAATGTTTTATTGGTGTTTCATAATCTTTTTGAATTTATTAAAGCACTTTAAGCTGTTAAAAATCCCATGGTATCCGTTAGCATATGACCAGTTTATTTGAATAGCAGATTATGAACACAACGCTATTGCAGGATGTTTGCTATAGAATATTCTGACCTATCCACGAAAAGAAAAGTCTACTAATCAACTCTCTATTATGCTGCTTTAAATTCATGAATATAGACACAGATGGCATCAAACGGATGTTATGCAAACATCTTGTCAGCCTCCAAGTTTACTAAATGAGCATGTGCAATATCAAGATCTACCCAGAATGATCTCAAACCAAGAGTTCTCACTGTTCAAGACAATGAGGCCTTATGCTGTTTGAGCTTACTTACAGGTTTGATCTCTTAATATGTGCTTTTGTTGAACATGTTGGCAAAAGAATTAATATGAAAGAGAAATAGAATAGCTATAAGGGTTGATCCACAGCAGAAAGCAAAGTGATTAAGAAATTGGGCTTTCCAAAAGGATCTCTGGGTTTAAGAATTATATTGTCATTACTGAAAGGTGCGGTTACTATGTTCAGTTAGGCTGCACCAATCAGATGGTGTTGCTATGCACAAATATGGGTATACTCTACTGTCTTGCGTGGGCCTGAGTTGATGTTGTCATAGCTTTAAAGGGGCAGCATAGCTACACGTCGAGACACAGGAGATACACAGAGCGGAGGTGAGACTGGAAGGTGGGGTCTGGTCCAGCACTTATCCTTGATGAACTTGCACACATGGTTCCCTGTCTGCAAGCTAATCCCTCGCTTCAGCATTTAAACGCACGAATGCTTTAACCTGAAATGACTCTCGCGACTAACGCTATCTCGTCATCCGGGAGAATGTCACGTGTGCAGCCCCCTAGCTGCTGCGACACCTGCTGCCCCCGTTACATACAGGCACACTGGGCACGGAGGAGCAGACAGATTGCACGTCCTAATTCCCTCTCCCCGGACCTCTAAATTCAAGCTTGGCCCTGGGGACCCTTCGCGTTGCAGCTATGGGGATACGGCTGAGCCGAGCCGAGCTGAGCTAAGCGAGGCACTGCTAGAGTATGGAAGCACTGTCGGGGCAATGGTGTGAATTCTCTATTTCTATTTCTGCCCGTTGGGTGGAAAAAGTCCAGCAGGGTGTGAGAACTACGCTGACTCAATTGAAGTGCCAAAGACATTGTTTTCCTAACGTGAGAAACAAAGAATTACAATCAGACTCAACATTTGAAAATATAACTGAATTTCGTTTTTTGTCCCATTCATGAAGAGCAAATCTTGAAGAATTTGGGTTGAGTTTTAGTAAATACTAGTCTGAGTTGTCCTGTACGGCTCTTCATTGCAGAAGTGACACTAATCACTCATCAGCTCGTTAATCATTTTGCTAATACTACACATTATATCCTTGTACAAAGTCCCTATCGCTGAAATGACAATTTCAGGTGTACTGAATTCATACACAGTGTATGGCCTCCAGTAACTGTTGCCCTGTGTGTGTGCAGACCGGATATTGTAAGCTGTCGTCTTGGAAACTGACTCGCATTCGTATGTTGGCGCCATTTCCAAGTCTGTTTCCAAGACAACAGCTTTGAGCATCCAGCTTGAGGATTCCGGTCATCGCCATGACCTGCACTTCAGTCCTACAGTGCCAGGAAAACACTCAAATGAATTTTATTCAGATACTAACAAGAGAACAACAAATTCATTTCAGTTAAACAACTGATGATACTAAGGAACAGCCTTAACTGCAAACCTCAGTAGGTTGATGAAAAATGATGGTAGGTATTTCTGTGAAGTGTAAAGTTAATCACAAGTGTATGTTAATAGGCTCACCTGGTTTATTTTAGTATTAGATCTTCTTCAAGCTTCTGTGTGTATTTAAAATGCAATACCGTTTCAAGGCTTTGCACCAATATATATTCACAGATATTCACCGCTGGATTGCAGGAATGATTTGTTTTGACAACTGGAAATTCTAAAATGTATTGCATGCAATGAATGTGTTTTCGCAGTACAAAATGGGGTACATTCATAGTGTTATCGCTGGCTTGGTTGTATCAGAATGCACAGTAGCTTAGCTCATGTGCTAAGGCTTAGAAAAATGTCATCACACATACAAACTTTAAGTATACAGCATATTAACCAAAAAGCATTAATTTGCAAGCTTCTTTTGCATTTGTTAAAGTAGTATCTGAAAGTAATGTTACTATTACGTTAAATTAATTTTGAGCATATAATAACTTAGCGATGTCTCTGCTGTTTAGTTTATCATGATGATGCATTATGATTTGAGAAGGGATTCTTGGTGTGCAGGGTAAGTTGTTTTAGAGATACACGTCTTTGAAGCTATACAAAGGCAGAATGGTAACTGTAGTGTTATCATGGGTGCTGTGCTTGCCGCTCTGCTCAGCGTAGGCTGTGTTCACATTCATTTCACCTTCCTCCTCCACCTCATTTCTTATCCGTAACACTTGATACATACTAAGCAGATTTATCTCAGAGGGTTATTGTTATTTTAAATAGAAGTATTGTCTTGTATCTTAGCTGTTTGCTTACGTAACGTATGGAAATCCAACAAACTTTGCCAGTTCATTTGAGTCACTCAAACTGATGTGGTTTTGTGCTATCTATAGTATTACAGCATGATGAAAATCTGTATACTCTATATTTAACTAGTACTAAAAAGCAGACCTTTTCACTTGGGTCTTTCCTGAGTAACTTAAGGATTGTGCATGATTCATAAAATTCAAGTAATATGCAAATTATTTTGCAATTGGTAGCATTTCAGGCAAATCTGTCAGCTGAAATGTGTAGTATATTTTTTCTCATGAAACATATATTTGATCCTCACAGATCTGATCTTTACCTTTATCTATTGTTTTCATATTTTGAGAATTTTTTAAGATGTTTCGTAGTTATAGGTTATGGTGGATATAAAATACCTATTAAAATAATTTCACAGCATGCAAACGTACAGCCTACAGAAAAGCTGAATTACAATTTGCCTACATCTCTGACCTTCATCATGAGCTCATCAGCCACTTATCAGTCCTCACCAAACCTCACTAACCTAATATTTAGCGACTGCTATATCTTCAGGGTATTTCATCTTACAGCCTCGGCCCAGCTTCTCAGTAAGAATCAAGGGATGGTTGAATGTCATTGTCACTCTCTTGGTGGTCCTGCTTGGCTGCTTAGAAGATGACAGGTGTTAGACTGGAGGCCAGTCTGGCTACTTGCACGTGGAGGTCACGTGAGCAGCAGCGGAGGAGTCAGTGGTCAGTTTAGCAGGTGGATGGGGCCAAAGATTCAATTCTCACCAGTGGCACCTGGGAAAAGCAAAGTCCTAGTCTGCCCTAATATCATATGGTCAGAACTCAACCATCGTGTCGGCTGTTGAAGACAGAGCATCCTGCCAGAACAGAGTAGCCCCAAATCCAGTTATGCCTGACGAATGAGGGAGCCGTACGGGATCTGTGAGATGTGGCTCGGGTGCCAGAGGAAGGGAATCACTCGCGCAAGCCATGACAGGAGATATAAGGAGGGAAGAAAAAAAACAAAACCATGACAGAGTGCGAACGCGATGCTGCAAAAAGAGCATTTCATGGAGATTAAGGAATGTTTCCTAACATACATCTAAAACCTACTGTGTCATATATTTGTGTGTGTGTGTGTGTTTATATAGAAAATGCAAAGACATTTGCTGGAAGAGTTAAGCATGCTTTGATTTGATCCCAAAAGTGTGTACTGTATGCATGAAGGGCCGTGGACGGCGCTGTCTATTGGGCTGTTCGGCCCCATATCCCCCCACTTGCTGACAGACTGACACTTATGTCATTGCACGCATGTAACACTTTACCTGCTATTGGTTACAAAGACCTGGTAATAAAAAGAATGGATTAAATGAGAAACAAGTGACAGCAGGTCACATTTCCTTCTAGGAGATATAAATGGTAGCTGGTAATATGTCGGAGGAGCATGAAGAGTGTTCTGTTAATGACCCTTCGCTCCTCGTAAAATGTGCTTTTGCAAACGTCAGTCCAGTGCGCGTGGCTGATCTGTCAGGTACAGGGGAATATCGGCTCTGTAGGGGGGAGGGTGGGCTTAGCGTGGCCAGTGAGTGGGGGGGGCATCACAGAAGTGAATGTTCTCCCACATTTCTCTCTTTAATAATCGGCATGTTACGTCTGTGGTTAGAGACGGGGTCAGGGGGAGTATTCCAGCGCCCCCTCCCTTGCTACGAAGCTCCCTATCTATGCCGGGCCCCATATCTGCGGTCAGCATCAGCCGCCTTGCTCTATATAGGTCATCCTCGCTGGTACCTTCCCTGTGCCGCTTGGCGCTCCGCCTTCATCCGCGGCGGCTGTTCTTTAGCCCACACATCCAGGAACCCACTTCAAATCTAACCATCCCTCTTCAGCATTGTATTTGTTAAGGAGAGATTAAAGTAAATAATTATAATGTTAATAACATAAAAAGCCACATACAGCATCTCTTTTAGCTTTTCAGCAGAATCGACTACTACCACACGCACAGTCTAACACTCAGTCTCATATTTCACACTCTGAGAAATTTATACCAAGAAACATAAACATATTTCTGTCACCTAAGCTCATAATTTGAGGGCCTTACCAAGCTCTTGAGGGCTTCACTACTTGAGCAATGTACATTGTATTTTAATCAGCCTTTACATCATTTTATACTGGGAATTTCTTTCCTCTTTGGTGCACGTGTGTCTAATAAAGTAAAGACTCGGCAGACAGAAATGACATTAACGAGTAGGGACCGAATAATCACAGCTGATTTCATGTCATAATGTTTATTTTCGGATTAATGCCCCCAATGTCCATTCAGTGAAAATGCATTTACTCATGTCTGGAAATGGCACAGATAATTGGTACTCTGTGTTTGAATTTTCAGCACGGGTGATATTTACACATTAGTGGCACAAAATGTGAAAAACTGCAGTTGGATTTGAGGTTCTGGCTGACATAGTTTTTATTTACTACTGAATGTCGGGAAAATTCCCCTGAAGACAGACTGTTTAGGTTTATTTACCATCGTCTTTCCTGACAGATACTCCGGGTGAATCAACGCTTTTGGAAAGACGTGCCTCTCGTATAGCGATCCGGGTTGTTATCTTGGCATTTCAATCTGTTCATCGCAGCCATCGGAACCTCTGTCGGTCTCCACTGGAAGGCAGGAACGAAGCAGTCATCTCACACAAACATGAATGATGGGAAACTCCGGACGGAGTGACCTCACTTCTTGATCCTCTATCAATCCATCACAGAATGTTATTCCTTAAAATGCACGCCTGAAAGCTGTGTACCACTGGCTTTCCAAATCAAAAACCAAGAGAAAGTGGAATCATTTGAAATAATTTGAGCCCTGACTGAATTTTCCAATGCTGCCAGAACTTTTTTTATCCTCTAATTATCATGATAGATTCTCCTCCCATTACCTCTAACATGCATCCATTGTTCCATTATGTACCTCTGCATACATACATACAAGTCCGTTAGCCAGATCTGCCTTTCCACTTTCATTCTAATCAGACAGCTGATTTCTTTAACAGCATGTTTGTCTGATTCAGAGCGTACTAAAAACTGGACCATGTGTCTCTCATATTGCTGATTCTAAAGTGGACAGTAATCGCTATTTCTGAAGCGAGGGATCGATTTGAGGTTACATCCCTCACCCCTAATTGTGTTATTTTGACAAGCTGGCGTTTTAACACAGCTGAACAGCGGCACGTTGGGCGTTCATCAGAGAGCTCTCTCTCACCACAACGTCCATCACCGGACGCCGCGTTCCCCACACGGCGCGACTGAGTCCTCCTCACTTCTCCGGCGTTCTCTTCCCACCTCTGATGATGTTGCAGGATGGTGGCCTCTGTGCCAGGAAGACCATTATAGCAAATGAAACTGTGCCAGACCCCAAGGAGCCATTTCTTTGGGGAGCCAGAAATGAAGGCATATTAAATGGCCTCCATCAATACCTTGTGTCCACGCCAATCGCTGTAATCCTGTGTTAATCGAATTGTACGTCTGATCATAGCTCAGCGCCCACTTTCGCTTGCTCATCTCTTCCAGCCTTTTCTAGCTATCCCTCTCAGCGGCTCAGGAACTCAGTGACAAGACAAGGAACTGCATTGGATGTCACTTGACTTTGTCACGTGAGAGCAGCATAGCCAGAGTGACATACTGTACACCGATGGCCCTGTATCTGAGGGGCTCATGTGTGGCTGAACTGTAACATGCAAAGGGCACGGGGAGTGACACAGGGGTTGATTTAGTTTGGAGGAGCAGCAGGTGCTGGGGTCCTGCCTGCAGGTCAGTCTTCCTGGGTGAGGAGTGAGTAACCTGCATAACAGCTACAAGGTCAGGTCCTGAGGAGCCCGGGAAGGGAGGAATGTGCCTCCCAGCCAGGAATCCTTGATGCTGCGTAGCTGGAACAGAATGTTCTTGGTTCAAGTCCCAGGAGCAGCCTTGCAGTCGTGAAATGGTAATTAAGCTTGATTATACATGGACAGGTGGGTAAAATGAAGAATTTCAAGCTGTGCTGCTGATTTAGAAAAAAACATCAGGGAATAAATTTTGCTTTTTCATGCATTGGAAGAATATTATTGCTTTTTTTTAATTACTTATGCCAAACTCCTAGAGATATTTGTGATGGATTTGTGCATTTTTGTAACCAAAATCAGACTAGCAAATAAAAATGTAAGAGTAGGATATAAAACACCAATTTTTTGTTGTGGTATTAGATTTTACACCTGCAGTCTCACATCGGCGTTCCATCCCAGCAGGTCCACGACCTTGTGCCCTGTATTCCCTGAGATAAGCTCCACCCCTATCACCCTGATCAGTGGATGGATCGATAAATGAATCATAATAGTGATGGGTTGCCTTCATGGGTACGGTTTATCGACCTCAGCAGGTCAGCAATTTGTTTTAGTTGACTGAAGTAAATTCCATAGCAAAAAGGTCACATGCGGTGCCTACAGCCCAGTTTACCGTGTCATCTGGAGGAAACAAAGAGGACAAACGTTTTTTTGATTCTGATTATGAGTATGGATCGCACAGTTTGTATTTGGAGCTTCTCTTTGAATCAGGCTGCCCTCTTATACCATTGACCAATTCAACCTAAACGTATAACTGCAAAGAAACATCTGTGGATTAGATCCAGCTGTCCATCTTGTAAGGCTCAGGCCATGGGGCAGAGAGGGGATGGGATAACAGTCCATCTGTGAGGGAATGACAGTCAGAAACCCATGTTTCCACACAGCAAGAACAACAGCATATGGGATAAAATACTCTAGTGCGAGACAAGCAACCCGCCTTGGCTTTAGTGAGGGACGAACTAAATGGAGCTTAACAGAATGTTTGTACTTATACAAAAAAACATGAATATATATAATCAGTCAGCCTAGCATTTTAATTAAGTAAATCCATTGAGCAACACCGCAATTACATAATTTGCCTTAGGGCAAAAATTACATAATTGAAATAATCATCTTGAATTTCTATTTGCAATGCTACAAACACAGCATTTTTGGTTTCTATATTGAAACTCCTAAGTAAGTGTGTTTAATTATAAAAAGAAAAAGTATATGTATTGGACAGAGCTTTTACCATTTGCTTTATAATGAGAAGCTCTCATTATAAGTAATATATAACTACAGTGCATTTTTTTACATAACATGTTAATGAGGCACAATGGTTGGAGCACTATCACAGTTTTGATTTTCCAATGTAGTTTTTTATTTTATCTATCTGTCTATTTTATGTGTCTGATCTTTAGAGAATCCTGTATTAATATGCAGGGCACATTCTGTACAGTACCTATGTCCTCAAAATGGATAAAACATGTTCCAAGTATTATTAATGGTAATTAAACATAAGCAAAGCATTCTTTTATTTTAATTTATGAAAATGTTTTGTTATAGTTTTAGTTTTTGTTAATGACAATATCCCAGGTTGGGAGTCCCATCTCTGCTCTGTGTGTATGTGTGTGTTTGTGTGTGTGTGTCTGTGTGTGTGGGGGGGGGGGGTGTGGGGGTGGGTGGACCAATAATAAAAATAATAAAATAATAAAAATATGTTATGCCAAATATCAAATAGTATTGTATTTTGTTTGGCTACTTATGGTTAAGGTTAGGGCTGGGTCGGGGTTAGGGAGTTTTTCTCATAGAAACGAATAGAGAAGCCCCACAAAGATATTATTACAAACCTGTGTCTGTGTGTGTGTGTGTCTGTGTGGGAGTGTGTGTGTCTGTGTGTGTGTGTGTTAAGGTAAATGGCATCTAACCTACGTTACATTCTAGTGTACTGTATGATTGTATGTTTGCATGTATGAGCCCTGCTATGGACTGTCATTCCATCCCAGGGTTTTTTGTTCAGTAGGGAAATGCTTTGCCATGGACATTCTAAAAATACTACATTATACAGCATCAAGCCTTGGGCTTTTTACAGCAATTAATTCAAAGTGGTTATGCCAAAGCATTGAAGCATAGTGGTACAGAATTATATAATCCTTCTAATCTGATCCTGATCAAATCTGATCCAGGGATATGGACTAATCTAGACCTGAAGGTAGTACGTGATTCTCCCACTTGCAATGCAGTATTAGTTTTGTTGATGAAAACTAAGACAAAAAAAACTTGTCAACAATATATCAATATTTCTTCTGTGAGGAAAACAGAACAAAAACTTAATAAATAAGTGTCTAATGGTGAAAACTAAGACAAATGTTTCTAAAATCATTGTTGATGAAAAATAAACAAAACAAAAATGTTACAGACAACTGTACAATGAGGGATGTGAAGCTCTTTGGACATCTCTATTTCACATGATACGGTCCACCAATGAATAAAGAATATGAATGCAGTGGTGCAATTTTAAAAACTCGTATGCACACTTGTAATTGGATATACAAATGAGGATCAAGGAGCAGGGTCAGCCAGTGTTCCTAGAGCAATTGGGGTTAAAGGTCATGCTCAAAGGCCCACTGGTAACGTTCATGCCATGGGACATGAACCCACAACCTTCTGGATATGTGCCGAGTTCCCTGGCCTGCTGAGCTACATACTGCCACACCTGATGACACTGCTAAACTTTCACTGTGTGAGCTTATCTAGTCTCCCAGCCTCATGTTGCCAGGAGATTTCGCAAATGCCAGTTAAAGGAGAACTCAGATATTATACTGACATTTCTGTTGTTTTTATTCTCATAGTTTTGGATGCTACAGTTTTATCTGAAAAATAGCACATTTGTTTTGTTTGAATGTAATAGGTCCTGCTTGTCAGACCTGAGTCTGGTATGTCAAGGAAAACCTGCTCTTAAAACCACTTGATGGTTTGTTGTGATGTTAAAATCATAGTATTTTATATCCATTTTATCTTATAACAGACTTAAGGGAAACATACCCCTGATTAGGAATGAATCAAGAATTTCACTGGGCTGAGCAAAATAACAATTTTTCATTTTGGGGGTGTTTGAAATGGGGCCAGTCAAGATCAATTAGTCAAGTGGTGACAATGGACTCAATGGGTTCATCCAAGGTTTAATAGAAACAAGAAACAGGCCAAGTAGCTATTTTTAACTTTCTTTGGCAAGAGGTGACATAATGAACTCTTATATATCGTACACACACATACACACACACACACACACACACATATGAGGTTTATATATATACATGTATATATATATATATATATATGAACAAAGAGAGAGTTTTATTAAATAATTAAATACATATTTGTGTGAAACAGTTTGTTTGATTGATTAAAAAAAAAAAAAAATCCTTTTTCCTGCAGTATTGAATTCAGTCTAACAAGTTGCTATCTAAAATAAAGAGGCAGCACAGGATGAAATGTGTGTGACATGATGTGACCACCCTGCTATTCTGCATTAGCTCTTGTAAACTCGGATTATTTTGACATGGCCCATTGTGATTCATTTAATATTTAATTAAAATGTTCTGTGGAGCTAATTTTAGCCTAGTAACTCAGATTTTTCCTGTCTTTAATTCTGACAGCCGGTCTCGCAGCCAGTTGCATACATACAGTGCTGAACAGCTGATGCAGATTTAATACAATGAATATATGTAGTCATGTTTGAGGTTACAAATAATTGACATAATGTGTTGATGGTTAAACAGACTCAATCTGAATTTGTATCTCAGGTGCTCTGACCTTTTCTGTATTTAAAAAAAAAATGCTAATTAAATAAATAAATGCTATCCCTTATTTTCAAAGGAACTTAATGAAATGCTAATTAATACAAAGATTAAAAAAACACAGGCTTCAGACTTTCAAAGGCTTCATATATGCATGCCTCAAAGCGATTGGTTGATCATTTTTCAGCTCGCGTGCACAGACTATAAAAAACCCCACACCACCAGTGAGACTCACTCCGTGAATAAATGCTGTGTGGAGTACTGCAGAAGGAGCTGCAGCTCCAAAGTCTGGCCCAAACCCCCTGCATCTCCTGTCAATGAGGCAGATTTAGCCTGCTGACCCAGAACCAGATGGACAAAGCCCACAGGGCGGGGCCTCTGAGAATCTAAGCACTCCCACCTCCCCCCACTGTACATGTGGTCATATGTTGCGAACCATGTGACTTACGGCTGCCAATGTGCTGTGATTGTCTGTCCTGATCAACATGGCACCGGCCAGCCCTGCAGTAGCTGGCTGCTCGCCGTCTGACATGCACTCAGTGCTTCTGGTGTGAATAGCACTCTGTACCACGGGGATTACTTGTGTCATCAATCAGAGAGGCAGAAAAATTGCTTCCTGTTCCTATTTGACAGCTTACCCTATGTGGCCGATTAGAGGACTTAAGAAAAGAATGGAAGGCAAAATTCATTCATTCATTAAAAGAAAAAATATTTTGGAATGTCCTCTGTTAAAGCTGTTTTATCTTTTTAATGATTTGAGTCTATTGTGATACTTCCATCATACAATTATGGGATCTCCATTCACCTCTTATTTTTTTTATCCCGACTCCCATAAATGGTTCATCATTGGTCTCAAGCATACAATTATTAAATGTGGTAACCTCGTGTTTCCCTGCTGCTGCCCTCATTACAGCAAGGATTTATTTAGGTCTCATTAGTATTTTTAAAGAAGCTTTTATCCCAGTATTGTTTTACAGTTTTTTACTAAAAATAGTGCCTTTGATTTTTCTTGTACCACAGTGGATACAAGAACCAAATTAAAGCTGCAGCTTTTTGTGATACTTACATCTTTACTATGACTTTGCAAACAACAAAATTCAAGAGAGAAAGAATAGTTAATTACTAGGGCAAATAATTGAACTTTAAAAAAAAGTGTGCACATAATCCCATCCCAAATAATATTTTTTGGATCTACCTCTTGCATTTATTGCAGTAGTAAGTCTTTTTGGATAGGTGTCTATCAGCTTTACATACCTGGATTTTGCAGTTGTATCTTTCTTGCTAAAAAATTAAATCATTGTCACACTGCAAGGTGATCTCCTGTGCCCTCTTTAGGCCATTTTTGTATCCACTACAGCAAAAAATTAAAGTTTTTTGTGTGTATTTGTTAAGTTCAAGCAAAAAGTGAATTAACTAAAAAACAATTCATTAACGAAGGAAGGAAGAGCTTAAAAGGACAGATGTTTCTTTTGACAATTATAAAATTATTCTCTTGATATTAATCCAGCATTGTATTCATCCTCTGGCTTACTGTAAATAAACAGATCTTTCACTGTAACTAATACCTTCATCACCAGATTTTGGGTTCTGTCCCTCTAGATTATTGCACAAATAGAAGCTTTAGTGAAGAAACTGCTGAATTATTTGGCATAATTCCCACATACAATTTTCAACAAATGTTTTGACATGGAGCAGAAACATTAAGTTCTAATTAGTGTAAACTAGTTTCTAAAAACTGCATTTTAAAAATATGGTTGTGTTTAAACATGTTTTCAAATAATTACATTGAAATGTTTCTCAGTTACAATGATTTTAGTCATTACATTTGTATAAACTGTTTTAATGATCAGATTCTCAGTTAACGTTTCAGAATAACTAATATAGAGTACAGTATCACAAGTTAGAAATTTATCATAAAAAGAAATTTACCACATATATTTTTTTTATCTGTTCCTCTTATTTTTTGCCAGTCTTGTTTCCAAATGATTCTGATCAAGCAATCAAGGATCATAAGTGAAACATAATTAATTACCGCTCAGAAAAAGTTGTTCCACACTGCTTCAGTTCCTTAGTCTTCTGTTGCCTTAAATGCTATAAAAAAGCTGCAGGCCTAACAAAGTTCCACAGCGGGACGGAACAAGTGTGATCCGGTGATGAGATCAGGGGTCAAAAGGCTGTAAACACGGACAATAAGCTGTGAAGTATCCCCAGTCACTTAGATAGTGCTTGGATGGCAAGTAGGAGGTGCAGACGCTTTGTTCAGCAGTGCTGCAGAGATGGGCAGAGCTCATTAACAGGCGCTGCGCAGACGGCTTTGCTTGCTGCTTGCTTGCCTGGCTCCGGGGCTGGATGCTGAGCTGGCGAGTGTGGTGATGGAGATAAGCAGCTATTCCTTACAGTCGGCTGTTCCTGCTACACCGTCGTTTGCTATGATATAAACAAAACTGGCAAGAACTCAATATGCTTATTGCAGATGATAACTTTGTACACTTCAAACATTGTCAGGCTGCAGATAGAATTTCAGCAATGATGCTTTAGCTTGCTGGGTCCAATATGTCTGTTTGTTAATATGTCTGCTCGTTCAGCATTGTTACTTGTTACATACCTCTTTTATTTTAACACAACATTGCCAAAAAAAGCCAAATGGACTTCACAATAAATAGTGAAAATGAAGCTGCTTAGAATTAATTAACATTTTTTTAAATAGCTAAAATTAAGCTTAGCAAATTCTGAATATAGGCAAACGTTGTTCAAACTTTTGTCATGATAAGGAAGGATAACGTTATTATCCCCCCAAGGGAAAATATTTTGCAGCTAGTCTTGACAACCAACAAAGCATAAGTACAACATAACTCTCATAAACAAAGATAGTTAGATGGTGGACAGCAATCTCGCTGATGATTCTCAAACACTATGTGAGTCACATTCAGGACACTGACTTTCTTGTTTATAAGCTGTTTTCTGATAGCTTAGACATGTTCCGCTGACGATGTTCCTAACATATAACATGGATATGCAAGTATCTTTTTTTAACTGAAGCAGGCTCTTCTGAAATATTTTCCTTATTTAGCACTTCTCAAGTTGCCCTCTATCCAGACAAGTCTCACAGCATTTACCGGTGAATAACTGCCCCATCGCATATTAAATTTTATTGAACAGAAGGTGCTGAACAGTAAGCTGAAATTACCAAAATGTCATTAACCAAAGTTCATTGTCCTTTTAGTTCTTACTGAATTTTAAACATTAGTTACTTAATTTCAGGATTAATGGATACCTTTTAACAGGCTCTCTGTCTTGGGGGCCTGAGAAAGGGGGGTTTCCTCACAGGGGTGGAGTAAAGCATATGGTAATTAAGAGTTAATTAGGCCAATTGCCAGCACACCCCCCCCCCCCAACCTTTACTGCCAATACCCAACATTCTGATTGGTTGGTGATTCTGCCCCTGGTTGCACTACTTGGAGGCCAAATTTGAGCAGTTTTGTCCTGGCCCCGGGAATAATGTACAGCGGCTCTTTTAAATAGAGATAACAGAACTGGCTTGCCGTTTATGTTGCACTTTATCAACACTGATAAGTATAGGACCAAATTGGAAGTGAAGGTTGCCAGCAGAAGAAGGAGTATGTCCTGGGAGAGCCATGTGAGCATTAGTATATGATTGTGTGTGACAGATCTGATGAACCTGAAGCTGAACCCACGTCTTCTCCAACCAAACCTATAGAACCTACCAAAGAAAGAGAAAGCATACGTCACCCTATCAACAGTAACAGCAAATAACTGTTTGAGAAACACTGACCTGTACAATGTTCCTGTGAAGTTTGAAAAATGTCAATACTTTTACAATTGACAAGGTGGCTGCTGCATCCTCCCATTCCATTCTCTGCTGCCACCTATTGCTGGTACTTCACTTTTGGAGCAATTTGTCTCAAATGAATCAAGTGTAGATTTTCAGGTATAGATTTTCATATACATAATGTTTATCGTGAAGTAGTACAGTAATAGGACCCATCAAAGATCAAATAGAGTAAATAGAATATTAAGATCAAATGGAGTTATCTTGTTCACAAGGTCAGGGGTGTTCTTCTGCAATTACCCTTCCCTTTGCGGCCACTGTGCAGCGTTTCTGCAATTTTGGTGTGATTTGTCTGAATATTACAATTGGTCCGAATCTTTATGCATTTAATTTGTCTGCAAAGGTTGAAAAAGGTCTGTCAAATACTTTTTGTGTTATCTCAATACGAAGTTTAAGTGTCTGAGGCTGTCCTTCTCTTTGCTATGACTATGCGGCACTGCTTTACAGTACATACGACTCTGCGTTATAGATCATCCCCTATTATAAATGTCATAGGCATGTTGAAGTTTGAGGCCAAAGGTAGCAGCTGTACTGTTGTAAGTGAGATAGCGAAAAATAACTTACACTGATTGTACTATGCTGACTTAAGTTAATATGTTACGCGTGCCTAATTTACTTTCTTTGTAATATTGAAGTCTGATCATTGATTTTTAGACATAAATCCATCTGTGCACAAGTCTGTGTACAGGTTTTTGAATATTTGGGAAACATGACTGCAACTATCAAGAGCATTTTTGCCCTCAAACTTTGACACGTATATGGCATCTATAATAGGGGACGCATTTATTGCAAAACAGACAAATCTCAAACCTTTCATATGGTGTAAACAGTAAAAAAATAAGTGAAATTAATCTTGTTGGTCCGAGACTTGTTCGATTTTTTATGCCAAATTCATATTTATTGCAACTAGTGATAATTACAGATATTTCATGGGAAGAGGTGACAAAACATAGTGTTTTATATAACAAATTAAATTCTCCAAGGAAAATATTGAGGAAATAGTCTTTGTTTAAACAAGTAGAATAAAATAATAAAATAGTAATAAATAATAATACTTAAAATACATCCAAGTTCCTGGTTTACTGTTTTTCACATTAAGATGCAGGTTGATGTTGTGTCGTACGGTTTACCTGCAGTTCCCTGCTTACAAAATTGGTGTCGCATTTTCCTGTCCAAAATATTGTCTATATTTACTCCCAGGTTTCTGTAAATGTACACATTTTTCCCAGCAAATTTTGTTTGATAAATCAGGGATTTTGTGTGAAAAGTTGCGTGCGCACATTTCAGGCGTCTTTTGTGCGTATGCACCTTTGATAAATGAGCCCCCTGGTGTCTGCAATGTAAATGACAAAGTTTAAATAATTTAAGTAGGTTTATTAAAAATTTCACTCTAAGGGGAAAAATATAAATATTGGTTATTGGATGTCATTTTATTTACTTTGAATCATCTAGTTGTTTCAATATAATCTTTCTACTTTCCCTTGCTTAAGAAAGGCACAAACACACTTCAGGGATTACTTGGCAAACCACCACTGAAGGAAACTTCCTATGTAAACTAGGTAGTTTATGTTTATGCAACATAATGCTCACGTATTGTAAACTAAACAAGAAGCAGACAGTGGTTTTTTTATTTGATTTCGTTATAGATTTTCTTTCTTGGGGAGGCATGGTGGCGCAGTGGCTAACTCCTCTGGGACCTGCTTTTGAGTCTCTGCCACGGCTCCATGTGTGTGCAGTTTGTATGTCTCCCCATGTCATTGCGTGGTTTCCTCTAGGTACTCCAGCCCCCCCCCCACAGTCCAAAAACATGGCGAGGTTAATTTGAGTTACCAAATTACCCATAGGTGTGAGTGTACCCCGCAGTGAACTGGCACCCCATCCTGAGTTGTTCCCTGCCTTTCACACATAGACTCCAGACCGCCCTGGCCCTGAACAGGACAAATGGTTACAGAAAATGCATAGATTTTTTAATACCTATTTTTTTGGTTAATAGTGCGAACAAAATGATATGGATATAATTGTAATACTTGTTTATAATTTACTCAGATCACAGCCACTCAGTCAGCCTCTTTGTACTGTGATGTTCCCCCACAGCCCCAGAAATGAGTGTAACATGATCTTATGCCATAACAACGATGTCGCTAATTTGTATACTGATTGAAAAGGCCGTACTAAATTCACTTCGGTGAGTACTTAAGGATGACTGTGGCCAAATTCATTTTTGTGTGTCGGTGAGAGTGGGCATTTGTGCTCAGACAGGAGCTCAGGCTGGCCGCCGGTGTATTCAGACATGAGCAGGGGAGTGATGGTAGTTTCTGTGAGCTTTGAGGGGCAGGTAGGAGGCAGGAGGTAAAATGACTTGAAAAGCACAAAAAAAGCATAGCAATCTCCAGGGGAGGAAATGGCACTGCGCCCTTTGATGAGGCTTTTACTCAACTGTAAGACCTTGACTTAGAGCATCTGTACCTACCAGGAAGATGTACTGTATACTGAAAGGCCCGGTAGAAAATCTGAGCCAATGCTAACCTGGACTCCACAACACTTTGTCATGGTCTCGTGTGTTGATACGGAGTTACAAAGCAGACTCAAGTCACAAAGTGGACTGACAGGATGACAGTCATTACACAGAGAGTCTGCTTCTTTGCTTTGGCTAAAAGCTGATGGCTTAATCCCCAGTGCAGCAATGTCATTGTATTATCTGAAAGGTCATACAGCCTTTTGGGAAAAGAAATGATTTTAAAATCTAATACAGGTTTATCTCTCTAACAAAACCATGTTAGACAAATGGATCAGAATCGGTCAGACTCCAGAGAATGCAAAGGCATTCTGTGTAGTACGATACAGAAGTCATTCGAATCTTAGACTTCATGCTTTGGCTATGCTGTCTACAATTGCCTTAAAAAATAGAATCTCACCCTTTCCTGAGAAATGCACCTCAAACTGGCTTCTCTTGGCGCTTCGAGGACCCATTGATAGATGTTGAAGCTGGTTTCCATGTGTCTCCCAGGGCTTCTCTACATATACATTTTATTTGCACTCTTAAAGCGCATTTTATTCCATCTTCAATATGCACACTTGGGTTGTTATTATTGCACATTTCACCAGTCTTGTGTATTCTCCATCAGGGACTTACTATTATGTCTTACAGTCTTATTAATTTGTATTACATTTGAATTGCACATGTATCCTACAGTACACTGTACTGTATATTGAAGTTCAGTCATCCCTCAACTTCCTTCCTGTCGCGTAACATCCGACTGTACTTATGTCTAATAAAATTTATCGAGAGACACAGTGAACATTAGTGGACATTTTACCATATGTGCAGCATGCAACAAGAACCGAAACAAACTGATTGCGCTGCCACTGTCGGGGTTTAGTTAAATGTGTGTAATATTTTATCTTACGTTATACAGTATATTTGACCTCTCCCCTATTATGATCAAGATAAGTCCAGATTGACTTATGTCCAGCCTTACAGGGCAAAACACAGAAATAAGTTGATGGATACCTGTATATATGTTATAGTGTGCTATGTATCCATTGGTCCAATTCTGTTTTCATGGTCACCTGATATACTGAGCTGTGTCAAAAATTCCCACTGTCCTTGGTTACCTAGTTCTATTCTATTCTATTCTATTCTATTCTATTCTACAGGGTGACAGTAAGGTCTCTCAGGCAGGATAGGGCACAAGGCAGGGGAACACAGAATTCCTGTCAACCACAGGGCACGCATGCAGCCATATTATGTGCAATTCTTGAGGCACCAAATAGCATCACTGCATGTGTGTGGAAACCTGAGGAGACCTCTACTCATGCAGAGCAGAGCTGAGCTTCAAACAGCCAGCCCTGGAGGTGTGAGACAACAGGGCTACCCACTGAGTTACCATGCCGGCTAAAGCTCATTTGCAAAAGATGTATCATCCCAGTATTTTTACATGGCATAGAGTTGATGTGGTTGTAGGATCAAATACATATCCCACATCAGATTGGTAACTATGCTATTTATAATTCTATTTATCACACCATTTCTATAAATGTCTATCTCTGGCACAGCTGGACGCAAGCAGACATAAGCCGTGGGATTGTGCAGCTCTGATTTTGTCTAGTAACACAGCGTCCCAAAAGTAGAATTGTGTTTTCACCATTTACTATGTGCCAGGGTCTTTTTCTGCATTCGATGAACCTTGCGATTGAATTTGAGAGATCGAATCAGCAGTTGTGAGCAGTGCATCAGATAACAAAACATCAAGCAATGAAGGCTTGACTGTAGGCAAGGCATCCTGGTGGTGGTTGACCTAAATAATTTGCATTTTTTGTGGCTCTGAGTGAATATTTTCATGCTGAACTTCAGGCTTAAGGTCAATTCAGGCTCTGGGTCAAAAAAAAAAACTAAATAATGCATGTTCAGAGCTGTATCCCAGTAAAACGGGACCGCTTCCATCTCATACATAACACACAGTCTTAGAATCTATTTTTAGGTATCCGATTATCCAACCTCAAAATTTCATGCATTTGGATATTCAGCTTCACACACTACAAACCCGCACTTAATTTTGGTCATCCGCTAGGGATTTCTCTTAAATTGCATTATATAGTCCTATGTTGCAAGAAGGGGATTTAATTGGCCTGTCTCTCTTGGCAAGCTCTCCAGCAGTGCTGAGGTGAGTTTCCCGATAACGATCGATCTTAACGAATAGCAAACAAGATGAAGAATGATGCAGATAAAGAACAAGTGAGATTTGTGTGTGTTTCCCAAAATCCTTCATTATTCCAGATTTACCAAACTAACTTAAAGTAGTTCTTTGTCGGCTCCTCCCCAGCCTCAGCGTGGCAACCTGTCGATAACAGGAACATCTCACGTATTTCAAAGGTGACGTGTGTTTTATTATTGTCACAACAGACAGAGTCTATGCGAATGTAAAATAATACTAATAAAAACATGCAAAAGCACAAAAAATGAAGGTCAAAATAAATGAACTTATTTGTCAAAAATACATAAATGGGCTCGAAATGTGATGTTGCTTCTTTGAAAATAAAGAACACAAGGAAGAAACACTTCTCAAAAGAAGAGTTTAAACATCTTATGAGGAGGTTGCTAAAAATAAATTTTAATAAAATAATTACAGCAATGTTGTGCAGCACAGTACACACAACAATAACAGCACAGCAGCATTCAGGGGGAAATCTCTGAGCTCCCGAGGACTTGTGTGGGCACCAGAATCACATTTTCCACATTCTCAGAGTATGCTCTACAACAGTGTGTGTCCATTGGTGTGTGGTGTTACACCTGTCCTCAACCACGGTTTGGGGATTCAACATTGGAGATTGCAGATATTTGCAAAAATGTTACCAGCCACCAGCAAACACATCCTCTCTTGCTATCTGTGACACTCCAAAGCTGGACCAGATATAAATATCACTCCCAGGCCACTTGGCCACATTGTCTGTAAAAAGACCTTGACGGTTGCATATCACCTGGACATTTAGGCCTAGGGCTGAGGACCATTTTCAGCAGGTGCAGAAGCTGGGGGCATGAATAGGGTTGAGCGTTCCATCCACTGCACCTACAACGCCAGTATGTCTACACTGGACATACTGGACAGGTGCCATGTGCATCAGTGCATCAGCGACAGACCGCAGGAATCCACCGGTGGTATAGAAACGGAGTGGGACTGCACAGTGGGACTGACGGTGAAATTGCAGTTCATCCTGAATGGAGGCTCATGATTCCACCCCAGGCCAGCATGTATTTCGCTATTAATTATTACTGAGATGGTCCAAGTGGTTGATGTCCACCCAGCAGCGTTTAGAACAGCAGCTTGTCTTCTTGGACAGCACTGTATCAGCTACACTAGTGAGGGGGGGGACATCTGCCCCCAGGCCCATCACTGCAAGAGGCACACTGCAAAAATTTACAAAGGCAGACTCCCCTCGTATGGAAGTAAATTAATGACAAAAGTCGTTGATGAAAAAAAACACCTTGAATTACACTTATCGAATAAAAACGCATTACAATAATGACGCTTTGAATTTTTGGGGACTGTAATTTAATATGTGCATACATTTAAACATTGAACATTTCAACTGAAAACATTTCAATCGTAATTTCATTGCTTAAATATTCAGTACAAAAAGATACGTATTTTAAAGTGCATGTTTATAATTCATCCACATGAATTCAGTTAATTTAATTTCGCCTCAAAATAAATTTCAAAAGAACAAATTCAGTTGAAAATACTACATGTGTTTTATTCGCATCTTTATTATTCAAGCAGTAACATTCAGTCCTTATTTCTGCTTTACAATATTCAGTCCCGTTATTTTCGCTGTTTCAAATACGCTGCCACAATTTCAGTGGTTTAAAATACGATCCGAAATTCAACCCTCTACATCCGGGACTAGCAGGATGAGCCATAGATTGCCGATAGAGTTCTCTTGGGGACCCGCGATCAAAATGGAGCAAGCGATCAGTACAAGTAGTGATTGACTTGGCAGCAGATTTTTGTTGATTATGTTTCTTGTCGTTTACTGGTCAATACGATAACTTATTGCAACCCCAACTAGTAGGTTTTTATGTAAGTAATTCGCTAGCTGCATTAATTATCACCAAACTTATCTTGCTAACCTAAGATGCCTGCAGGCAACTACAAGGTTTACACACCAAGAGTTTAAATCAGCATGATAAATTTATGATAATGACAGTCAGTTATGTTCAGCTGTGTAACTTTGTTACACAGCTGAACATGTGATTACGGAACAATATCAGGAAATCAATTCATCTGTTCCCCACCATTTTTTACAACTTTTAAATAGAACTTTGTGATCTGCTGTTTCTTGGTAATAAAGCAGGGCGCTGTGGGATACTGTCAGCGGCCAGCCAGGGAGGATCGTCTGATATTACAATATGAGCAGATAAAAGATCAATGCCACAGGTATCCCTCAAGATAAATAGTTGGGATTTGGTGGAAGTCTTTTAATTTTTGAAGTTTATAAAAGTTTCTTATTATCTTTGTCAACAAAACTAAATGTTGTGGGGGTGTATCAATCAACAAGGTAATGAAAAAGATACATGGAATATGTTGATAACACTTTACTTGAGGGAGCACAAATAATATAGTAGTACACTCTTACTTAATGTATTAATTAACCACAAAAAGAGTGTTAGTTACATACTGATCCCATGTTCGTTCATCATTAATAAATCATGATGGTTCATTATTTCATGCAGTGACTATATTTGGTCAGAATTTGTACTTAAGTAGTAACTGAGTTACAACGTTAGTTGTGTCCCCTTAAGTAAAGTGTTCCAGAGATATTTGAGGAGTGTAAATAAGAATAAAGGGCATATGTACAGTACACCAACCTTAAAAGTGAAAGCTTAAGATAAGTAGTTACAAAAATCATCTGCAAATTAAAAATGATACAATAGAAATGCTGGAGTACTTGGGTGGCCAGCCGAACAAAAACGGGAAGGTTCTTACTTATAACAAAAGTTGCAATACAACTCAGATTTCCAGATTTATTTCCTCAGGGGCCTGTATCATGAAGCCAGATATCTTAGTTGGATGACTTGTCAGATTTAAGGAACCCTGGTTTAAATTTACTTTATCTTTGTTTAGTTGCATTTAGCCCATACTACCTTAAATGAGACAAGTTATCCGGGCTAATTAAGTACTTCTCCTGTGTAGTCCCTTACCCTCCCTTAGTGTAAATATGAAATGTCCCTGAAATCTCTCTCAGTAGTCACATATAACTGACAAAGCGTCCTCTGCCGTTTGCACAGTGGTAGGTAGCTGGCTGGATGAGTGACGTGTTGGCTGTGCAGGTGCCTGGGCTTGTGATAGTCAAAACCAAATACAGAAAAGGTAGCATGGCAGAGGTCATGCTAAAAGACTGAAAGCTCAGGTGTTTATTTGAAAGACCTGCACAGGAATAGAAAGGGCTGCATCTCTTTGCAAAATGAATGCATCTAGTCTAGCTGTCAAACTGATGCTCACAGCCAAAGCTAAATTTAATACATCCCGTATATAACCAGGATCCTCAGCTGGAATATATTCTGCGCACATAGACCTTTACCTCTAGTTTGGCTTTGCTGGAGAGGGTAGGGCTTAGGTTTACAGCAATTTTTTAGCTGACCTTCCTGGGGAATCAATAAGAACAAATTAACAAATAAGAGAGTCATCAATCACTTTCTTTATTTTCTTCCTACTTCTGATAAATCATAGAACACGCGAGGAGATATTTCATATTGTTCACAAATATTGCCAACTGAGTCTTCACATACACCTCACAGCAAAGGCAAATGCCATCTTATCTCTGTGATTAGTACAATATAAAAAGATGAAAGCCACTGGGAGGGTGTTTTGTAACAAGATTAAAGGGCCAACAATCTGCTATTTGTTATTAACATATCATTGATCTCATTAGGGCTCCTCCTCATTGTGTCTTATATCCTCCCCGTCTTCCTGTGAGAGCTCCTTCTGCTACACCAGTGACTGGGAGTCTTTTGACCTACTGTCATGCTAGACCATCCCTACAGGGTGGATTCTGGTGGCTGGGTTTTCAGCTCTCCTCTGCTAGTGCCAATTATCTCAGCATGTAAATGTAAGCCCCCAAGCTTGGTTCTGAAACTGGGGTCCTTAAATCCCTAATTAGTAGGGAAAAGAAAGGCTTAAGGTCAGAGAAGTCAGGCTTGTGTTGTTGTAGCTGTGTTTTGAGTTGGCAACCCAAATGCTACCATTGATAAATGTGTTTGAAAATGCAATCAAAGCACTTCACTGGTGCTGCAGATTTTCTGTTTGCTGAAGCCTTGGCAGCAAGCTCCAGAAAGGTCCGCTCAGAGGGTCTTCTTAATCCCTACTTACTGCGACCATAGATCTTCTCCAGCAACTACTGATACCTATCATGAGCATGCTGGGAAAAAAAACAAGGCAGAAAGATGAAAGGGCCTAGTTCAGTTTTCACTTGCCAGGCTCTGGAGTCTATATACACAAATCATAGTCTCTCTCAGCCTAGGTCCCTCTCACCAGTCTGTTCACCACCTAAGATGTCTAAGTGCTGACCACTTCAAGCATGGGAAAATCAACAGCCAAAATACACTTTGTCCAGGAATAAAGCTCTCATTGTTTGTGAAAGCAACTGGCTTCAATGCAGATAAAGCAAACAAGCACATCTATCCCAATAAAGAGGTCACTTGCCACATTGTGCACTATGTAGAGAGTCATCACACACTGTGGAGTGACTGGTTGAAATGACAAGTGGATGGGCACAGTGAATCATAATTTCTAGTGGATCAGCTTGTTTTTCTTTACAGTGTGCCAATAATCAGTTACAGGAAGAAGTAAATTATACAATAACCAGTTTTAGGGAGACTATTATTCACATAAAGAACAATTAAGAAATTCTTCCAGATTTTGAAGTGGAATAGCAAGGGAACCAGCCAAGATGCATGGTAAGGAATCATGAGTGATGATTGGTAGAAAGTGATGGACAAATTTGTTGAAATATTATTGAATTAATTAGCCATCTGCTATTCAACGTCATAATATGCCTTCATGAAAACATAGAAGGAAAAACCGGTAACACTTAAGGCTGACATCTATGATGCATTTTAGATACTTTCATAATGCATTATAATGGTCGGTATATAAGAATTAATGAAGCATTACAGCATTTCTATTTACAGTCGTAAGGAATTACTGTTGATTATAATACTCCATAAGCTCCAATGAAGCTCTGATGTATAATGCATTATAAATACCTTCATTGTGCATTATAATGGTGGGTATAAGAATTACAGATGCTTTGAACTGCATTATGAAGGTAGTGCATCTATAGTGCATTATAGATGAGAGCTGCATAAAGCATTCATAATGCATTATAAACATGCCTATTGTCACATCTGGTAGTGGAGCACGAAATGGGGAAGCAGGAGAAGGACACATAGGATTTGGGAATATGGGATTTAATCGACAAAGGGAGCAGGGCCATGGAACAGGCAACAAACGGCAACACTACACATTGAGACTTCATTGACAGGCCTAGGGAAACGGACTCGAACACGGACTGGAATACACAGGACTAATCAGGAATAACATGAAACAGCTGATAACAATCGGGGTTTCACGAGGTAAATGAGGGGGCATGGCACACAGGAGGATCGGACGAGCAGGTCATCACACCTATAATGTGGTATGCCTTTTTAGAAATATTTATAGCCATGTTTATAATGCTTTATAATGAATTATAAATGTATTCATAGATTCTTATAGACATCATATTCATAGAAAGTTTTACTGAAAAAAAACTTTCTGTTCCCAAGCTGCAGTAAGTTTTCAGTGCCTGTCCATCTTTCCATGGATGATCCAGCATAGGATCTCCTAGGATCTGTCCCAGGAAGCAGCAGAACACCCCGGATGGGATGCCAGTCCATTGCAGGATAGACACAGTCACATAATCACTCATTATGTGCAACTTAGACCTGGTAGTTATCTTAACTACATGTCTTTCTACTGTGGGAGGAGATTCACAGAACTTGGGGAAATAATGCCAACTGCAGGATGCAGACCCCCCAGTTGCAGGTGTGAGGGAACAGTGTAATCCAGTGACCCCCCCTGACGTGCACTGCATCCATCCATCCATACATCCATCCATCTTCTGAAACCACTTCTCCTATTCAGGCTAGCGGGGTGCAAGGCAGGGAACAACCCAGGATGGGGCACCAACCCGGAGCAAAGAGCTTGGCCAATCATTTAGGTGGTCAACAAAATCAGTTTCTGTATTTGCCAAGGTTTTTCAAAAGAAAGAATGGTCTTTGTTTTCAAAGAAAATCATACATAATGCAGTGTATTTACAGTATTTTAAATATGATGCTTATTCATAATGTGTTGATTATTGTAAATGGTGATTAAGTATTATTGTATGGGCAATGTGGCTGTGTTCTAAGGTTTTCTGAAGCTCGGTGTGTGGTCAACATATTTCCTTCCGTCTGCAGATGACTTGGTCACCCCGCGCTGTCAAAATTCTATGTTTATGGCACGAACAGGAGTTTTTTTTTCAGTAACTGATCATTGATGACATTATTGCTGCATCAACAGATTTACCCTCTGTGTTTGATTGTTACTGTTAGCAACCTGCATCCCATCCAGGGTGTCCCCATGCCTCATTCACTGTGTGGATTGACAGTGATGGAAAATGGATGTATGTATGGATGGATGGATGGATGGAGTATATATTCCTGCATGGTCCTGAGAACAGAGCACAATACACACAATAGAACATGTAATTCAGGCAAAAAGCAATGTATGTATTCTGCCGCTATGATATAGTACAGTGATATTTAACATTCCAGTGATCCCTGCAGACAACTGAACGAGTTAATTAGCATTGTTAATATGGGGAGCTGGGAGGAATAAATGGCTTTAAAGAATTACAAAAGATGCTGACGCATATGATGTGGTTGAGGTACAGGAATTACTCCAGTACAGAGAAAAGATGGGATGTTAGACTCTGGGGAATGGGAAGGTATCCAAAATGAACATGCAGCTGTAGGACATCACTGTAACACTCACTGAAGCATTGTAACAGACACGTTGTGTGGCATTAAGCAATTGAATTGAATGCCTTAACAATTTTTCCATTGACCTAGGAAAATTATCTTATTTTGGAATACTTATTTATTAGAATCCAGCCCATCTAATAAATGAGTATCTTGTTGACCAACTATAGTTACTTATTCGATTAGTAAAAACAGTATGTGTAGAGATCTAGGATATATGAAATGGTAAGCTAACATTCAGAACTTGTAGTCGACATGTTGAAAGCAGAAGAAATGGGCAGGGATAAAGATCTGAGTGACTGTGACAAGGGCCAAATCATTTTGGCCAGATGACTGGGTCAGAGCATCTCCAAAAAGGCTTGTGGGGGAGCTATGGTGAGTACATACCAACAGTGGTCTGAGGGGAAAACCGCGTTCGACAGACAGGATGTTTGCCAGACATGAGATGTGGCTGACGGCTATCCTATCTGATAAAAACCAACAGAAGTGCTACCTGCCTAATATTGTGTACGTCCTCCTTGACCCGTTGAGGCATGGAGTCCAAAAGACCTCTGCAGGTGTCCTGTGGTATCTGGCACCAAGACGTTAGCAGCAGACCCTTTAAGTTGCAAGGTGGGGCCTCCATGGATTGGACTTGTATGTTCAGTGCATCCCACGATCAGATTAAAGATCTGGGGAGTTTGGAGGCCAAGTCAATCCCATAAACTCTTTGTCACGTTCCTCAAACCATTCCTGAACAATTTTTTTGCAGTGTGTGGCAGGGCACATTATCCTGCTGAAAGAGGCCACTGCCATTAGGGAACACTGTTACCATGAAGGGGTGTACTTGGTCTGCAACAGTGTTTAGGTAGGTGGTACTTGTTTAAGAAACATCCACATGAATTCTAGGACCTAAGGATTCTTAGCGGAACATTGCCCAGAGCATCACAATGCTACTGTCAACTTGCCTTCTTCCCATAGTGCATCCTGGTACCATCTCATCCCCAGGTAAATGATACACATGCACCCACCCGGCCATATGCAGACATGTAACAGAAAACATGATTCATCAGACCAGGCCACCTTCTTGTATTGCTCCATGGTCCAGTTCTGATTTTGCTCTTTAGTACATATTACTAATATGGCTTTTGTTACAAGATGTCTTGAATGGTATGGGTACTTAAGTCTAACTTGAATAAAACGTGACTTGCATAACTGGTAGAAAGCATTACGTCAATTGAGAACTAGCAGTATAAAAAGCAAAGGATATGGGTTTAAAATGTAAAGCTGAAAAAAAAACTGAGCTAGGAGCAAATTAAATACTAAGAAATATTATTTTATTAATAATATTTTATTTCAGTTTAATAACACAAAAGAAGTGGTGGATTTTTTTTCTTTGGTGGGTATTTATTAATTTATTGTGGTTTTAATAAATAATCTGTGACCAGATGGCTGAAGTAGAAAATGGTACAGAGAGGATTAGAGTGGTTTAAATTTAATAAATATTGATTCTGGCTCACGTGACTTTTGATATGGTGGCTATAAGGGACAGCTGCCATTTATATTTGTGACAATGTAAGCAGAGGAGTACTGCCCAAGTCCCCTGTGTATAAGGGCACCACATTTACTCGACCATCCAAGAGACTTGATCACAGAGCTAAATAAATGATTGTAAAAGTCAGGGACATGTGAGACGCAGGCATCAAATTAACTATTTCTTACGGTGTGATTCTCTGTATTGTATAATGGCCTTTAACTATAAATAGAATTGTCAAAAGAGGCCTCAGAATCCAGTGTAATTTCTATTGGCCAGATATGATCAATTAATACCCGTTTTTGCCAAATAAAGTAGAGACATTGTAGTTGGGTCTTGCTATTTGAATAAAAAACATCACATCTGCTTTAAGCAAAACGGGGTCATGGTGCCTCACAAAATGACTTTAGTCTTTCTCTGTCCTTCTGGCTCATTTCATTTCCATAAGTTATGAGTATTTTTAAAGACATTTTGAATTACCATCAGAGTGTGCTCATTAACCAACTAATCTCATTTCCCTTGTCTGAAATGTCATGCATCTACTGTGGCAAGTCCTAGCCCATTTTTTCAGTCAGGGATAGAATATTTTGTGGCTTTAGTTAGTAATTAAAAAGACAAATGGAACAATGCAGCAGATTGCAATGATCATTATAAATTCACAAGTAATATTTTATTTTCAGTATTCATTCAGTGTTACAATTTCAGGTAACCTATTGAGGTCATCATTGCAAATAGGTATTTCCTCTTATGCCCAGTAGATGTTTCATGCACTGGATATGTATTTTCAAAGAAAAAAAAATGCATTGAAAATACATTTTAAAACAGATTAAATATATGTATGTAATACACATCTTGATACACTGCATCCAGATTATATCAAAGCAGAATGATTTAATTGATCTCTTACAATGACATAATGCTCTCGTATATGGAACATTGTTCCAGTTAGCATAAATGCATTGCTTTTTCATCACAGCAGAAGTCAACAATCTGGACTGACCTACAATCCAGCCAGATTAATATTATGGGCCACAACATCCACCTGTTCGTAGCAAAACAGCTTTCCAGGTCATAATTTAAGGCCATTTTTTGGGCATTTACTCTTTAACCTGCATGATAAACACTAAAGCATTTGTAGTTTGTGCTCTGCAATGTCTTTAAAATTTTAAAATAACCAGTTACAGAAAAGATGTATTTTGAATGATTTGGACTAAAGTGAACTCTCCAAGAGCATGCTGGGGTATGTGTGCGTGTGTGTGTGTGTGTGTGATGTGCGAGCGGGTTTACCTATCCTTATGGGGACACAACGTGATAAATATCCGTTTTTTTCCCTTATGGGGACCAGGAAACCTCTATTTTATAAAAATAGGTGACTGCTATGAGAAAACTAAAAATGCAAAAACTCTTGTATTTTGTTTGGTTACTTATGGTTATGGTTAGGGCAGGGTAGGGGTAAAGGTTGTCATAGTTAGCATTAGCATTTTTCCCATTGAAATGAATGAGCGGTCCCCATAAGGATATGTTTACCCTACTGTGTGTGTGTGTGTGTGTGTGTGTGTGAATGTATGGCAGGACTCTGTAATCTTGTTGCCACTCTTTTATAGGTTTAGCAAAAGAGGAGATTTACTATATTAAATCCCAGTCTAATCAATAAAATGTCTCTTATTTCATCATTGACAGGATCCTCTTTTGCTTTCCACTTTTTGGGTGATTTCCATGCCAGGGAATAAGGACAATGAAAATATCATTTCACTTCTGGAATTCCTTCTATGTTTTGTACATCATACTTAGTTTTTTTATACTAGGGTCTCTAGTGGAAGATATTTTTGTCTTGATTGCATGTTTCATCTGAGTCTGCTCCCTTAATGACAAGTATATCAAGTTTTTGATGCAAGGTTTTCAGCATCGTTCTTATAAACCTCTTTCCCACAGCTGTTTTGCCAGTTTTTCTGGTCAATCACTGGAAGCTCAGCCTGACAGCAGCTGGCTCATTGACAGCTCTTTGCTCTCCGTATGTTATCTGTCTCACTCGCGTCCCTTCACATAAATGATTTTGTAGAGCACAAACTACAAAAGCTTTAGTCTTTATCATGTTAAAAAAATAACGTAAATAAATGTATACGTAAAAAAACGTTTTCAAATTTCGTGAGTTTTTTTAATTTGTTTTCCTTTAACTCCAAAATCAGATTCAGAAACATTTTATTCACAAGGCGTGTTAAGTAGAAAAATTCGTAGTTTGCTTGACAAACCTGGTGAATCTCTTATATGTGTCTGAGTCAAAAACCAACCAAAATACAATACATGAAGATGACTGGAGTGTACATTTAACCATAGTTATGCATGATAGGGAGTAGTTCTGCTTTTCTGACGGAATGATTACTCTAGTCCTGCCACTAGTCAAGTCACACCTCATTGACGTTTCCAAACATGCAAGTTTAAAGTGAAATTAAATAATGTTTGTCTGATATTTTAAAAATGGGTTTATGCTTAATATGACAATTTAGGCACACAAGGCATTAATAAACAGATAGATAGATAGATAGATAGATAGATAGATAGATAGATAGATAGATAGATAGATAGATAATGGGGTGTACATGTTATATTTAGTATAGTACTTATTATGTACTATAGCAAAGGTCCACAGTATGCCAGTGTCACACTGCAGTGCCCTGCAAACCCACAATGGTGGGACACACCAATGCTGGCATAAGGACCGGATCGCTGACTTTTGAACACTAAGCATTAATCAAGCCTCAGTTCCGCATGAGCGACCCCCAGGGCAGACATGACAACATTTCACTGATCCTTTCACACCCTGAAGCTTTAATCACCTTGTGGTTGAGTGGTAACGTGGCTTCCCAGCAGGACGCTCTCACCAGCATGAAAAACTAAAAAGACGTTGATGACGTAGAGGCCAGTTGCTCTGTGTGATGGACACAGCTGTCTGACTGCTTCGAAATTACAAAAAGGAGATTGTGTGTTCCATGGTCATTAAAGTGGCACCCTATTGGTGAGGTAGCATTGATTAAACCTTTGGATGAATTAGTAAGTTCTAAATGGAAAATATTGTTCTGTTTGATAGAGAACTTTAAAAATGAAAAAAATATCTAGCCATTTAATTTGGCAAAACCTCACATTTGTTATTTGTTAAGCGAAAAGATACTGCATTCTGTAATTTAGTTTACATAACTAGTGTCATACCACCTGTCACGCCCAGCTCGTCCGATCCTCCCATGTGTCATGCCCCCCTTGTTAACCTCGTGTGAAATCCCGATGTTACCAGCTGTTTCTTGTTGTTTCCATTAAGTCCTGTGTATTTAAGTCCACGTCAGAGTATGTATCCCCAGTCTCGTCATTGAAGTCACTGATGTTACTGGTCAGCTGTCCGTGTACCTCGCTTTCTTGTTCTTCCTCGAATAAACCCCTCGTTCCTGACTCTCCGTATCCCGGATCCTTATTCCCCGATCCCTGCTCACCCGACAGTCGTGACACCACCATTTAATTGCACCAATAGTCTTTTATGGTACCTGTTAATCAAAGGAAAATGGAAAAAGGAGTATTGATGCAGCAATATACAATTGAATAAATGAATGAAAATTGAAGGGAAAATCATTTACATAATAATTACCATCCTGGAATTAATAAAAAGCTCTACTCAGGCAATTGTAGCGATTATGACAGTGACTGACAGTGAGGAAAATCCCTGGAGATCCATGAACAATTATTAAAACTTTTATAGTTTTTGTGGAAATCTTAAATGCTATTAAACATGCTGTATACAAATTGTAATGTGTACAAATATATACTTATATTGGCACTTATAAGTAATAAAGAAGATTCATTAAGCAATCTTCTTTAAGAGTTGTCTTTCACTCAGTATTTTCTGTTATTCTGTGTCGTAGTTTTATTTACTGTTTCTGTATCCATGCTCCCCTTTTGCACTTATTTAGCAGATGCTTTTTCCACCTACAAGCGAGGATCCGGGAGCATTCAGACAGCAGGCCTGCAGTTAGTGAGGTTAAGGGCCTTGCTCAAGGGCCCAACAGTGACATCACTCCACCAGCCATGGGACTTAAACCTTCTAATCATGGGTACAGAGTCCTAACCCACAGAGTGCATACCATGCTCTGGCACCTCTCAAACAAAGAAACACTCGGCCTCCTGGGTACTGAGACCACTGTTACATCGCTGTTAAGATCAAGGACACAGTCAATGGGACAGTGAAGCAGCAGCCACAGTGATCTTGCGTACGTCTGAAACAACATGGCTTCCGCTATTTCAAATGAAAGTTATTAAACCAATTCACTATCTGATATTTCACTGCTGTTAAGAATATAGAGTTATAACAATATAGATGAAACCCTGTGATTTATTTATTATTTTTACTACTATTATTATTATTAGCTATAGTCTCAGTTATGCTATGACATAATAAATAAATTAATTAATTAAAATATGAGTCTAAATGGACTGCAAAATGCAAAATGAAATGATTGTCTCTGTATGTAATAATCGCATCGCACTCACAGAGATCAGGATTTACAGAAACAGATCCCTACTGGGGCCTTACCCGCCAATGGTGAAATGTGTGTGTGTGTGTGTGTGTGTGTGTGTGTGTGTGTGTGTGTGGTTTGCATAGATCACATTTGAGGACCAAATTGTCCCCAAAGTGTAGTAAGACCTGAAATTTCCCTACTTTTGGGGACATCTTTTGAGGTCCCCATTTGGATAACCTCAGTTTTATAAAAATCTGTGAATGTAATTAAAAAAGTAAAAATGCCAAAAGTCTTGTATTTGGGTTGGTTACTTATGATTAAGGTTAGGGATGGGTAGAGGTTAAGGGTGTCGTGATTGGGATTAGGGTTTTTATTATAGAAATGAATGGACGGAACCCATTTAGATAGGAAGACCAACTTGTGTGTGTGTGTGTGTGTGTGTGTGTGTCAGGTCAGTCCCCGCTGAGGTGGCAAGAGGGGGCGGTCACTCATGCCTGGCATTTAAACCTCGATTCTCCGCAGTCGTTTGAAATAGTTCAGCGCAGGGTATACTGGGATAGAAGAGACATGTTGGCGTATAAGCGGCTTGGGGGGGGCTTAATAGTCCCTCCCGCCGTGTGAGACGACCTCTGCAAGGAAGGTCATGCAGTGGCAGCCTGGCTGCTGGATCCTGCTGCTGGATCAGAGCCTTCTAAGAAAGCAGTGAACGGAGTAAATAAGAGGAGCAGTGTGCAGTGCCGTGACGTGGCATCAAGGACAACGTGGAGGACTTGGGTCACCAAGGCCAGGCTGCGGGGGGCATTGAAGACCACCCGGGATTTCGTGTGCAGCATGCCCAACAAGGAGACTAAGAGAAATCACCCAGAATGCTCTGCATGACACAAGGCCCCACTATGAGGCAGCCATTAGGCAGGGGTCATGCTATGCATTAAACACTGCCATATTTAATTCGTGAGTAGACGGTTTTATCCATTGGATCTGCAGCTCCCAGTTCAATTTATACAGTTGGGTGCTTTCGCTGAAGCAATTTGGATCCTTTTCTCAAGGGTACAAGAGCAGGGCTTCTGTCGCACTCTCAATAGGCAGCCATTCTGGCAAAAGTCTAGGCCTTTATCAGCCAGGATACCCGCTACTGAGAGATTTAAAATAGAAGAGTATGTTCAGTCGTAGCAGATGTGCAATAAGCCAGTGAATATCACCAAATGAACAAGCCTGGAATCCAGCCGTTGTGTGTATTTAGTTCCTGGGCGTAAAGGCTTTTTAAGAGCTGGCAGCAGCTTTAATATTGGTTAAATTCTGACTGGCAGGCCAGATTCCTAAGGTTATATTACACAGCACTGGTCTGCAGCCTGGCAATTCAGCTTTCGGGATAGGAAAATAAGACCTAATGCGTAAGCAATGGAATCTATCCGGAGTGAACCTCAGCCAAAATTCTCCATAAAACATAAAATAGCATGTCAAATCTATATTTCTTTAGCTCTTCTTACAGTACTCTCTGCCAATCTTCACATTTAATCTGTTTATAGAGCTGAATTTGTCTACGAAAGTATTTCAGGGAATACATCCTGTATTTGATTTTGAATCAAAACCTGTCGATGCCAGGACCATTTCCATAATCGTTACATTCCCTGATGCTGCTAGTCACTCAATAAATACCCAGACAGCACTTCAGCAAACCATACAAATGCTCAAGGCATGCCACTGCACTCTCTGATGGACCATAGCCTCAAGCCTGCTATTGGTCCTTCTGTGTCACATGGTCTGAGTCTCCTACTGTGCTTGGTTTCTTGAATGATCAATAAGTAAAATTCAACTGTGCTCAAAGGATCCATTTAAAAGTACTACCCATGAGATGAGGTGATCTTACACCATGTTGATGTCCTTGAATGCCAGAATTACATAATTGTGTTTGCAGGATATTTGAACCTTTTTTAGCTTAGTAGTGACAGGTTAATAAGCAACCTTGTACCCCTTTGTATAATAATAGCAACTTGTTTGTCTTTAGTCTATTTGAACGCTGCCTGACCTGTTTTGTTCCCCAGCAAAGTGCTATGCTGCTGGCTGTTTGTTAACCTTCTGTCTCGGTGTCCCCGCAGGTGACGGAAACCCCAAGGAGAGCAGCCCCTTCATCAACAGCAGCGATGTGGAGAAGAGCCAGCAATACGACGGCAAAAACATGGCCCTGTTTGAGGTGAGCAGCTGGCTCTGGCACTGACAGTGATTAATTGAGGGCTTGACAGGCTGCTGGATGGAGGTGAAGGGGACAGGGTGGCAAGTAAGCGATTTTTTTTTTTAAAACATGATGGATACAGAATCTGACACTCTGCAATAAGGATCATTGTGCCAAGGCATAAGGCCACCTTAATCTCAAAGATGCCTACTTACGTGTAACAGGAAGCTATTCATTGTCACCGATCAGTCTGCCAGCACCTGCTCAAACATTCCATATGTAACCTCGTTTCAGTATTCTCTCCTTAAATATTTGATGCACAAATTAAAATGTCACTTTCTTTACTGTAATCTAGTGATTATATTATTCTATTCTATTATACATGGTCAAGATTTAGTCATAATCAAAACTTTATATGATTTATGCCTTATTTTACATGTATCCTGAATGTCCTGGAAGTCTGGATACGTCTTACCCTATGGGATTATACGGATGCTACATTTTTTTTATAAATTATTTAGCATTTAAGCATTGTAGCTAGGCCTTGTATTTTTGTACTCTCTACACTAAATGGGGACCTTGGTGTTATTTTATAATTGAGGCACCTTTCGCCTGTCTTTTCTCAAAGTCAGCCTAGGTTGGTGTATATATTTCATCCTAGTTTCAGCGCAGCATTGCGTGACCCAGTAGGTTGGCACACGGTGATTCTGTTGATTCTGTTTTCAGAAGTTGTGCCAACTCCAAGGTTGCTACATCTTGAGTTAAAATGTGACAGCTTCTCCTTTAGGAGCTCAAATCAACAGGGATCTTTTCACAGTTTGCACATGAGATGATGAGGTTCTCGGTCTTGCTTGCCTGTATTTATTTAACACTTGTGGAGCCATAAGCTTCTATCATGAAGCTTAAAGGTCACCGGTATAGACTTGAAATTAGGAGTAGGCTATCTCTCAATTCTCTCTCTCTCACTCTCTCTCTCATTCTCTCTCTCTTTCTTTCACTGTCACTGTCCCTGAAAAACAATGAGCTTCAGGCATGAATCTTAAAGGTTACATGTATGGGTGACTAAATTTAACAGCATTTGGTTACAAAATGCCATATTAATTAAATTCCTTGCTAAATATTTGTAGGTATACATATGCATTTGTGTGTATGTATTGAAGGTCTCATTCTGATTGCTAATACAAAAGAATTATGTCCATTATTGATATCTATGGTTGAGTGAAAATGTCAATGCAGTTTTGCGGTTCAGTCTGACATCAGTCACTGACTTGCTGTTGCTGACTCCATGTGTGTCTCGCAGGAGGAGATGGACACCAGCCCCATGGTGTCTTCACTACTCAGCAGCTTGGCCAACTATTCCAACCTCCCACAGGGCAGCAAGGAGCACGAGGAGGCCGAGAACAACGAGGAAGCCCGCAAGAAGCCCGTCAAGGTACTGAGCACCTCTGTGATGTTGAGATTTCACTCAGCTGTGTGGGTTTGACCTTGGGTATAGCCATCACAGAAAGTATTTACCTGGAACGGAATATCCATAATGGAAATGAGCATGGACATTAATTTTTGGGGGGGGGGGGTTGTAATCAGAACCAGCCAATACAGCCCCCCCTTCCCCCAATAATCATATAATAGTGATGAATGGCTGGGGACCACAACCCCCTAATGTTCAATCCAAAGTCACGCCCTTGGATAAGGGTCTGCATATTTTTTCAGGTTAGGTTTCCCTGGGATTCTGCTCAGCCAACCTGGTCAAACTAAAGGCCATGGAGGGATGTGGATAGGACCTGGGTTGAGTGATGACCAATACTCTTTATCATTTAATCCTACTAAATAGCTACTCTTGAGTTTGCCAATTAGCTATTAATGGCATATGTTTTTCCTTGTTAAGGGGCATCTTTGTGGTTCAAAGGACTACGCCTCTGCGCCTGTAATCGGAAGGTTGTTGGTTCAACCCTGGCCTTGGCTCGTCTGTAGGTCCTTGACCAAGGCCCTTAACCCCCAGCTCCCTGGGTGCTGCTATGGGTGGCTGCCCTTTGCAGCCAGCTTGCTCTCACTTACTGAGAGAAAGATGGGGGGGGGGGGGTGAAAAGATAATTTCCCCATGGGGATCCACAAAATATCTATTATTATTACTAGTTTTGGAGTAAACTTAAACATTTCTTTTCTTTCGTTCATGATGAAACAATGCTGGTTCCGTGGTTAACACTGTTAGCTCACACACCCAGCAAACAATATGACGTTGAAATGACGTCTTTTAGACGTCTTGGCCTACCGTAGAAAAGACGTCTTCAGAGGGTGCAGAATGAAAGTTTTTATGACGTCTTTTTTAGACGTCCTCTGGATGTTCAGTTATGACAACTATAAGACGTCTGTATAAGGTGAAAAAACAGTCCGGAAATGGTCGGTGTAGACGTCGTTTTAACGTCACACATAGACTTACTTTAGACGTAATTTATGTATTTACAGCTTTATTCATTACAAAATAATCCCCACTATATATTCTAATACCATATTATGTTTCACCCCAATAACCTAGTATCACTAAGCAAATTCAGTACAAAAAGTCTCACACAGCATTCTTAATACATTTTTATTGGGAGTATCAGATCAGATGATAACACACCTCCCCCTCTCCTTGTGTCTTACAACATCACAGCAAAAATAAATACATTTAAACCAAAAACTAAGTGAATTTAAACATCAATAATTCACTCAATACACATAGTTACTGTGATGTTGCGCTGCTTTATTTGGTTTAATCGTCCAGTCTGAGAAGGCATTCAAGTAAGAATTGTATTGTACTGAGTACATGACAATAGTAACTTTGAATCCTTGAAATACATGTATTTGATAATTTTCCTGGCAGCTATCTTTTTACACAGAGCCACAATACACAATAATTTTATTATTAATTTCACTGCTAACAGTTTGTATCAGGAGTTGGTTATTGTAAAAGAAGTAATGTGCGTGCAGGTGATTTTTGTATAGATTTATCTACACCCTTCTGGTAGTGCTGCCATTGCAGTCAGGTGTCACAGACTACGAGGAGTATAAGTAGTCCGACTTGGCTGCAGTCAGTTTATACTCCACCCTTGCAGCCGCCGGCAGATCGCGTTCCACGTCGCGTCAGCTGCAGACAGACCTAAGCCCAAGTAGAATGCACCCATTGATTATTTTTTGGCTGTTTTGCTAGCGTTCAGTAAACCTCTGCTCGATAGGCCATCAAGTTGTCTGTCTCAGCGCATTCTATAAAACGGAGCCAACTTGGTTGATCGAGTTTTATAGTCTGTGTGTATCATCGTGATCATCCTCATTTTTTTATCGATAAAAAAAATCGAGATCGTTTTATCGCCTAGCACTACTTCTTATTGTGAAATATGTATATATATTTTTTCAAAATCAGTATTTATTTCATAATGCCGTTTTTCATCATTTCATGATGCCTTATTTCATCATTTCATGACGCTGAATGATGAAATACTTTACTTTTCCCGCTTTACTGCAAAATGGAAGTCGTTCTGTGCTCACAAGAGCGCTAAAAATATATGAAATCATATTTCACAATAAGTAAATTTATATAACAGAATGCAATATATTTCACAATAATGAGCTGTATTTCATAATACTTTTGAACACTTTGGAGTTCCATATGTACAGATGTGTCTTACCTTCAGATTAATTATGTGGACATATTGGTTTGCAAAAAAGTCAGCAATGCGATTATTAAACAATGTACACAACTAAACAATGCTAAATACTACTTACCTTAAACTTTAAACTTGTCCACAACGACGTGCAGTTTCTCACAACCGTTTTACTGCAAAAGACGGTGTCGGCTTTTTTTAAAAAAAAATTTAGCGCTACGGCAACAGAACTTGGCCAAACCACACACCGGACGTGCATCGGCAAATTGTGATTATGGGATTTGCTTACGTGTAGCAGTTTATTTTTGGACATTTTAAAACATTAAAATTACAACAGCATGAGCTACAATAGGCACCAGAATTGACGCTGACAATGTTTACATGGAATTGACGATCTGTCTACAAATTTCCAAAAGTCGCCTACCTAGACGTTCAGCTTGAACTACATATCTACGCCCAAGAGGGGTCAGAGTTAGACGTGCAGATACTGCACCTGATTTGCACGTTGTGTAGACGTCCAGATATGGTTCTGGACCGACCGACTCCATCTAGACATGATCTGCACGTCTGATGGACGTCTCATGTTTGGTGGGCATTAGCTCTGTGGTTGTGGAGTTTGTATGATTTCTCATGCAATGTTGGTTTCCTCCTACAATTCAAATACACACAGTTAGGCCATTTTGTGTTTCTAAATTGCCAGCAGTCTACATACTGTATGTGCCCTGTGAATGGATATTTACCCCAGTCTTGTGCCCTGTACTGCCTGGGATAGACCCAGTGTCCCCCTTCAATCCTGTCAGGATAAGTGGGTAGAAAATGAATGGATAACGAAACAACAAAGGCAGCATGTTAATTGGGGGTCTGTGGTCCCCATTATGTCTTTTTCTTTTAGCCGAAATCGAAATTCTGCATTAATACAAACATTTTGAATACTAATATTTTTAAGCGCAAAATAAATTGATTGGCAGGAGAATAATTCAGAGATGGAGAACGCCATCAGGTGCTTTTCATTCATTCATTTTTCCCTCTCAAACCCCAAAGCTTCTTGTCAGATCTTTTTGCCCAAACCTACTGGCCACTGGTAACATGCCTTTCCCCACGTAACTGGTGATTCGTAAATGCAGTACTGAAGCTGCAAACGCATGAACTGTGATTTGCAGTCATAACCGAAACGTGGTAAACTCATAAATTAGGATGCGTAATTGTAAAATGAGGATTGTACTCTTGAAAATGCAATACACATTTGCAACCCTGAAAATGGACTAGCTTTTCATAAAATTACAAGATCTTCATGTTATTTAAGAACAATTACTTCAGAGATAAATTTATCTCCATACCCTGAGCCACAATAACAGAAACTGAACCAAAGGAACCGATCCAGGCTTATTGGGAAGTTAAAAATATATAAATAATTATGAAAAACTCAGGTAGTCACCTGACTAACCTTATGGAACCTTCAGTCCCCCCCAAGTAATTATTTCCTCAGGATCCTTGATGATATTTAATTGCCCACCACAAAAAGCTTTTACACCTTTCTAGACTCGGTGACAATACAGCTGTGAATAATTTAACACCTGTGTCTATACTGTACCAATAATGGTGGAAACGCAGATGAAATGTTATACATTTTGTTTCCTTGATGAGACCATCCTGCCAGAGATAATCCTCCACATCTTCTTTCATATTCTCCTTTAATTAGTTGCCGGTGCCAAAGCAGCTGCTCTCCAATCAATCCCCGTTTCAAAGAAAATCTCCACATCACAGCAAGTGCTATTTAATTAACAATGTTGCGCTTTTTCTTATTCACCAGAAAGACTCCCGTTTTCCCTCATCAGGCTTCTGCGCACCCAGCAAATCTCACACATACATCTCATTTGTTAAGTCACAATTCTCATTATTCCTTTTACTTGGTGGGGACCTGAGTACAGGTGGCTATGCTTGACAAACAGTTATGGTTTTTTCGCAGCAGCTCATTCGTAGTAATTCTATTTGATGATGTTATTTTGCACAGTTTGAAATGTGCTTCATATGTACAGTAGCATTTTTTATTCTCTGTGTGTGCTAAATGTCTAGATGTTCTAATTAATGTCCACATACAAATAAAAATAGTTTTTGAGGCTTCCTTACATTGATTGACATTGACGTTGATTGGCCTATCAAAAGATCTTTGACTGAGGGATGCTGTTTATCAGAATTTATCCAAATTGTTCTAAAAGAAACGGTGGGCAGTGAGTGGCTCAGCAGGCGAGGTCTCTGTGCCTGTGATCAGACGATCACCAGTTTGAGCCCCGGCTTCCACAGACCAGTCACGTGTCTGTGGGTTCTTCAGCAGGGCCCTTAGCCCCCAGATCCAGTGGCACTGCATGTTAGCTGACCCTGTGCTGTGACCCCCACGCTATGGAGAGCATGATGGGGTTGGCAAAGGGAAGCATTCCAATGTACCTGTACTTGTGCAAATGGCAGACGAAGCATGTTTGTTTGTTAAAACAAATGCAGAAAACACCTCGTGTTTTTAAGGCCTTTGACTCGGCCCATTGGCTCAGCTAAAAGCACCTCCAAATGAATGGAGTGATGGTAACTCTTGTAAAGGAGCTCTGCATTCGCTATGTGTAGGTTGTAGGTGTCGCTCCTAGCCTGTGTCCTTCCTCGTCTGGGGTCTGGTGTCCCTGTCCCCCTTCTGGCACCTGGGGTGCTGGTTCGTCCTGGTAATCACTGGCGATCGCATTCACTGCTCTTCTCCATCCCTCCTGTTCCAGCACCGTTCAGTAACTCATCACACCTGAGCAGGAGCACATTAGCACTGTCAGGCCGTACTTGTGCAACAGAGCATGAAGGCAGCATTACAAGTCCCCCCCCCCCCCGCCCCCACCCCCAGCCATCTATATTCTGTAATAAGCCGCGCCGCTGTTTCTGGGCCCCCACCTTAGCTCACTCATTTTATCTCCCTCCACCTCGTCCCCCCGTTTTATCGGTCAGCTGCAGCTGCAATCCACCAGAGAGGAAACGACATCAGGCAGGTCACATGAATCAGGGTGAGCGTTTTAACCGTGGCGTACTGAACGGCATCGCTAGGCAGGGGAGGGGCGCATTAAGTCGGCAGCAAGAGCCACAGGAGGGACCTCAGTATGTGTCTCGAACCCTTATCCCTGTGCGTATCATAGCTCTTGAACAAGCAGGCCAAGCCTACAAAGCAGCTGTAAGCTGGAGTCATGTGACTGGTCTCTAGTGTTGGTGACAGAGCAAGATATTTTTATTTCCTGCGGCTGGAATTGTCATAACTGTCAATGACAGATTTATTTGACTTCCCACTAGTTACTGGTTATTGGTTGCCACTGTATTCAGTCCAGCAGTAACAGACACATTATAACCTGCTGTGAGTATCAAACTCTGCTCCTCCCATGACAAATTAAAATAATAATAATTATTATAGGTAAGAAGTGATATAAGAATGATACTATTTTGGCTTCTTATCTGAAGGCTAGGGACGGCATGCTGTTGCAGTAGTTAGCACTGTTGCCACACACCTCTGAGACCAAGGTTCAAGATTCCATGTCTGTGAAATTCGCCTGTCACCCCCATGCCATTGTGGGGTTTCCTCCAGGTACTCCAGTTTCCCCCTACAGTCCAAAAACATACTGAGGCTAATCGGAGATACCAAACTGCCCATAAGTGTGTGTGTGTGTGTGTGTGTGTGGGGGGGGGGGGGCGTCGAGGTATACATTACATTGTGGGGACCAAATGTAAAAAAATTATAAAAATCTGTGTCTGCAATCACAAAATGAAAAATGACAAAAGTCTTGTACTCTGTTTGGTTACTTATGGTTAAGGTTAAGGCTGGGTAGGGGTTACGGTTGTCATTAGATTAGGGTTTTGCCTTAGAAATGAACTGACAGTCCCTGTCTTGTGTGGCCATAGACTCCAGATTCCTCTATGACCAGAGCTCACAGAAAATGAACAGATGGACGGATGGACTTTAAGGCTATCATTATTCTTCTCTTTTTCTCCTTCATTCTTTCCCTACAGTCACACGTTGACACAGGTTCCTTATTTGGTTCTGTGTGTGCCGTAATGGCTATTGAACATCACAGAAAACACTGACAGTGTATTTATAGCACAGTCACTTCCCCATTAGGTGAGTCACTCACATAAAGTGTCATAATGGACGTTTGAACGTTCCGTCTGTAACTGTCTTTTACCATTCTTTGTAGCCAACACATTTTGATTTGACTATATGATTAGGGAGCATAAGGAGTTGCTTATACTAGGTTACTTACTAAAATATTGCAAGCTATCACCATAAAGTTATTGCATTCCCTTATTTTGTATAAAAAATAATTGATTATGATACAGCAGGGTCTGTTCCAGGATGAAACCACATGGAACTATTTTTGGAGTGTTTGTTTTTTCAGGTACGGGGGGTGAAAAGCAAAACTACACAAGAGGAAAAGACAGAATTAAACACTCATCAAGGGCAACCAAACAATGTCCTCTTAGCGTGTGCGGAAATACGGAACGGTACCGCTAGCCGTACGGAACTTGGCATGCTTCCCTCAAACCTGGTCTTAAGTATAATCATATGTATAATCATATATGTGCTGTCATATTTCTAATTAAGACACACAAGGATCAGGTGGGAAAAAATGACACAAAACTCATGCCATTACTTGGTTTATCCTCCTAGGAAACACAGCATTTCCCACAACAAATTAATTAACGTGACATTTTCAGGATAAAGTGGGTGATTATGTTGGGGTGAAGTTTCACTTTAAATACAACAGTGGGCAAATGAAGCTATTTTCATCACTTGGTATTTGCCATCAGTTGGGTCTTTGTGTTTAGAAGGGAAGGACAACCCTACAGGTGACTTCCAGCTGTGGGCAAGGCAGGGGTGGGGGTGGGGGTCGGCATAGTGAACACGAGTGGCCGGAAATGAGCAGCCGGGTGGCACAGTCTGGTTGTGCCGCAGCTGGAGGGTCTTCCCTGGGGGGGGCGGGAGGGGGGCACATCAGCACCTGAGCCCAACGGCGGGGGACCATGGCTATGTCCCAAAGAGCCACCCAGGCATCTCTCTGTCCTCTGCACCTTGGGAGGGGCCCCAGGTGTGGTCCTCCTGTCTCCTGGGTTACAGCATTGCTTCTGGTCCACCACTCTCCTGCCTTCTGCTCGCCCCCCCCCCCCACGCTGCCCCCCCCCAGCCCCAAGGGAGTGACCATAACACTGGGTCACTCATGTCCCAAAAGAGTTCACTGAAGCCCATGAAGCAGCAGTTTCCCTGAGACACTCTATTTCAGTCACATGATTACATTTATTTATTTACATTTATTTATTCAGAAGACGCTTTTGTCGAAAGTGACTACAAGTGCTGAAAATAGTACATTTTTAATCTAATATTAGTTTTTCCCCATATTTGTAATTATAATTATATGTTATAATATTAAACATGGTAAGACACTTTTCTTTTAATTAATGAAAAGCTTGTCACGAAAAATAATATTTTTCATGACGATGCTTTCTTTTTCATTGCACTGCGTAAAAATATGGTTTTGCCTAATGATACCGTGTATTCATCTTATTTTCTAGATGTTGTTATTCTGGATTAATATTAAATGCATAATGTCACATGAGTATTGTGTGGTCAGCATTGCATGTGTCAAGCAGGTGTATACTTACAATACTATATGAAAAACTTGTAAATACATATCAAAAATTCCTTTATTTTCTTGTTTAGATAAGAGTAATAGTACCTGTAACAACTTTGACTTCTTAACTATACATATAGCAGACCGGTCAGTTTTAATAAGCAATGTTCAATATTGGTTCTAGTATGTTCTACTATGGAAAAGTCTTTTAACGATATGTCAAGTTGATGACTCAGTAATTACCGACAGAAACACCTCAAACCACATAATGATCCAACTCTGCCTCTAAAAATAGGTGTTCCATCCAAACCCTTTATGGAACAACAGCCTCATTAGTTGGCAATATATATTCCACAGATTGTCTAAGGTGGCTTACTAAACATCGTCATCCTTTTCCAGGGGCAGATTGTTGCCAATTTATCTGTCATTTTGTAAAATGTAAGTGCAACATAAGAGTGTGATTAAATATTCTCGGTCCTGCTTTTCTAGAAGTACAGCACCAGTAGGTGTGAGGTGCCACTAATCTCTTTGTATTATGGACACAAATGAAAAACAGTGCTGTACAATAGTTGGTAACATTTACTACTCAAGTTCAAATCATGACAAAATATAGTAACTGCATGAAATACATGAACCCTTATGCATTGACTGATGATGAACAGTTATGGGATCAGTACGTAACTAACACTTAGTTTCTGGTTAATTAATACATTAAGTAAGAGTGTCCTACTACATCATCAGTGCCTCAAGTAAAGTGTTTACTAAAAGTCTTAGATAGTCAAAGAAAATTATATTTAAATGATCTTCATATCTGTGTTAAACTGTCTGTAAATGTGTGTTAGCTTAGCCATTTCAAAACCTCACCCTAGTGTATCTTGTAATCATCCAATATACCCATGTCTTTGTTGACTGAAATGAACATTTTGTGTCTTCATCTTCTTTTAACCTTGACCTATATGGGTTTGTATAGCAATGTTTCCTACATGTTTGTTCCATTATAAAGAGTCAGGATTCAAAAATCTCAACTGTATCCGATCCTTGAAAACACTTGAAAAAAGTGAGTCATTTTCAGAACACTGAATGGAGCCCCTTGTCATGGTGGAAAAAATATTATTTGTGCCCTTGAATTGGTTATTCGTGCTCTCGAGTTAATAAAGTTACTAATTCGTGCTCTCAAGTTACTAATCCATGTTTTCTAGTTACTTAATCTGTGCTCTGGAGTTAGTAATCCGTGCTCTCGAGTTACTAATTCCTCCTCCGCTCTCCGATTGATGATTAATTCAAAAACACAAATTACCAAATCGAGAGCATTAATTACTAATTCAAGAGCACGAATTAGTAACTAGAGAGCATGGATTAGTAACTCAAGACCATAAATTACTAACTTGAGCACATGAATTAGTAACTCGAGAGCATGAATTACAGATTCGAGAGCACAGATTACTACGATACAATATTTTTTTCTACCATAATACCTATGGGGCTCCATACTGAGACAGTACAGGGGAACAATTCTTCACCTTCAACAAACTTTACTCTCATACCACATTGCTGAATTTACTGTACAGCCGTGAGTCCTCACAGTTCACGGATGAAACACTAAACTGAAGCCCACTAAATGTCGGAAAGGTGGTGAATATGATCATGGTGACATTTGGATAGAATAAAAAGGAATGTTGTTATAATAGGATATTTACTTTTACCATGGACTGGCATCCTGTCCAGGGTGTAGGCTGGTCTACAGCCTGTTCTGGCTGGGATGTATGGATGGAGAGTGATAGACGGATTGGTGAATGGATGGGAATATGTACGTTTTTAATGCAGTGTAACACCATAGTTCTATATTGGGCAAATAAAAACAGAACTGGGGAATAGAAAGTGGCCAGACGAAATGCTATTCAGCACAAGATACAGAAATGCTTCAATGCAAGCAGCTCCTGCCTCGTAGTGTCTGCATATTACGTGTCTTTATTATTTCTCTATCATTTCCCATTATACAGATGCATTACTTTTGTTCAGTGTAAGTATATGTATGAGATATTTCATGTAATTAACTGCTGTGTTATGAAAACCTCAATCACATATTAAGAATTTAGCTGATCCAGAATCTGGAGCTCCAAGTTTCATTGAAGAAACACGTCTTGAAAAATGCAGCCTATGAATTAGCGTCATACCGCAAAATTGCCTTTAATAATACTTCCCAACTACAGAGAGGCGCATCTAGCCGTTTTTCCATTGCTCACATGCTTTACCTCCAGCTTACTCACTGAGCTTTTCTCTGCATTCGGTTGTTTACAGCCTTTGCCCCTGTCTTGCTTGACAACCAGTTTATTGCCATAGTTACCAAGTCTGAAATAACCGGTCTTTGTAAAGGTTCCCTCTGAGCATATGGCTTTTGATGATGTCACTAACTGCTATTTGTGTTTCAAAGACAATTTAAGACGGCAGTTTTCTCTCCTCTAACCAGGTAAATATTTTACTGGAAACACACAGATCACACCTTACCATCTTTTTGTCTGTCAATATCTCATCTGTTTGAAGGATTTTTTATTGAATTAAGGCGTAGCAAAACTGTCAGATTGAAGGGTGATTGTATTTAGAAACAGGAATCTATTTCTTTTCAGCTAACAAATAAATGGATATATTGAAATGATCAAAAATGTTCAACAATAAGCAGCCATGAAAAAAATGGTTATGTCATGAGATCACTTTCAAAACTGTTATATACCAAAAACTGTACTAGAAATAGCTTCTTCTCATTAGAAAAAGTACATTTCCTGTACAGTTTTTACCTTATGCTTATACCAGTTACCCTTCTAAACCTATTTATATTATTATTGGCTTTATTCGTAAATACAGAGTCTGGTTTATATATCTATTATTATTTCATTCATTTTACATTATGGTTGGAGCTAGTGATACAATATCAGTTACATAATGATTTTATGACAGGCTGTCGCTGATTTTCAATGTGCTGTTTAATAAAACACCCTTTAATCAGGAAATGTTATGAGTTTTATTGATCTGCACATCCATGGCCTTTCATCCTCTCCTGATTCTAAGTTATCATCAGGATTCAGTGCATTAATGAGATATCGCATTTATGCCAATCCATCGCACAGGCCATATTTTATTGAGTTAAAGCCTTTCCCTGTGATTCTCCTTTCGTCTTCCATGGTCTAGCTCATTACATTTCTGGTGAATCTCTAACTACAATAGAAGGAAATCTAATTGCAACATATTGATGTAAAGGGGCAGTAAAAAGGAGATTTATAGAACAATAACCATTCCAGATTTGGGCTCTAAGACATGTTATGTGCTGACTATGTATCAGAAAGACTTTATCAGACGCCAGGCCTCTCAGATTCAATGCTGTACACTAGAGGTGTGTACTAGTTTTGGCTCTTTGTAAGCCTACTTTTAGCTCCTGGTCTGCTTTTGGGTCCAGCCTCTTAGCAAAACAGACAGTAGTGCACATCGTCATAGTAACAGAATGCCCAAGAATTTAACAAGAACACCCTATTATAGGTGGAGGAGCAGTGTAACTCCTGCAAATGTGTTTGTTACAGTTATTGCTAACGGACAGAAATGAGCAAGATTTCTGACGTAGCAGGGAGATCTTTTGAAATTAACTGCTGCACATGGATGAAATGGTTTCCCTGATGTTCTTTGGCTCCCATCCACTGTTGATTCTCTCATCAGTGATCTCAGTAGGAATTGTGATCCAGGTAACTATGTTGTGAATGCTCATGCATGCAGTATGTGTTTCAGACAGGATCTACTCACAAAGAGATCAGTTACTAAGGTGTTGTACTGCCTCAGTTGACCTTTGCCAGTATAATTATCCTAAACAGGCTAATAAGGTTGTTCTGTATTTTTTTTTCCCGTTTGTCACACTGGCAGGTTCAAGTACTAAATACCAGTTATTACGATAAACCATACCATCAACATAATGTATAACATGCAACTGCACTCCAGAATTTCAACAGCATGGCTAATGAAGCTGGTGCGTTTCTCCTGGTTCTAAAAAGGATGACAGTAATATAGACCTGAGATTTGTCCTCAAGTTTTGCTGTTGACACCAATTCCGTTTTGACCGGATTTCTCACATTCATTTTAAAGCGAGCCACTTGAATGTGGAATGCCTGTTAGCAATCTGGCTCATGTTTCAGTGACCTGTTTCCCCTAAATAACCATAAATCAGATGTCCTGGTTTTACCTATACATATATCTGTAATCACAGATGGACAGTATTGTGTGCATTTATCACAGCGTCAACATTTGTACCTGTTCTGCTTGAAAGAATAAAGTAACATGGAAAATTAATTGCCCTACATGATTTAGCAACTATGAAGATCATACAGACTTGCACAAAAATGGTACCGAGTTGTTTGAGCTTGAAGAATGCCTACGTTACAGGCACAAGTGCCAGATTCTTCTGATCCAAGCATATCTTTGCCAGCTGCAATGTGGGCTCATTTGGCCTCAGTGTGAAAGCTTTATATCCACATCAAGGCTCTAGTTTCTCATTGAATCGGGCTCTTTGTGGAGACCTGTATCAGAAGAGGCCTTCCCCTGGGGCCCTCACAGAGCGTCAGCACAGTGTAGAGAGCCTGTTTGCCGGAACCCATCTGCAGCAGTCACCCACAAGATACTTATTTCTTCATCTCATTAATTTTCAGTTGCCACAAGAAAGCCTTTCTGGTCTTTTACTCTGTTCAGCTCTCGATTAGAGACACCAGTGTATTTAACTGTTAATGAGTCATGTGTATTCAGTGTAAGGATAGAGAGAATCCAAAGGCTTTGCTTCTGTTTGTCCCCCAGGCTCCACGAATGGGCACCCTGATGGGCGTCTACCTGCCTTGCCTGCAGAATATCTTTGGGGTGATCCTGTTCCTGCGAATGACCTGGCTGGTCGGCATTGGAGGGGTGCTGGGGACCTTCGCCATTGTCTTTATGTGCTGCTCCACTGTAAGTATCCCCCCCCCCCCATCATTTACTTCTATTTCGTCCCTGGAAGGGCCTTGTTATTATAAACTTGAGTTAGCTTGCTTTGCTAAAAATGTTAATTCCACAACATGCAAATGAAAGCCACTTTAAAAGGTCGGATATCAGAGTGGATTTGAATACATGTATGTACGTAATTAATTAGCCTGGAATGTTTATAAAACAAATATATTTTGGACATTGCTGTTTCCTAAAAATGAAATATGCACAATTTATTAGTAATACATCCAGTACATGTAATTTATTGTACACAAATTTCTAAACCCTAAAAAAAGACAGACCTGAAGCAGACAGTGACTTCACACAGAACTCAATGCTGTTATACCATTCGCATGCTCGCTCCTTCCCTCCCACAGTAATCCGAGTGGGACGGAAAACAGAAGCACACTACACACGGATGGGGTGACGGATATTTATTTGGAGCCAGTTCAATGAAATGCTGGGGAGGAATTAAAGCAAATCGCAGACATTTTGGCATCAGCACAAGGCACAGTGATACAAAATGGACATCGGATTATGAACAAGGCTACTGCTCAGTGTAGGATCCAGCATCTGGGTCTAGGTCTGTCTTCAAGGCTTGGAATAAAAAGTAGAAACTCACACTCAATGGTTTGCATAAAAAAATAAGTAATAATAAAGGTGCAAGTGTGTGAATTTTCTACTCCCTGTACCCCTACTCACATCTCCCTGTCATTGTGTAATTTTGTGGGCCAAACAAATTTTAATTATAACACGCATGCACTGACAAATTCTACTAAAAAAAAACCCAGCAACATGCAGCCTCTGTAACTGCCAAAATCAAACGATCTTCCATTACATTCCATTACATATGCTATTTACTGCTAAATGAACAGAATGTGTGCCTTATATATATGTATGTATATGTGTAATCCCCCCCCCCACACACACACTCATGTAATACATATAAATACACGCGTATACCGCATTACACGCCAAGACACACCACAATTAAGGCAGCCATATCTTTCTTACCCTTAGCCCCGGACCAGCGAGAATCCAAAAAGTGTTCAAATTCCCAAAACGGATATATCAGACATGCCACCCCTACATCTCTCCCCTTAGCTGGGACAATGTCTGCGTCCAGATCGATGAACAGCCTGGGGACACTTCTTCCAGTATAGAAAGTGTTCCCGGCTTGGGAGACCAAAAGAGACTTCTATAAATGAGTTAAAAATAAACTTACAGTATGAAATGTCTTTGGAATAACAAAGAATCCAGCAGGATTTACTTCTAAGGAGTTTTATAATATACAAGAATAAAGGGTAGCATGAGAAAAGATTTCAGCCGGGAGGCTTCACCGTAGCTCAGGCTCGCAGGGAGGACATCATCTCTCTCTCAAAGCTGAGCAGGATCTCAAATGACCCTTGGTGGTAGGAACTCATCACATTTGTATGTCGCAGCCTCACCCTGAGACGTGCAGGAACCCATGGTTTGCCCTTTTCTACACACTCAATCAGTCAAGCTCGCTCAAGGACGTATATGACTATGCAAATTCTTGATCTTAAAATTAAGATGGTACCTTACGCTATCGGACTTTTGCTATTTATCCTAAGGGCTAGTTTAGCTTAATGTAACTTTGGCTCTGGAGCTGTAGAGTGAGTGTGTGAATTTCACTCTTGGCGCGTTGCGGCGGGCACCAGACGGAGCCCGTAATTGGTGGCCTCAGGCTGCATGGACGTGAATGGAAACTGACCGTTTCAAAAGCCGATTAGCTGGTGAACGTGTTGCAGGCAAGGATCTGCTGCAGAACCCATCCAGCTTCAATAGGACCCACTGAAAAAATGCTACTGTATCTGTCCCCCCCCTACGCGGTGAGGCCAGTCGCTTCATCACAGTGAGCTACGGAGCATGGTATCGGCTGACAACAGACAAATCCGTGAGAGGCCTGCTTTGTCCTGCCATTCTGAGCGTCTGCACACCTAGGGTGCAGTCAGATATTGTGTTTTCAGCTGTCTCTAACATCAAGAACTGCATAAACAAGTTCTCCAGAGACAGTATAGGGGCCTAAAAGATGGCAGAATGTCTTGTTTTATACTATTCTGTCCTCAGCCACTCTCTTGTTAATCGTCTGCAGCTTAGACTTCATTAGCATTCCCACCGCAGCCTCTGGACTGACCGGAGCTTCTACTGAGAGACACTTTACTGTAGACCTTGTGAAATGCAAAGGACTTCCTGACTAAATTAGAGGTCTGCGATCCGACTGAAGCCCCATGGGGTTTCGGGTGTGGAGCCAGGTATAGGTCAGTTTTTTTATACATTACTTTTTTTTTTGTGCAAATCGCTTTTGCCGTTTGCTGGGTCCATTGCTCGTTTGCTCTTCCCATTACCACCCCAACACCCACTCCCTCTTCTCTCTCATCTACCAGCTACCTAGCAAGAATCTGACTACTAATGGAAGAAATATGGCAAAATCTCATAAATGTCTCAACATATGCCTATGACTAATCTTTTCATAATTTCGGGTTCGGGTCAAGTTCGGGTTTTAGATTTGCTAGTACTATTTGGGCTCAGGTCAGGTTCAGTCTCGAGGCGTCGGGTACTGGCCATGCTCACTTTAATTCCAGGTCCATGCAAGACTAAACTGAATCGTGTGACCATGTAATGGAATGGAGTATACATGTTAGCTAATGGCTTGACATGTTAGCCATTTAACAAGACTGGGTCTCTTCATCAAATATTTACTGCAGTAACCTTGTTTGATTAGGTTGTGGCAAAGCCGTTTCGTTAAAAATTAATGCTGTATTGACATCTGAAGCTCCCACCAAATAAAAGCAGTGAAATCAAACCAGTTGTCCTACATGCTGTACATGATTTATGATTGGTCGATTGTCGATTTGTAAAACACAACATTAAACTGAGATTGTCTTGTTTTACAGGGACTTACTGCTGCCTTATACCTGCAGGGTTGGAGGCTCAAATATCACCTTTGTTCTCTGTGTGTAGAATCTGCATGTTCTCCATGATTTTCCTGGGTCTTCCCACATTCCAGACATACAGTAGCATTGTCTTTCCATTGCCTATATGTGCATGTGCCCTGTGAAGGACTGGAATCCCATCTAAGGTGTACCCCAGGCTTGTGCAATGTGTGCCCTGGGAGAAGGTCTAGGGCGCCCTGCCATCCTGATGCACCAGGACAATGAATGGTTGGTTTATGGTGGTTAGTTGTTTGCCGTGTTATTCGCTACACCTAGCTAATAGCGGACAGAACCCACTTTAACCTCCAGAACTGCTTCAATGGTAAATGAGTCACATCACTGTTGTACTGAGCTGCTATTTTTGAACTGGTAGCCTTCCAGTTAGCTTTAACGAGTCTGGCCATTCCTCTCTGACCTCTCTCATTAACAAGGTGTTTTTACCCACAGAAATGCCAAGAATTGGGAATTTTTTTGGTCATCACACAAGTTTTCTTAAGCTCCAGATTCTGTATTGTGTGAGAATTGCAGCCAGTGATTGTTTCTGAGATGCCGGAACCACATCAGGCAGCAACAATCAAAAGACATTTGAAATCACTCCAATCACCTGTCTTAGTTGTTGTAAGATGAACAGTTGAATAATAAGTGACCCTTCTGACCCCATCTGCATGCTGTATAAACTCAGCAGCAACCAAACCACCAGCTCAGATCAGCTAATCCTTCTGAAGCTAAGTTGCCAGTACTTGGATGGAAGCTGATGCTAGAAGAGGTGTTGGTGTGGCCAACTGGTTAGGCCATACTGTGGTCTGTGCGGATCCCAATGCCCCAGTGCAGTGACGGGGACACTGTGCTGTGAAAATGCTGCTGTCCTTTGGATGAGGCTTAGAACCATGGTCCAGACTCTCTCAGATCATATGGGATCCCTGGGCATCCTTCGAAAGAGTAGGGGTGGTACCTTGATGTCCTGGGTAAAACTGCTTGCTGTGGCCCTTTCAAATCTGGCCTCCTAATCATCCAGTGAATTAATTTTCTCCTGTCCCTTCACCACCCTAGCTACTGACTGGTGAGTGTACTGGTACAGCATGGTTGCCATTGCATCATCCAGGTGGGGGCTACACAGTGGTGGTGGTTGAAGTGGCTCCCAATTGGTTCTGTAAAGTGCTTTGGGAGTCTTGAAAAGTGTTATATAAATGTAACATTCATTCATATGAGAAAATAATGGAATGGCACAGCTGGCCAGCTTGTCTCAGGTGTAAAAGGGCGACTGCATTTCCTACTGGGTCTGAGAACAGCTGGGCCCTTCTCATGCTTTTGGCCTGGGACCACAATTAATACCCTGTCATTACATTATGTCACTGCCCTCTGCTTCTGGTGGCTAGTGATCCATTACACTTAAATAATTGTTTAGGGGGTCTGAAAATTATCAGAGACAAAACAAACACATACAATCTTCCCCCCACTTATTAAGCACTGGGACACAGGGAGTCTGTCCAGATAGCATCGGGCACACGGCTGGGGACATCCTGGACGAAATGCCAGCCCTTGGCAGAGCAAAAGCGCAGCTTATATAGTGTGAGGAAACGATAAAATAGAGGGAACATGAAAAATCTACCAACATACACAGCAGCAATGGGAGCTAAACCCCCAAATCCTGAAAATAAAGAATACATTTCAACAGAACTAAATACAAGCAATTGAAAAATAAATGAAGGAATACAAGTTTCACGAATTCACGTATATTACCTCCGTAGCCATATTACTTTCAGTACCCCCCCCCCCCATACACCATAATGTTTTGTGTTTGTACCCGGCCACATGGTGGCTGCGGGCCACTAACTCCTGACTCTGGCTATCAATGCTAGCAAAATCACATTTAGAAGCCCTTTTTGTCGCATTCCACGTTGTGTAGTAGCACTAAAACATGGAATTTACAATGAATAGGCTGTTCATGGTTAATGTTACATGTTGCTAACTTTATCCAGTATTTTACCCTAATCTGTTAACGTTCCCTAAATCTACTAAATATAGCGGGAATAATCCTCAAAAAATTTCATTCTGAGGTGTATATAATATACAACTAATTTTTAAACTTCCATTGAGATGCTCCACGATCCGTCATAGACATGATTCTCTTTCTGTAGAGCTGTGGCCCAGACTACCTTAAATATGACAAATTATCAACCAATCACATCTTGTGTTTACATAATGTCAGCCAACAGCGTGCCAGGCTGCTCCCCGGGTGCTGAATTAGCTGCCCCCTGCTATGTCACATTGTCACATATGGGTTAAATGCAGAGGACACATTTCGTTGTTATGCACTGTGTGCTGTGGTGTGTCAACAATGACCATTGATCACTAAATTCTAAATTCAAATGTTTTTGATAGTTAAACTATATTTACTTTAGCTGCAAAAAAACAGTTAGCGGAACTAAATTTAGCGTTTTCAAAGTTACTGGAAACACTAATCTGCTAATGAAAAACTTATCTTTGCTAATTAGCAGTTAGCGGAATAGCAGAACTCTGCCCACCACTGACGGCCCAGAAACAGATCAAAATTCTAAGTTGACAAACCGAATTGTTATCGCACTATTGTGTATTCGAAATATCACTTTGAATCACCATAAAGCGAGGAGTGTCTGCATGGCAGTTTTTAAAAAAAATATATTTTCATAAATAATTACGTAGTAAAAGAACTTTCGTAAGTAAAACCTCATTTTCTCCTTTCAACTCTCATCTTTATTCAGTTGCAATTTTTACTGTGAGGAAATGAAAATTATCTGCAGAAGTAGCAGCTTGATAAAACTCAGAAGGTATATTTTGAAAAGCCATGCTGCCAGACACCTGCGGTTCTATTCAATGCCAAACAAAAACACTTCATTATAGAGCCTAGGTGCATTGATGTAGCTCTGCAGTCTGATTTGTCTTCACACAATATTATGTGTATATTTTTGTTTTCTGAAAAGTCTATTTTAAAAATCATAAACCCAGGGTTTGACATTTAGTGAGCTTTCATGGTACAGTTTGTGCTTTCTTATTTTGCTTAATGTTTACCACTGAATAGCTTTAATTTACATTTTTTTTGCTTAATTTGGTAGTTCTCTTGGTTGTTGCCCATTATTATTATGAGATATATACTATTAAAGTAATAACAGTCGACAGTCACAAGACTGTAGATACAACCTGATCATTAGAATCAATATGTCATTTTAAAAGATGTTTTTAAGTTTTGCAGACAACGTTTTTTTTATTATTTTTAGTTTTCACAGATAAACTTCTAGGAGGTTAGACTGAAAGAGACAACTTTCAGATCAGTTAAAGTAAGCCACTGGGAATATTGTATTTTAAGTCTTCCTTTAAATTCTGTTTTCTCTGCTGGATCACTGTCGATTTCCTTCTTCTTCAATTTCAGTCCCCATCAGATAAAAAGAAGTAAAACAATTACCGTCTTATCTCACCTCTTCAGAGGGCTGGACTCACTTCATTATTACCCGATTAGAGTAATTCAGCAGCAGCCCAATGACAGTTTAGGACACACAAATCTATCTAGAAGACAAGCTAATCATATTAGTGCCCAGCTTCCTATATCTAAACAAAGAGAGTAAATAACTCCTAGAACAAGGGAAGGCAGTTCAGTGCAACATAGGAAAGTATGATTTCACTGTCCTTCTTCTTTTCTTCTCTTCAGACATTCTTCTCATTTTTTGTCTTCCACAAACTTTACTGGGCTCCCAGTCTTCAGGAAGTGTAGACCTTTGTGTCTTCAGCTCAACCACATGTTATCGCTGATATTTCACTTATAGTTTTTACCACTGGTTTTAATATTTATTTACCAATCAGTTTTGCTCTCATTGTGTTTGTTTTCCCCATGGCCAACGTGATACACAAAAAATAGCTATAATAGTAACATGGTGTGCATTTTTGTGACCTTTCTGTAGTGCCTCCTCCGTCTGAATAGATACACCTTGGAAAGCTGATGAGATTATAAGAAAAATCATTCTATTGAACCTTTTGCAAGAAATATGAAATCCACAATAGTACGTTTACAGCTAGACTGATAGGGAAATGAAATGGGTATGTTTGTAACACACTCAAACATTGACATTTTACTTATCTTAACTCTCCAGAGCTATAATTCTCTAAATATTTGGTTCCAGTGACAACAAAATGACAGAGCATGTATCTGTTGACTCTGCCTGCTTGGACACAGTGAAGATAACCAGAATGAAAATCATGCCTCTGACTGGCTTCTCTCTCTGTCTCTTTCAGACCATGCTAACCGCAATTTCTATGAGTGCCATCGCCACCAATGGAGTTGTGCCTGGTGAGTAAGCTTCTCATGGAATGTGTGTGTTTGAGTGTTTGCAGGGCTTTTTAAATTCTTTTTTTATACTAAGGACAAAGCACACTGACAGTCTGCAGAATACGCAGGGCCAGCGTCAGGCCTAAGCAGTGGGAAACTGTAATTGCATCCAAGCCCATCCTGGAACCCAACACCTACTAGGAGCTCCTGCTCTCTGGCCTCCAGTGCCCAGAAGTAATGGAGGCTCTAGTTTTCATTCGTTTGCCAGATAAATGCACTTCTATACTTTTCAAATAGATCTTCTGTTGTACCATATGGAAGGACCAACAACTATTTTAGCATTCTAGTATTGTGTTCATGCTATGTGTGCTGGTTTGGATATATGTTCACGTACTGAGTGTAAATTTAGTGAGGTAATGGAATGCGTGTCAAGACAGTATTACTCTCCTTTTTTATTTCTAAATATGGCACATTATAGAGAGATGTTCAGAGAGTGAGCAGGAGGACCTCAAAACTCCACCATCATTCATTTGCATTCATTGAACATATAATCAACGATACAAGATAGCAGTAATGAAATGAGCACGGCCTTGGGAGTTTTTGCACCGGAGTTGTACTGAAGTGTGCAGGTTATTGTGAAGCCTGTCCATCTGGCTCCACATATCCCAGCCTTCCATCTTCCCAATTAAACCTCTAGGGGTCATAGTTTGCTATTAATGGCATAATCCTCTAGCACTAAGTTGACTGTGGAGTGCCATTAAAAACGCTGGTTGTTAATGGGCACGTCTGTGCAGCTAATTAGCACTTAGATTAGCAGATAAACAGATTTTGTTGTGTTTGTTGAAGGGTGAAGAGAGAAACTGAGAGTTGCAAACAGTTTTTAAGTTTAAACAGTAGGAAGGTGACATGTCAGACTGAGAGAGCAAGAAGACAACATAACTCCAGATTTCAGTTCAATTTTAGTGTAGCTGATTATGTAAAGGTAAAAGATTCTGCTGGTTCTAACAGGAAGCAGAGACCCAGCAATCTGACTGATACTAACATTCAAAAACAGTGTCAAGCATGCATGAAATACAAAATGTTCACCCCATGTGACCACCCTGAAGTTTTTGATACGCTGAGGGACATTTACCAGCAGGGTTGACTGGAATGTAACTTTTGTGTCCTGTGTTTAATAGCTGGTGGCTCCTACTACATGATCTCTCGATCCCTGGGACCAGAGTTTGGGGGAGCGGTTGGCATCTGCTTTTACCTGGGAACCACTTTTGCAGGCGCCATGTATATTCTTGGGTGCATCGAGATACTATTGGTGAGGAGGCATTGTGTTATTATGCACGCATGAAGAAGAACATTTCCCAGTGGACAATGTGAGGGGTCTGGGCAACAAGGGGTTGACAAACATCTTGAATGCGCACAGTTAGTTTAACAGCAGATTGGTAATGAAACATTAACTACTGCTTAGTTAGCCTTTATTAAGAACAAATGTAACAGTGCACAACTGACTTTCATGGATCAGGGGTCAAGTCATTGATCTGGACTAATGCAGAACATTATAACAGATTTAGTATCAAAAATTTATCTGTACATTTTTCTAAAAAGCTGCAGCAAAACCCTGTTCATCACTAGGTTCATTTCAATAAGTGTTTTTAATTTGGAGACCTTTCATTTAGGCTGCTACCATTTAGGGGTTTGATCTGCTTGTGGGTGTTTGCAGATTGTATAACTTGCTTATCACCCACACGAAGGCTCTTCAAATCTGGACCTTGATTCCAAATCCAGGCTTTGTTTTCAGTTCTCCCAGGTAGTTAGTTTAATAACTGCTGATACTGAATGGCTACATAGATTTCACACCTGTTTCACAGGTAAAGGAAGGCTGGAAAATCAGCAGTGCTCAGACCTGGAGAACCGTGACTTGAATAGCCCTGATCTAAACATTCCAGATCAGTCAGAGTCTTTGCCAGTAGGTCACTTTATAGTAAATCTTGAGTGGTCTTCAGAATGTGAGAAGCATCAAAAACAGCAAGATAAATTTGGAGGGGCGAGTTTTTTAATTAATCTGAAGAATAATTTGATTGATTTGACTTGAACTAAATGTATAACTTAATTTATCTAAATTAATAGGCAAATTATATTCATAGACTTTATTGAACTCATCATTATATAAAATTTAGACAGAATTTAGATAATAGATTTAGGAATATGTCCTTCAACCACAGTTTCTTAGGTAGAAATACAGGTAGAAATACAGTGGTACCTTGGTTCTCGAACTCACTAGAACTCAAATTTCTTGAAAGTTGAACAAACCAGTTTGATCTAGAACTCGATCTGAATATCAGAAGTCAAACTGTGAAAGCTGACCTAATATAAAATGTACACGCCAGGAAATGAGTCATACTACAATGCAATTGTTACTTGAATGGAGCGGACGATCGGGGCAGGACAGGGGTAATGTTGGGATAAGATTTTATCGTTTTGGAAGCCATTAAGAAAAAAATGCTCTTCTTGATTTATCCTGTTCATTTTGTGTTTAAATGCTAAAAAGAAAAAAGAAAAAACATAATTTTGGGGGGCCAGGAACCAATTCATTGGTTTTCCATTATTTCTTATGGGAAAAATTCGATCAGAACTCGAACTTTTTAGGATTCGATCCGGAGTCCGGAACGGATTAAGTTCGAGAACCGAGATACCACTGTATACATATTTATTAGGTAACACTGACTTGAAGTTTAGACACATCCTTGTTTTTAGTCCATTTGATGTTGGGTTTGCTGGCACGTCTGTGAGGCCACAAGAAGCCGGGGGGAGACCAAGACAGCTTCTAAATGGCCTGTTTCTTAAATCTGGACATATCACATTCTCACTGAGGAGGAACTGGGTCTAAGACCCTGACACATAGGCGGAAAGCAGAGGAAATGATAGACTTTTAATGTAAATTCCTTTCAATCATGGCCGCAGCTTTGAATGCATACTGTAACTGATTCCCGATGTCTCTTTTGGGCAGATATACATCGCTCCCCAAGCAGCCATCTTCAAGTTGGAGGGTCTCGAAGGTCCAGAGGCGGAGGCAGCGTTGCTGAACAACATGCGGGTATACGGCACGTGTGTGCTTAGCTTTATGGCCCTGGTGGTCTTTGTCGGTGTCAAGTATGTGAACAAACTGGCCCTCGTCTTTCTGGCCTGCGTCATCCTCTCCATCCTAGCCGTCTACGCTGGGGTCATCAAGACAGCCATAGAGCCGCCTGACTTTCCGTGAGTGACCGTTCCTGAAGTAACCATGGGGGGAGAAAGTACAAAAGATGAATTTATCCACATGTTAAGTTTTTTAAAAATGTATCGTTACATCTTGTTCGATTATTTAGCGGATGCTTTTATCCGAAGTGACGTTCAATGCAGAAATCAAGGCCAGCCAGTCTTTCAAGGGCTCAACCGTAATATCACTCTGCCAGTCAGGAGATTTGAGCCAGGAATCTTCTGATCATAGACATATAGGCAAAGCCACACCACACCAGATTATTATTATTATTAGTAGTAGTAGTATTATTATTAGATTTAATGTTCTTTCAATGTTGGTATAGTAATAAAAAACCTGGATTTACCAATGGTTTATTGGTTTGCTAACAAACTATGGAAATTTGCTCCAGTAACTATGAACAAAGTAGCTAATTAATTCATCTGCAATGTTTGAGGCTAATTTTGAAAGCCACTGAAAGAAAAAAAACACATGGAATGTCTCTGCTTCAAAGTTACCCGCTAAAGGTGTCTCTCTCATCTTAACCCCTCAATACAGGATCTGTATCCTAGGAAATCGTACCCTGGTCTGGAAAGGCTTTGACGTGTGTGCCAAGGTTATTGAGAAGGAGAATGGCACTGTCACCACCAAGCTCTGGAGGCTGTTCTGTGACTCTGAGTTCCTCAATGCTACATGTGATGAATACTTTTTGAACAACAATATCTCTGAGGTCCAGGGTATTCCTGGCATCACAAGTGGAATCCTTCGGGGTGAGGAACCTTCATTACCCCAGCAGCTGCGTATGAACTTGCAATATTTATTCTTTAATCATGACAAAAATATTTTCTTAATTTAGAGAACTTGTTTGGGAACTACTATGAAAAGGGAATGGTAATCGAAAAGCAGGGAATTCCATCGACTGCAGACCCCGATGCTCCCACAACCAATATGAATCGATATGTCCTCGCTGACATCACCAGTTTTTTCACACTTCTTGTTGGCATCTACTTCCCCTCAGTCACTGGTAAGTAGAAGGCAGTTATTTTAACATTAACTTTCCTTACTGTGGTCACTAACAACCCGAGTTTGATAGTTCAGGTCCAGAAAGTAAAAATCTAGACCAAAATTTTGTTTCAACCGACCAGCTGTGCATGAAGAGTCAAAGCCACAGAGTACTCAACTGGTTGGTTGAACCAAAATCTTGGTCTGGATTTTTGCTTTCTGTACCTGAACTATCCACCACTGCTAATAACCCACTGCGGTGGCATGGATTGTCTTGGGCCCGCCCATTCAGCATTCACAGCCAGCGATAAAACATGATAAAACAATTGTGTCTGACAGGTATGTGTGGCGCGTGGTTGGATCAATCAGGGGAAAAGTGCTGTTGAGAGGCAGATAGATTTTTCTTTTTCTTTGGTCTTTGTAGCACCACGGGTCATTTAAAAACTGATAAAAAAAATATATGCAGATGAGTCTATAGTTCAGGGCTCTTCAAATCTGGACCTCGATTCCAAATCCAGGTCTTGTTTTCAGTTCTCCCAGGTAGTTACTGATTCTGATTGGCCAGAGGCTTCACACCCGGCTCACAGGTAAAGGAAGGCTGGAAAATCAGCAGGGCTCGGCCCTTGAGGACCATGATTTGAATAGCCCTGCTATAGTTGTTACGATGTGACGATCCACTTGCGGCTCCACTTGCAGGGTTTTATTTAAGGCAAGTACAGAACACTAGGAATCTCACAAAATAAAAGACCACACGGGGTCAGAAAAGTATAATAGAACTTAATACTAAAACAAGCTACTAAAACCATAAGGTAAACACAACCAGGGAGCAGGGTAACACAGAGAGCAGAACCAGGAATAGGATACAAGGAGGACAACACATGACAACATTATATCATGACATTACAACGGCAGAATAAAGCACAGAGTGAGGGAAGGCACTTAAATACACAGACATCCAGGGAAAACAAGGAAGAGGTGTAACCTAATCAATGAACCAATCAAGAGAGACACAGGAGCAACGAGAAACAGGTGGACACAATGGGCCTCATTCACCAACCGTTCTTACGAACAAATTTGTTCTTAAACCCCACATACGCACTTTTTTTACGAAGATTCTGACATTGACCAATGTTTTCTTTTCTGAATTTGTTCTTAGCTAAGAACAGAATCTACGCACACTCAAGACCATTCGTACACGCATTTGAGTAATGATATTTTGTTCAAAATAATCGGTTATAGCAGTTTTGTTCATTCTACAGTTGATAAAATGATAGTATTTGAATAATTTATAAAAATAAAATATAAAAAATTATCTTAAAGTGTACAAATTATTTTCATGGTAGTAACGGCAATCATGCGGATTTTAAATAGGTCTGTTTCTGTGCATTGGCCTTGCTATCAAAATGGCCTTTCTGTTACTTCTTGAAGAGCTTGCCAATCGTGCTCTGAGAAGGGGACACATGTTATTTAGATTTATTTGGCACACAGCGTTCACAGAGAAGGTGATATCTCTCCATGTATCAGCTTTCTTGGAGGCTTTATATCCACTGGTTACGCTACTAAATAACATGTGTCTATTTGCATTTACCTCAGTTACACTACAATCCAGTTATAACGGACTTCCAGGAACCTGGCAAAACAGTCCATTATATCCAAAGTCCATTATATCCAGAGTTGCTGTATGCCCAGAACACAACTACAGGACACCATTTACTCATGCCACACCCCAGCAGACACACTTGTGGTATAGATTATTATATTGTACATGTAGTAATCCAACTTTACCTGAGCAGATGCGTGACTATTAATAATCCCGACTCCGTATCTGCGCTGGATATCACCGGCACGCCACACGCCTTGTAGGCGGAGCCTGTATGTCCGTTATAGCCAAACAGTATTACAGCTAAAAGCGGCCCTGGGGACCAAATTGTTTGTCTGTTATAAGCGAAATTCCGTTATATGCCAGTCCGCTATATCCGATGCTTTTTCTGCATGTTCTTAAAGGCGCACGGCCGGGACCAGCGGACCTAGTCCGTTATAGATGATATTCCGTTATAAGCGAGTCCACTGTAATGGGATTTTACTGTATTAATACTTCTACTTCAGCATTACTTAAGTGTTTTTTCCTCTTAGTGCCAAGTGGCTTACAGCCTGCGCGTCTCTTCGCCATTCCTTGCACACGGCCCTACAGTCTCATGTCCTTGTATGGGAAATTGCAGGGCGTTTCCCTATGCTAATTAGGACAAACTGGCACGCGCCTTCGGTTACGAAGACGTGGGATTCATCATTCTTAAGAACAAAGGTGCGAACAGTTCTGCTACTTAAGAACACGTCATGAATCCGACGTAGGTTGTTCTTAACAAATTTCGTAGGAACATATTTAAGAGAATTCTTAAGAAAATATTGGTGAATGAGGCCCAATAACTCTAAAAACACACAGAACTAAGAGAATTAACAAACACTAAAGACTAAGAATCTACAGGAAGGACTAGGGGACACACCAGTAGAAATCTAGAAAGAAAAATACATAAAAATAATCACGATAAACCTGGGGAAACTCTAGAATACGAAAGCACAAAACAAACACTAGAGAACAAAAACCCAGAAAGCAAAAAAGTGAGACTGGTTTCAAGCCAGCCCTGAACCCACGGGAACGGAACCTACGTAGCTGTCAAGGGAACAGGGAAAATACACTAGGGACTGAAGGGCAAGAAACAGGGACAGGATGGCCAGCAACACCTGCTGGCCAAACGGGAAGGGGACACGGAGGGCAGGGTTGGACGGGCACTGACCCTGATGGTAGTGTGATTTTGTCACCTAATGAATTGTTATGGGATTAGCCCGCTTGATTTTCTGCCGGCCCACCCACGCTATGATTTCTGGCCCCGCTATTGCTAGTAACACTTCAAAGACTTGTTTTCAAGTTCAGACAAAGTAATTGTCTTTAAATGGGTTTTGTCCATGATTCTAGTGTTAGCATGTCCATGTTTTTAGACAGTATGATAGAGTGATTAAGAATTTATTTTGGGAAGGAAAGAGAAATAGAATTATAATGGATACAATGCTACATGCAAGATTCTTCATGATATGAGGTACCTCAAAAATCTGTTTGGTCTGATAACCAATGTTAATCAGAGTTATGCTTAGGCTGGCTTAAATTTGTATATACAGTGGTACCTCGGTTCTCGAACTTAATCCGTTCCGGACTCTGGATCGAATCCTAAAAAGTTCGAGTTCTGATCGAATTTTTCTCATAAGAAATAATGGAAAACCAATGAATTGGTTCCCGGCCCCCCAAAATTACACCTAAATATGTTTATTTTTATCTTTTTTTAGCATTTAAACACAAAATGAACAGGATAAAACAAGAAGAGCATTTTTTTCTTAATGGCTTCCAAAACGATAAAGATCTTATCCCAACATTACCCCTGTCCTGCCCCGATCATCCGCTCCTTCCGTGTGCCACGCCCCCTCGTTAACCTCGTGTGGGATCCCCATGTGATCAGCTGATTCTGGTTGTTCTCATTAGTCCTCTGTATTAAGTCCGCGTTTCAGTTTGTTTCCCCAGTCCGGTCACTGGGTGCGTTCGACTTGCTGGCTTAAATCAACGCATTCTGATCCTGACGCAATGCATTACGGTTAGATGCATTGCGACCTCTCACCCGGCTGCACAAACTGGAACCACCTCCGTGACGACACACCTTTGCCCTTATTGGTTGAAGAGTTTAGTTACATGCATGACATTTGTATCTCAGGCATTTCCAATGTGTAATCTGCAGTGTGTGGCTCAGTGGGCTAAGCCGTGTGCCTGTAATCACAAGGTCGCTGGTTCAAGCCCAGCCTCAGCACGTCTGTAGGTCCTTGAGCAAGACTCTCAACCCCCAACTCCCTGGGCACCGCTACAGGTGGCTGCCCTTCACAGACAGCTTACTCTACAAAGAGCAAGTTGAGGGAGGCATAAAAAGAATTTCCCCATGGGGATTAATGAAAGTGTCAATTATTATTATTTCTCCCGAATATCACGTAAAGCAGTGAGAACTGGTTTTCAGTTAATTTTCCTGGTAAAATAAAGTTTAAATAAATTACATAAATGCTCTAATAGTACACGTAAGTTAGTGGTTTATTTATTGTTAGTTAATGTAATGTTGCGCTGCTTTATTTGGTTAATCGTCCAGTCTGTGAAGAAGGCATTCAAGTAAGAATTGTATTGTAGTATGACTCATTTCCTGGCACGTACAATTTATATTAGGTCAATGTTCACGGTTCGACTTCTGATATTCATATCGAGTTCTAGGTCAAACTTCTTTGTTCCACTTTCAAGAAATTCGAGTCCTATGAGTTTGAGAACCGAGGTACCACTGTATTTGTTTCCCAATATATTTCCACAAACACCATAGTTATCTATCTGCTCCCATTGCTTTTAATTTTTCACTCTTTGCACAACAAAGAAACTTTAAGTCATTACAAACCAGCAGAATATTTCATGAAAGCTTTTCAACTAGGTGATAAAACATGGGAATTATTGGTTGTTATATATTAGATCATACATGTTGAGCAATTCAGTGTGTTGTATGAGCATTACATATATATTTTGCATTTCAATTGATTAGTTCTCAGTTCTAGTGGTTAGTGGCAGTTAATTGTGGCTCATTCTGGATGTGTGAGGTTTGGAGATTTAAGAGGTCTTTAAAAGTTGTGTTTTTAGTGATTGTTGGAGGTCTTACAGATTTTTTCTAATGGAGAGGGCCAACAAAAGGCATTGTTCTGGCATATATAGCTTACACTGTATAAATCAGTGTTTCTGAACCCAGCCCACATTTTTTTCCTCCTTCCCAGCTCCTAAAAATGTGGATTTTCTGGGGGTCTCTGAGACCCAGGTTGAGAAGCACTGATATAGATTATATAGTGATTATTAAAGCTTTTTCAAGTGTGTGTTGAGTAGATTTGCAGCTCCGTAAACTCATATATAGAGTATTAACATATAGATTATATAGAGAGGTTATTGACGCTTTTATTCGCTTCTTCTTACTCATCGCTGTGATAGCATATGCTTGACAGACTCTCAAAACTTAGCTCCCAAACATTGGCAGTCACTGAAGTGTTTTCCCAGGCTTTGGATAGTGACAGGGACACTGAGGTTTCAGCGCCAGGGGACGTCGACGGTCCCAGTGAATCGATGAATGGCTGAGCCTTCGTCAAACAAAGGGACGGCACAGCTATACCCCAAGAGAAGGGATGTATGTCAACAGAAAAGTGTTTTGAGAGACTTGAACATAAAATAATAATATTTTGAGTCACAGCAAAGCAAAAGCTTCACTATTTCACAGCTTTTAGGTAAAAAAAAAAAGAGTTTGGGATGGAAAAAAACATGATACATGAAGTTTTAATTGGCCCAAAAAGTTGTTCGTAAACAATACATGATAAATAAACAACAACAATGATCAACAAATCTTATTCTGAAAAGCAATTGACTAAAACATTCAAGTCCAGCTGAAACAGCTATTTATCAACCATGAACTACCTGTCTACAAGGAGAGACATCCTCCTGCTTTGGTCTGTTGATTATGAATGCTGTTAAGGCAAGCTGTCTCCTTTTCTGGACATGCAGATCAATATGTTAAACTTGATTTCAAAAATGTCTTTGTATTGCACCCTAGTCTTGTACACCTGCATCAATTTGGGCCATTGACCCTCTTTGCTAAATGTTTTGCACCATAACTTCTCACTGTTCCATCTGCTTGTGGTCGGGTCCTTCTTCTCATCCTTGCTAAAGCATATTCACCATCGCTGGAATTACTATTGCAGACATTATGTTAGCAGTATCACCTCAGGAAAGAAGCAAAAATTAGTTCAAAGATCAAGTGTGCATAATCAAAGATCATTTTGTACAGATTTCGTACGGGGAAGCAAGATCAAGATCATTTCGTCAACCAAAGGTATTTTCAAATCCAGATTTTGTAGTATATTCTTTCTTGCTCTGGTAAAAAGCTTATTATCTTCAGGTGATTGAATCCAGTTGTTGGTTGAACCAGGTCAACAATAGGAATAGAAGATAACAGGAATTGAAAATAGTCTTTGCTGCGCCGTACATTTTAATTTTTGAATATCCAAGGCATATCATGTACAGAGACACTCCAGTGAAAGTCATTTCCTCTGAAGTGCTGTTAGAGCGGCGCCCCGTCAGCAGTATCTCCCTCTGCTTACTAATATATGTCTTCTCTCTACTGCCTAAAGTAGTTGTAAGGCCTCCAGTCTTTGCGGATAGAGCCTGTATTATTTGGGGATTAGTGCTGAAATGTTAGTGTTATACCCATGGTGGACCATAAGCCGTCTGAGTTCATGCACATTTTGTATTATCTTGATTGTGTTGCCATGGCAACACAGTGGCATCAGTGATCTGAGACATGGCATTTTAAAAAAATTCCTGAATGCCAGTATAATCTGGGGAAACTCCTTTAAATCAGTCATGAACCTTGACACAATGAAAATAAATCCCATTATATTATTCGAAGAAAATACTATCATTCAAATAGAAATCTTTAATAATTATTCCTTTGGATAAAATCTGAAACTTGCTGTTTCTATCAGTAGTACCGAGAATCTGAGATTTAAGATTCATGCAGTTTACTTTTAACCCAAACTGGACAGCAGGGTGTTTCGTCTTGGTCTCTGCTTCTTGCTGATCTTATGCCTCGTCATCTGAAGATCTCGTGATCTTACGCTTATGCCTCGTCATCTGAACTCGCTGCCTCCCCTGCCTCAGCCTGCCCTCCTTTGCCCTCATCATCTGACAGCTCAAGGTCTGACTCTCCCTCAGTGGTTCTATACATAATTGTTTCCTCTGCCATTGACTTTTCTCCTGCAGTATCATGTGAAACAGATGAAACATAGCCAGCATGTCCTGATGTCTGCTATAAAAGACATTGACAAACAAGACCTTAACCAATAAGTTAAAAACACTGCACACTTTTGACAACTGTCTAAACTAAAGTTAAAACATTTTTAAAGAAACAATTTCAATGTGAGTAACACAGGAGAACCATGGAACCACAATCTCTTCAGAAATGTACAGATTTGACTGCTTTGGGGGAGTGGATTAACAGAAGAGAAAGGCTAGTATAATGTTAGGGCTGCAGTTTTCCAGAAGCTCTGTGACAAACCGTAAGAGCTTCTGGTAGATTTTGTGGTCTGATGAATGGAAAGTGAAGCACCGCGTTTGATGTAGCACAAACAGCTTATTAAACTGGTGGTATGACCTGAAAATTACTGTCCATACAAATGTACCACAAAAACTTCAAAGGCCGATCTACAAAGCATTGTCTCAGAGAAGGATGCAATTAGTAAATAATACGTGTGAGTGTGATCATTTTTAAAATGTATCCAAATGAATCAGTTTAGTATTATGAATGTGTTTTATTTATATGATGTTGCTGAACAGGAAAATTAAATGTGAAAAAGAAGATAAATACTTTCTGAAGGCGCTGTATTTTGTACTATATATAATAATAACAAAGCAATACTGAAAACTGAATTAATGTTTAAAAAACATTATGTGGCAAAACAGTCAAATTACAATAAAATACAATTAACAAGAAATACAAAAAAATGAATTAAAAAACAAGAAAATGAGAACAGGCCTTTAGATATCTCATTGTAGACCCTGCGGTGTAAAGATTAATGTCATCAAACATTTAATGGCTCTTTCTGAATTATGCTAGCAAGTTCATAATTAGACTAGTGCCATTAAAGGGCCAAGCTATCTGTGCAAATTGCAGTGTTATTGTGTGCAGTTCCAATAACACATTTAGGGAAGGGGAAAGCTTTTTACAGTCCACACAATAAAAACCAAATTCTAAAGTGCACTTTTTTGTGCACTGGTTTCGAGTACTTTTTTCACGTTTTCCAAAATGTCTTGGCCTAACAATTAACGTTTTCGCAGGCTAATTATTGGATGGTTATTCTGTAATGCACAGGCATGCTACAACAATAAATCACAGAACAATTCTGCCTACTCTGTTTCTGTGAATTTTGTTTTTTTTAAATTTTATTTACACTTTCAAAATGAGTCAAAGGAAATCTTTGCACAGATATAATTCAAAAAACATTTTTAAATAATTATTGTTAAGTTCCAAAGTGACGCTGACAGTCCCTGGAGCAGTTGGGGTTAAAGGCCTTGTTTCAGGGCCCAATAGTGACATCACTCTGCTGACCACAAAATTTGACCCAACGACCTTCTGATCAGAGGCACAGTACCAGTCCACTGACCCATATACTGCCACAGATGAGCAAGGTATTGAAAAACTGATTGTTGCATTTATATGTATTTTGTGTGTGTCTACCACAGGTATCATGGCCGGCTCCAACCGTTCAGGGGATCTGAGGGATGCTCAAAAGTCAATCCCGATTGGCACCATAATGGCCATCACCACAACCTCCACAGTCTGTATCCTTTTACTTTGGAGACAAGACCAAATTGTGGAATGGCACGGTTCATAGAGGTGGGTTAAGATCAAGCCATAACCTCTTTCTGATCAATGACCCATACTGTGCTTAACGTCTCCAGCTTTAGAATAGGCTAATTCTGTACAAGTTAGTACTGTATCAAAGGTAAATGGTCAAGTCATTTCATTCCTCCATGAACTCTGGAGCTGCAGAGCTACCTGGCTGGGGTGGAAGTCAAATATGCATCATCTAACAGTCTACTGTTAGAAAGAATGAGACCCTCTTACATATAGTGAAAGCAGGACAGTATGATTGGTCTCAGAGACAAATACAGTTCTAATCTATGTACTTTGATTAGAATGTTATTCTTTATGTTATGAAAATCTGCTCAACCAAAAGGCAAAGGGCGATCTAGGATGAATCTGCCAGACAGTGACACTCTATCTGTTTGCCTTCACTGTAACACTTAGACATGTCTAGTGTTTTCATGTTTGGGGCCTGCATTGAAGGAGTGGTACTGAGAGACAAGTAAGTTGTGCATCTCTTTTTGCTGTATTACATTTTTTCTGTAACACACTACATCAAGGCAGCAGAATGTTTAGTTTATGGACATTTCAATATTTAAATCAAGATAATACTTGTTGAGTCTGCGATGAGTTGGTGCCCTGTCCTGGGTTGTTCCCTGCCTTGTGCCCGTAGCCCCCAGGTTTGGCTCCGGACCCCCCGCGACCGTGAATAGGATAAGCGGTAATAGAGAAAGAGAATTCTTCAATTCAATTCAATTCAATTCAATTCAAACTACATTATTTGTCCCAAGGGTAAAAATAAAAAAGCATGTGGAGTAGCACACATGTAGCAACCATAAATATATAACAATAAACATAGAATAAAAGGACAAACACATAAAGGCATGAATGCTATGTGTTCTAATAAAGTTCCATTAAAAGTTACATTAGTTTGATGCCGAATCACTAATGTTGAGAGTTGAGGAGCTCGACAGCTTCTCCCAGGAGTAACGTAATGAACTGCGTCCAATATGTACAGATTTTTGGGAAACGTTATAAAATTCTTCGAAAATCTTATTGAAATTTTAAAGCACTTTAAAGCACAGCAAGTCTTTTATTGCTGTGCTTAGACATGAGGAAATACAGGAGAATTTGTCCCTGGGGATATGTGCACAACTGCTTATTACTTTCACAGGTTTGGTGAGGCAGTCAATGGCAATTTGGTGATTGGCACGCTAGCCTGGCCATCCCCCTGGGTCATCGTAATCGGTTCGTTCTTCTCCACCTGTGGAGCCGGGCTGCAGAGCTTGACGGGCGCACCGCGTCTCCTACAGGCTATCGCCCGCGATGGCATCGTGCCCTTCCTCAGGGTGAGTGAATCCGCAGGGCCCCATCACCCAACTCCCAGCCCACACTACAGAGGTTTCAGCTCAGCAGGGTATTAGGAGGTATTATCACAGGAGGCTGCAAAGACCACATTACACCTGATGGATCGCACGCAGTCTAGGGTCATCAGTCACCACCACGCAACACAACTGCCAGCCTGTCCCTTTCCTAGGTGAAAATCAAAAATAATTGCGACTACACATGCTGTCCATCCCCGCTGGCTTGAGGCACTGATTTATGAGCCTGTATCAAAGGGCCAAAGTAACCAACATGTGAGAAATAGACAGAGCGATAGAGGGTGCCACAGCCATCACCCATTCGTATGATTGCTTGCTAACGTCCTGGTTCTGCCGGTAGGTGTTCGGTCATGGCAAGGCCAACGGCGAGCCCACCTGGGCCTTGCTGCTCACTGCTTGCATCTGCGAGAGTGGCATCCTCATCGCCTCCCTCGATGCCGTCGCACCAATCCTCTCCATGTAAGTTTCCTCATGTGAGACCCCTCTGCCGTCAGTGAAACAAATTGTTGTGGCTGCTAGCGGTGCTTGCATCCAAGCAGAGTGCGTCAAGAAAATGATTTTTGACGTACACTGTCAAAACAACGATCGAATAGCAGTACCGTACACCCCAGCAGTTACCCCTTCTATACTGGAACATCATCAGTGAGCAAGATCCATTATTATGGATTGATCTTTTGTTTTTATTTGAATGCATTGTTTTTATGGAGTCTTTGTGTTTAGAATGGCTGCTGGTTCTTCCCACAGGTTCTTTTTGATGTGCTACATGTTCGTCAACCTGGCGTGTGCCTTGCAAACTCTCCTGCGTACCCCAAATTGGAGGCCACGCTTCAAGTTCTATCACTGGTGAGTCCCGTAGCTACTCACGAGTGCCACAGGCCAAAAAAGCCATAAAGGAGTAAATACATAACATAATGTACAACATAAGATGTATAATGTAGCACATCATAATAAAGCATAACGTGAACATCATATAACACACCAAATGTACTGGGGGCAGATTTGCGGCTCAGTGAGCTAAGCCTCTGTGACTGTGATCAGAAGGTCGCTGGTTCCAGCTTGTCCTTGGCACATCTGTGGGTCCTTCAGCAAGGCCCTTAACCCCCAGCTCCCTGCATGCTGCTATGGGTGGCTGCCCTTTGCAGCCAGCTTGCTCTCACCTACAGAGACTATGATGGGGGAGGCATAAAGAGAATTTCCCCACAGGGATCAATAAAGTATTTGTTATTATTAAATAATAAAGCATCTACCATACATATCTATACAAAAAAAGGAAGACAAAGAAACAAGGGTGAAAGCAGTGGGAAAAGTGCAATAAAAAGGTTTAGTGGCGGTCCTCTACATACTGTGCCTATTGTTTCCTGAAGGCCCTGTTTTTGTTCTGATCTGGTGTTGATACACGCCAGGGTCACACATGGTGGAGAATGCAGGCAGGGATGGTGTCGTCCTGCTACAGCATCATTCCACCTAAGACATTTGCTGGAAATACCTATAATTTTATGTCATGTAATTAATTATGAGACAGTTATTTCCTTATGAACTAATGCTTCTTAAAATAATGCAAGGAAACTGTGATAGGAATTGTAATTGGTAGGAAAAACATAGTAACAGAGTCAAATTTAGGGACATTTTAAAGGATAATACTATTTAAGCTCAAAGCAAAGTCTGTTTAAAAAGAAGGTTATTAACAGAACTGGAAAATGCATAGTGTGGTACAAAAGCATGAAACTGAAAGGGTATGGAATGTGAAGAGGCAGCTGTAGAATCAGACATAAGAACTATGCCTAGGTGTGCTGTGAGTCCTGTGCCCAGATACCTGTCCTGAGTGCTGCTTTCACCCTCCAGGACGCTGTCTTTCCTGGGAATGAGCTTATGTCTATCACTTATGTTCATCTGCTCTTGGTACTATGCCATTGTCGCCATGGTGATCGCTGGCTGCATCTACAAGTACATTGAGTTCCGTGGGTAAGTGAATTGCCAACAGCAGAGAAAATAATTTTGTAAACAGGATATGCCCCATGAACTCATATGCTAACCCAATACTCAAATGCTTATTATTATTATTATTTGTTTGTTTGTTTTTTTGTTTGTTTGTCCTCATGACCCTGACTAGGATAAGAAGTTAGAAGATGGATGGGCTATTATTGTTTTGGCAATATTCTGTTGAATATTTAATAAATTCATGTACATTAACACTGGTGTAAAGCAGTGGTCTTCAGTTTTGAACCAGCAACTTTTGATCAGAAGTTCAATTTCTTGAATAAAAAAGTATAAAAAGAGAAAATCTGTTTTTTTTTTTATATGTATCTAATTTGATTATTTATTAGCCTTTTTATTTAAAATGCAGATTTACTGTTAAAATTGAGGAATAGTCCATAATGTTACCCCCCGCGACCCAGTAGGATAAGCAGGTTGGACAATGGATGGATGGATGGAGTCCATAATGTTCCATTATGTCAAGCTCTCTGTCTCATTTTTACTTTCTGGTCTGTTACTGGTTATTTTCGCATTTGTGTTAAAATCCATCAGTCCATTCCCTGTAACCACATGTCCTATTCAGCGTTGCAGTTAAAATTCAATAACGTTATTTTTCTTGTGTTTTCCATATTCCAGTGCGGAGAAGGAGTGGGGTGACGGCATCCGCGGCCTGTCGCTCAGCGCGGCACGTTTTGCACTCATGCGGCTGGAGGAAGGTCCTCCGCACACCAAGAACTGGAGGTGAGAACCAGGCCAGATGTGTCCACCGTCGTCACTCAGCAGCAACACGAGAACAAAACATGGCAGTAATGACACATTCATAAACTGCAAGTAGCAATGAATTTGCATGTTATTAATACAAACTAATTCAAGGGGATATTTAAATTAGGACAGCATGCTGGCAATGAACAGCACTGCTGCCTCACACCTACAAGGGTGGGGGTTGAAATGCACCCCCCATGTATGTGGGATTTGCATGCTTCTCTGACTTCCTCCTGCCAGCCCTGACCAGGATAAGCAGTTATATAAGTTGGGTGGATATTAAAAGGTTTTGTGATCACGTGATTCCTTCCTCTCACTGCTAGGCCGCAGCTGCTGGTGTTGGCCGGCTTAGATGCGGAGCAGGCCGTGGAACAGCCCCGCCTACTGTCGTTAACTAATCAGTTGAAGGCAGGTAAAGGCCTGACCATTGTGGGTGCAGCACTGGAGGGCACCTTCCTCAACAACTACCCCCAGGCCCAGCGTGCGGAGCAGGTCAGACACCTGGACACTCCTATTTGTACTCCGCCTGGATGGGGCGGCTTCCAAAAGTCTGCAGTGCTTTTCCCTGTTTGCTGGGTCATTATAATTTTCTACAACTCCATGTTACATTCAGTCCCTGCGAAAGCTGATGGAGACTGAGAAGGTGAAGGGCTTTAGCCAGGTGGTCATCTCGTCGAACATCCGCGACGCCACGTCCCACCTCATCCAAGCTGGAGGGTTGGGAGGTCTACAGCACAACACTGTGCTGGTGAGCTGGCCACGGAACTGGAAACAGGTTGAGGATCATCAGAATTGGAGGAATTTCATTGGTGGGTGAAAAGCATGTGGGGTGGAGGGGGCGTGGCCCAAGCGACACATGATTCACAAAGCCCATTTTAAACACTGACAGCTTCCTTTGTCTATTGCAGAGCTCGTGAGAGAGACCACGGCTGCCCACCTGGCCCTCCTGGTACCCAAAAACATTGCCGCTTTCCCATCCAATGGAGAGCGCTTCACCGAGGGAAGCATCGACGTCTGGTGGATTGTCCACGACGGAGGCATGCTGATGCTGCTGCCCTTCTTACTGCGCCAGCACAAGGTATCGACGAGGCCGGTCATCCCACCGCCTTTGCCGGGTATTTCTCAGCTTTAGCGATTGACTGTGAATGTGGGCGGCCAGTAGTCAGGGTGTTTGCAGCTGATATGACGAGAATCTTTCTATATGCTAACAGCAGTCTTTGGAGTTTGATTGAAGTAACATACGTATATACATACATACATAGCTGTTTAGTTCCATGCCACTTATCCAGTAGAAGACTACGGTGAGTCTGGAGCCTATTCCAGGAAGCACAGGGCAGGAGACTAAACCTTTCCCATCAATCCCATACTACACATTTTCATGCACAATTGCACACTATGGGAGATTTAGAGCCACCAATTTACCTAATCATTATTATTATGAGGTGCCATTGTGCCTCTCCATAAGGCTTTCTTGGTAAGGTCCTTCAGGGGTTTACCATTGCCTTCTGCACAGTTTGAAATAGTGTCATTGCTGCTGTCTGCACTGTCCTTTAACGCTTCAGGCCAGTATAGGTGGCAGGCTTAGTGATTATTCTGCTGAGACCTGCTTGCCATCCTGACAGTAGTTAAAAACTCAGGATGCAACAGTTCCTAGCTTCCCTGATTCACACCAGACTCTACACCTAAAACGCATCATTTTTTTGGACTGTGGTAAGAAACTGGAGTACATGGAGGTAAACCAGTAAGACATGGGAACATACTCACCCCCCCCCCCCCAACTCAGACAAAGGCATTGAGGGGGCATTGATATGACAGCGCACCCAGAACTTCACAGGGACCCTTGAATATGAAAAATAGTATATAAAATAGGGTGGGGGCCCAAGGTGACATTTTGTCAGTGGGTCTAACTGCACCCCTGCCCACAGTCCTAGTAATGTAAGGCTGCAGAGCTTCACTGTCTGGTATTTGTCATATATACAGTCATTTACCAAAAAACAGCATTAGGTAATACTTACAAAGCACTATCCATCCATCTTCCGAGCATTTATCCCGGTCAGGGTTATGGGGTCGGGGGCGGCAAGGGGAGGGGGGAGCTGGAGCCTATCCCAGGAGGTGCACCCTGGATGAGAGGGGAGCAAAAAATAAATAATACCAACATCATATTACACAGTGTTCCCAAGCTGAAGAGTTATGGCTTTGCCTGTAAAGCAGTTTAATTTGCCTCTTTCTGGGGGGTCTAAAAATGCATCTGATAAAATTGCGCATAATGCTACAGGGTTGGTAATAATCCATCATTTAAATGGTTGCCTCTAATGTTATGTTGTTCAGGAAATAAAAGATGAAATAAACGAAAGACTGTTCTCTCTTGGTACATTATCATCTCTTAAAAATGCATTTGTACACCTAAATATAACCATTGTGTTTTTCCCTATATACTTACCTTCATACGAGTCTGTAAAAAAATAAAAAAATAAATAAACTAAAATATACATAAATACACTTTGATAATAGATTAAAATGTCTACAGATTCAATTGTCTGAGTTTATCCAGAGAATATGTACATGAATATTCATTCATTATAACAATAATGTGGATAGGTTAGCAAATTTGTACTATTTATGCTATTTGAATGAAGTAAAAGACACATAAAGCTTTAAGAAAAGGATGAGATGGTATTTCAGTAATAATGAAGAGGAATGGTTCCATGACAATGGCATACCTGGAGTGTGGCGGCCCATAATGCACCACTGACATGTGATCGATGTCTGTCCCTCTCTAGGTGTGGAGGAAGTGTAAGATGCGCATCTTCACTGTGGCCCAGATGGATGACAACAGCATCCAGATGAAGAAAGATCTGACCACCTTCCTGTACCACCTGCGTATCGACGCCGAGGTTGAAGTTGTGGAGATGGTGAGGCCATTTTGGAGTTTTTCTCTTCAACTCTTTGACGTTGAAAGAAAAAGCTGAATTTTACAGGGACACCAGTTTCAGGAGGTGTTTCTCAACTTCCTGCTGCCTTTATCTCTTAAACTGCATACTTGTTTTCCGCAGTGCTTTTGGTTGCTGGCTACTGTATGGTGAAACTGTATTTGAGCTTGCTTGTGCTCCATTACGTGTTCCAGGAATTGAAAATTTGCTTATCATTTACACATCTTAAACACCCCGCCGTGGCACTGAAGTCTGACAAGAGACCCAAGTGCCAGACACCTGGATAGCCTTAGGAAGTCATTTAAAGAGCTATTCCTATGATGCTGCAGATTTAGTGATGTCATCTCAGAGTTAAATGAGAATAAAAGCTTTAACTGAATGTGATGTCCACAATGACCACTTAGGGACACTAAAGGGAAATGACCAGTCTTCTGACGATCATTCATTTTTGGCGAAATCGTTATTGTATCCAATTTATTATCTTTTTTGGGAACCCAATAAGGGATTATAAAAGAAATATGATGTATATTTAGGCTTTCAGTATCATCACATAATATGAAATATTGAGTTTATATAATAAGTAAGAAGCGTGAAACCATACAATTACAGGTTACTTATTCACTTCCTCTGTTATACTGTTATTATTCTTGCTTCTGAGTAAGTAAGTAAGTAAAATTTTATTTCTAACGCACATTTCAAGAACACTGCGTGTTCACCAAAGTGCTGTATACTTCAACGCCACATAAGAACAGGTAAGTGAAAAGACAAAGGATACTGAGGCAGTTTCTCCAATGAGATCTTGGGCCTCACTGTGAATACTGATCTTTTGGCTTCAGCTAAGCACTTCCTGTCTAGCCTACTACACTGTTTCCATATTTTCAGCATGACAGCGATATCTCAGCCTACACCTACGAGAAGACCTTAGTGATGGAGCAGCGATCCCAAATCCTCAAGCAGATTAATCTCACCAAGAACGAGCGTGAACGCGAAGTAAGAAAAATATACCAGCCTGTAACTTGTATTTTTACCACCTTCTTGTTGCTTCGGCCTTGTTTGAGGCTTCCGGCTCTCGTCTCTTCATTGCTGCTCACAGATACAGAGCATCACGGACTCCTCCCGGGGTTCCATCCGTCGCAAAAACCCCAGCGCTGTGAGCACGCAGCTGAGCGTGACCGAGGAGCAGCCCAGCAGCAGTGAGCAGGAGAAGCCCGAGGAGGAGGTACAGCTTCCTCACAATGCCAGTGGTGCCTCCTCTGTGTATCGCTGCACCTCTTACGTAACCCGTCTCTCCTCTTCCTCTCCCACTTGCTCAGTTCACCCGTTTTTCAATAATATTCACTCTATGTGCTTCAGTACTTATGTTTTACTATTATGAATTTAAATATCTCATTCACATTTTATTCTTTTGGTTGACCAGTTGTCTAGAGGAATGTACTATACATTGTCAAAAAGGGAAAGATACTAAACATTACACGTATTACTAAGCATTATTCAAAGCAGCATTGATGGTAATCAAGGTAAATAATGGATAACAATAACTATTTAGTGCCTAGGTCACAGTCTTCAGGCCATTAATCAGTCTGTGTGCTTGTTTCATCCAGTGAAACCGTGGTTAGTTTCAGCCTGTAAACACTGTCAAAGGAGGGTCAGAAGGGACCATATGGCATGACATCTCATGAAGTGACAAAGGCGTCCCTCTAACAGACCCCCACCCTCTATCCACCCCGCACCCCCCCCCCCCCCCCCCCAGCCATTGTGATCTGCCTCATGCCGCCCTCTCAGTCTGTTGATGTGCCCTGACCTCAACAGGTGCAGCTCATCCACGACAAGAACACCGCAGCAACCCCAACCAGCCTGCAGTCACCCACCGAGAGCGTCGGGACCCCTGGGGACAAGGTCCACATGACGTGGACGGAGAAGTTCGATGGTGACAAAGGAAAGCCGCCCGGAGCTGGTACCCCAGAGGGCATCAAGGATATATTCAACATGAAGCCGTGAGTCAGGCATTAACTTCTTGTGCTGTTTTGTTCTGGCAACTCTGGCAGTCAGGCCTTAACTTCCTGTCCTACTGTGGTCTGTCTACTCTGGCAGTCAGGCCTTAGCTTCCTGTCCTACTGTGGTCTGTCTACTCTGGCAGTCAGGCCTTAACTTCCTGTCCTACTGTGGTCTGTCTACTCTGGCAGTCAGGCCTTAACTTCCTGTCCTACTGTGGTCTGTCTACTTTGGCAATCAGGTCTTAAGTTTCTTTCCTACTGGTGTCTGTCTACTCTGGCAGTCAGGCCTTAAGTTTGTTTCCTACTGTGGTCTGTCTACTCTGGTGGTTATGCCTTGACTTGCTTTGCTATTGTGGTCTGCACTGGCAGTCATTCCTTAACTTCCTATGCTACTGTGATCTGTGTACTCTAGCAGTCAGACTTCGACATAATTAACAAATAACAACAGTGCCTTCTGTCACTAAGCACAAAGTAAGACAGCATTTTACGAGTATGACTCCAGTGTATTTTGATGTTGTCAAGAGGTTTGAACAATTCATTAACACAATGATTAACACAATGGTGAATGATGGGTTTCACAGACACACTGCTTCAGCACCTCTTGGACCTAGAAACAAAGAGCCTCATGTACTGAAGGTTTGCTTAGAATGACAGCATTACTCCTTTTGAATTTCATTGGTCTATGGGTTGTCAGAATTCTGTATTCTGTATTCATTTTCGTTTGGAAGTTATTCGTGTTCAGGTCAAAGGGTGAGGCATCCCATTGTCTCTATTTTTAACTTGCCTATTTTTAATGGCTAATTGATTGAACTGACCTATACACAACATACTGATTAAGCTGCACAGTTGCATCCTCCCAAGAGGTTGTTGTTTGCTGCTATAATTGTTTTATGATATTTCTGTTGTTTCTTTCTATATTGCTCACCAGCGTTATTCTCCTTAGCATCAAGAGACAGAATCTTGAACTTTGAGGGAGTGGCTGCGTACTTTACCGATAGATTTCTTTATGCAGCCCAATAGACATTAATTATACCCCTAATTAACATATTTAATATCCCCATAAGCAGGGATGCACATAACTGGTACACAAGTACGCATTCACCTTTAAAAGCGATACGTGCGGCAATCGGTTGTCGTAAAAGTGCAAACGTGTGCGTATTTTATGACATGAAATTACGGCAAATGAAGTATGAATTATCATACGTAGGCATTTGTGCTGTTACAACAATCAGTTGCTGCACCCATCACTTTTAAAGATGAATGCGTACTCCCGTATGAGTTATGTGCATCCCAGTGTATAAGATCTCTTTGAATGACCTTATTGAGGTAATAAATATTTTGTGGTTGTGGATATATATATATAGTTAAGTGCCAGTCAAGGGATGAGACACCTTAACAAAGAAAAGGAGACGGCGAAAAACCTCCAACACATGACAAAATAATCAGTAAAACAAAAGCTTTATTACAAATAATACGAATAATGGCTCGTATTACAAAAGACGGAAAAATAAGACAAAATAACAAAAATAACAAGGCACAATGCGAAAGCCATGCCTCTCACAAAAGCAGCAAACGGTCATGACGACAAAACATGACTGGGCGGAGCATCATTAATGGAAGAGAGCAGCCATCTTCTCAAGGGAACAACACCCCTTTATAGAGCCGGGCACCCAATCACTGATGGCAGAAACAGGAACAATTAACCACCGCCTTCACTAGAATGTCCTGCGACACAACAGTCACAGAGCAAAGCACCGCAAATACACTGAGACATAACAATATATATACAGTATATAAATACATTTCTCAACGACTGCAAATTCAATATAAATTTGCAATCTGTTTACATGCTGTTACACTGTCACATCAAAACCACTTCAATTGAATTAATACTGGGGGAAATATGAAATATTTTCCGTGGAGGGTGGCAGGCTATAAAATGCTTGGAGAGTTTAAGTTGGGCATTCATGTTATTGGTGGTGGAGTACCTCACAAGTCAGATACAAAAATACATGTGATATTTCTTTTTTTTAAGTATCTACAGTTTTTTTGTTTTTTATTTGAGGTGAGGCTCATGGCCATACAGTAGCCTATAATATTTCTTTGTCATTTTTGATTTTATAACTCTGAGAAAGTTATTTGTATGTCATAAGCCGAAAGACATTTCAAATCATAGTAAAATGCAGTGTATCGATGTTGCAGTAAGATATCTATTGTAACATTACCGCAGTAGCATTTAATCTGGTCTCATTTGGTTCTTTGGGTGAAGCTAATAGATCAGTGTCACCAGATGAAATGTCTGCACAATTAATGTCAGCCTTGACCACTGACCTTTCTTTGGGGTGGTGACCCCTCTGTGGAACACATGACACGCTGCTGAGTTTGAAAAACCCAGCAATGTTGCCATTCTGTTCACAGCCAATCCAGTCGTTCTGTTTATCCATTCTTATTCACATACAAAATCCATAGCTTTTTAGGGTTTTTCCTCAGCATCATTCATACTAATTGTCCGCTGCCACTGCGATTGCTTTAGTATGGTAACTGATAACTAGTGGTCAACAGGGTTCCGCTAGTCCACTAACCAGTTATTAACAAAGCTAACTTTTTAGTTAGTGGGTTAGCATTTAGCTTCTGCTAAATTCAGTTTTATTAACTGTAAATCTGCTAACATTATTATCAAGTAAAGTAAATAAAGTTTAACAGTAAAAAAAAACATACATACTTGTTCCTATCTGTTGTGAGCGTGTCTGCTAGTCCATCTAGCACCCTTTGGCTGACTACTGGTAAACACAAGTCGTGATTGGTTGATATCTTGTCAGATTTAAGGTAGTCTGGGGGTAAATGTAAGTGAACGAAGATAAATTTAACTTAAACTGGGGTACCCTGAACTAAGCGGAGAACAGGGGCCTGTATCATGAAGCTGGGGGGTGTTCCACGAACCGGAATTTCTTGCTTAGCTGGATAACTTGTCGGATTTAAGGTAGTCTAAGCTATATGTAAGTGGACAAAGGTAAAGCCAGTTTAACCCAGACTACCTTAAACCCAACAAGTTATCCAGCTAAGCAAGAAATCCTGCTTTGTGGAACACCCCCCTGGATTTCTTGCTTAGCCGCATAACATGGCAGATTTAAGCTGCGCTAATTTACATTGACTTTATCTTAATTCTCTTACATTTAACATTTATCCAGCTAAGCAAAAAGTCCTGCTTCATGATACAGGTCCCCCAGTTGTATTTTCCAGGTTCTGACTGACAGGGCTATAGACCAATAAAGAGCTGAGACCCTCCTTCCTAGCTCTTTGTAAATGGTGCCATGTTTGTAGTCCCCAAGCAGCTTCACTGAGGGCAAAATGTCAGCATGGGCCAGTTGCAAAATAGGGCTTCTCTGACAAAAATGCTTGTATCTCGGAACGGAATATCATAGAAAAAAATTCAGTGCATATTTATTCTGTAGCAGACACTACAGAATCCAACGTTACCCATTTTGGGTGAGTCCTAAATATCCCCTGGTAAATAATCCCCCCAACTTGGGACTCCAGTGTTAAAATTTAAAAACAGGTTAAAATTTTAGCTCTCTATGTATGTTTTTAAGGGTTTCAGAGCCAAAAACCGCCAGCTATGTCTTAAAGGTTTCAGAGCCAAAAACTAATCCAAAGCTTAATTCATATAATGAAAGTTAGCAGTTAGCTGCTAACTTTAGCTTCTGCTAATTTTTTTGTGGTTTATTGGTTTAGTGTTATTGAATTAAACTTTGGGGTTAGTGGATTAACGGTTATCAGAGCTAATTTTTCAGTTAGCTGTGCCCACCACTGCTGATAACTCAAAACCATTTGATTGATCTATTTCAAACCCGCATTGTATGTGTGATAAACTAAAATTGAATAAATTATGAGACCGATCGCCCCAAAATTGAAGCAGCGCCCCAGAGTTATAGCAAATAAGGGCAGATTTGACACTTGATCCCATTAAGATGACCATGTGTTTATGTATATGCGTGTATATTTTCAGTATTTGTGTAGATGTATTCAATATGCAGTATTAGCTGTCAACTGCATAGTCTGCCTTTTGGATGAAATTGCAGCCCGTATCGGTCAAGACTCTCATTGTGACCAATTATAAACTCCAAATATAGACGTACAATACCTGGGAAATGCAATTTTATAAATGTGATGTTGGTTCCAGCTGGGAAAAAATGCAGTTTTGTATGATATACAACCATCCCCAAGGTTCAAAGGTACCAGAACTATTTTACATTAAACTCCTGGCATCTTATTTTATTATAATTATTAACTGGGTTGTGTTTCTCTCCTTGTCATGCCACAGGGAGTGGGAGAACCTGTAAGTATTTATTTAAGCCTTTTCAAGACATTTGTTGACATAAACACAATTAAGGGAATGTTAGGGGTTTTCATTCTGGGGGCTGCAACTGCCTGGAAGTTCATAGAGAAATGGCAGGGAGTCCACAAGAACACATTTTAAATTGATGAAATGTTGCCATGATTATCTGGTTTACAAAGAATATTCAAGGGGGGATACTTGTTATTTATTAGTTATGTATGTGATTACATCTGCCAGTGTATCCATGCCCCTCCGACGCCCCCTAGTGGTAGTGGTCCAGCGCTCCGGCCTGTTTTCATTTATGGGTCGCTGGTTTAATCGAGGTTGGAAGCCTCTTCTGTATCTCATCACAAAGCCACAGTAATACCAGAACCCCATAATAATCTAAATCTTTCAGCTTTAGACTGAAAAACATTAGACTACAACAAAGAGTCAAGAGTTTCAAATGCTGATGTTTCAGTAAGTAGTCACATGAGCATCATTTAAAAAAAAATAATAATAATTTTCCCATTTGCTCCATTAGAAACCAGTCCAATGTGAGACGCATGCACACAGCTCTGAAGCTGAATGGAGTCATCATTAAGAAGTCCCAAGAAGCCAAACTGGTCCTCCTAAACATGCCAGGACCACCCAGAAACCGGACTGGTGATGAAAACTGTATCCTTTTCCGTAGGACTGTGATGACATTTTTCATGGCTTCCGTTTGCAAAGCAGTTACATTACAATGATCAAAGACAATGATATTCCGTATTCAGAAGGAAAAACATGCCAGCCTTAAATTTCCGATTTTTTGTAATCACGTATATATTTCCCTAAACATATATTTAGTCCTACAAAAGTCATCCCTCTGGTATTTTTTTCAAAGCAATTATTTTACTCGATTTATAAAAATGGTTTTAGCTAATTTAATTTCTTTAGCAGTGCAACTTTATACTTGAGTCTGGATTTTAGACCTTAGACTATAACTTATTCATAAAAGAATCTGTTCTTTTTATGCTGGTACCTTAACTCAAACTATCTTAGACATGGAGTTCCTAGAGGTCTTGACTGAAGGTCTCAATCGGGTCCTCCTTGTGCGTGGTGGAGGACGTGAGGTCATCACTATTTACTCCTGAGAGATCGGCCCAGCATTCCACAACCCGCCCCCTTCTCTCCTCTTCATTGCTACCTCCCCACAGACTGACCCATCGCTAGCTGACCCATTCGATAGCAATAGCCCAGACGCTAGCCCTACATCGCTGTTCGCCCCATACGATGTGACACAATTCACCTTCTTACCCAACACGTTTCTTCTCTCACCAATTTCCACCATCCACTTCCCATTTGGTCTCCTTAGATGTAACTCACCGTACAACGTCATAAGCAGCTGACGGCTGAGGTGCCACTGGCCCTGTCTCTCACTTCTCCTGTGGCTGATTAATGAGGCTTCGGCTTGCCTGTTTACCAGCTGTCTAGTCATCGCATAATACATCAGCACATATCACAGATGCCAGCCAGTCCTCTGCCATTCAGCTGCCAAATACCTACACTGTTGCTCCAGACACAGCCAGGAGGTGCGTACTTCTCTCCCCATCGCTCTACCTGCCCTGCCACTCAGACTGGTATTTGTGGAAGGGGTTCAGTGGGAGTTTGAGATCATGGGGAAAATTTCTCCCCCCAATATTTCGGTTGATTTCGGTTTGATATTAAACGAGGCATTTTCAGCAGACATTTCAGGAGCGTTGAGAAGGATTTGTGGATTAAAATGGCTTTAGGGAAGTGAAGATTCTTTGGGGAATGTCATCTGTTATGTAGTTGTCTTCCTGTAAAATGCCTGTGGTGGAGTTCAGTTACCCCAAAATGATTCGTAATTCGAAGAAAACTCGCCATAACTTCCCCTGCACTTTCCCGGTACCCCCCAGTCTCAGTTGCTGTGTGACGGGGAGCCATTGCGACCAACTGGTGCAGACAGTGAAAGAACAGGAGAGTCACTGCCATATATGAGGTTTCCTCTTTGGGAATGGCGAATCTTCCCATTGGCAGCTTATGTGCCATGGTCAACCCTACTGTCAAGAGGTTCCATGACGCAAGTCAGAGTGGACATGTCAGGTGGCACCCAAGGAGTGTCCTGCACGGTTCCGGTCCCTAAGATTCATCCTTGAACGTTACACATTAGATGGCTGCCAGATATATGCACTGACTGTGTTTTGCTTTCATTCTCGGAGCTATACCTGTACTCTAAGTGGCGCAGACCTCAACGGCCATGAAGTTGAGCACCAGTAAATGCAGTGCCAAAAATGCCTGGGAAAGGGACACACCGTCGCACAGCAAGACGGCATTCTTGCAAACCCCTGTGAAGGACAGAAGCAAGAGCAAGAAAGTGTGCAATCCTGATGTCAACATTTCTGTGAGATGCATCCACCCCTGACCCCATTTGCGGATTTCTGTAAATAGTGTACAAACTCAGATGCATAGTTAAATATCAATGTAGTATTTTTGTGACTAAGAGCTTCAAGCACATGCAGTGTTTCGAAGCGGCTTTGTTCTTCTCACTATAGTAAATGTTACGGTATCTTTGACACATCTGAATGGTTATACACTGTGCATTGAGTGATTGCTCCACTGTGCAAATGAAAATACTTCACGTGAATTAGGTGGCACATTGAACATGTCTCCTACAGAAAATCCAGCAGTGACTAATCGCACTACATTTGCAATGTGTATAAAGACACCAGCTATACAAAAATGATTTATACAAAAATTAATTCTATAAAAGTTTATAAAGTCTATATAAATATATCTTGGACTATTAGAAATTATAGATAACTGACCATTAATATATTTTTTAAGATAAACATTTATCTATTTATTTATTCATGTATTTATTTATTTATTTATTGGGAGTATATTGCCAAACATAGTCCTGTCTGTTGAGCCATATAAAAATTATTTTAATATATTTACCCTAATGATATGCAACAGATGTCAATTGGCATATCGGAATCAAATACAGAATTATGTGGTTATCCTACATATGCAGAAGCTAGGGATGTATTACCAAACATATGGAAAAGCTTTCAGTACTTGTTCAAATAACTAATAGTTTAGTTAAAAGTTATTTAAATTATAAAATCTTTGGAACAAATAGCAGTTACTATTAACAATAAATTTTCAATGAGATTTCCCAGAATGCCCATCTGGGAATATAGGAAACATGTGCTCCTATTTTAAAATGAATGTACAAGTAGTTAATATGGACACATCTCTTGTTTTATTTTTATACAAATCCTATATGAGTAGATTTCATATAATATTATTAATTTATTATTAGCGAACAATCGCAACTATGTACTCTGAAGGGAAGTATGAGGCATGGTACCCATACCTGAGTATATAAAAGAGTTTTTATGAGGAGAAATTATTTATAGAGCTGTTAAACAAGGGATTTTTATGTTTGTTTGGGTAAATCCGGTGACATGGCTAAAAATATAAACATATACAAAGAAATTGTTGTTGCAAATGCTGCTAATATAAATAATGAAATTCATATAATACATAAAGTATACATAAATAGAGAATTCTCCCAGAGCTACTTATCAATGTATGTGGTGTGTATAATTTTACCAAACCAGGTTTGATTTTGAAATATAAGAGCTTTTTCCTCAAAAGAAAATATCAAGTATTAACTTATGATGTAAAGTTAACCCATGGAGCCAGGGAGCAACTGAAGTCCCCACAAGTGAAATTATTTAAGGTGTTTTTCGTTTTTAACTGAAGCTGTGAGAATGTCCCCTTGCCACAGATCTGGAGCGATTGTTCCATGCGCTTCACATTCCTAGGTTGCATCTGAAGTTACTCCCTTCGGTTTTGCTTCAAAGCTCCTCGAAGACTGCTGTTGTTGGATTTCTGCGTTTAAACAGCTACACTGTTTGCACTCTTTGTCCATCGGCATACGCTTAACGTCGATAAACAGAAAACTGTGGTAATATTGACTCGCATGCATCTGGAGCTGTAGTTCCTTTGCCTGAAGTGGATATCTGATATCAAATTTAATGAAATTGAAAGACAACAGGAAATTTGTAGTCTGGACTAAGCTTTTCTTTCCAATTCAGGCCAATGCAAATGCAAGACACACTTTGCCAGAAACCTGTGTTTCATCTACATCAAACGTCATCACATTTTTAATGAAGTACTACCTGACGCTAAATGCTACTCACAATTATTGCTAGATTACTAGGTGGTTGGAGGGAAAAAAGACAATGAATTTGCTTAGTTAGTGTTTTACAATTCCCTTTTGCATGGTATTTGTGGCTGTGCTTGTTTCTGTGGTTCCTTTGATGTGGCAAATTTAAGTGTAAGACAGGAAAGCATGGAGAGAGAGATGCCCGCTGGGCACAGTGCCGCTGGGCACAGTGTTGCTGGCCGGTGTCCTTGTGGGGACTTAGGAAAAGTGTGATCACAGTATTGTATTCAGTCCTGTCTTATTGTTATTTACATAATGTAACAGAGATGAATGAGTATTGTAAGAAGGGGAGTGAATGCTCCTGAAATTTTCACCAGTCAGGCTTTGTATATAATGCTGCAGGATATTAGAGCTTTTTCTCACAATTTGACCTTCTTTGTTTTATTATTGTAAATGTATCCTTAGGAAGATATTTTATTGGTTTAGTGCAAGTATTTTCTTTTTTTAATTTTGCCTAGAAAGAGACGTTAACTTGCTAACTGTATTGTATGAAATATGAATATCTATCATTGTGGTTACATTAATAAACAGAAGAACTGACAGAATGTTCCTGCCGTGCTCTGAAAGATTCATGCTTTTTTAGAAATAAAAAAAATCTCCTCCGTGATGGCTGTGAGACACACCGAAAAGCACTTTATACAGGGCTTAACTTTTTGTAGATAAAGAACTATACATTTATGAAGCGGGAATAAGCAAAAAAAAAGTCCCCTTTTGTGTCTTTCATTTAAATAGCTATCTTAACCGTAATCTCCCCCTAGTGGACGCAGTGCATAATGCAGGCTGTGACCACGATGCCGAACTTCGGAAGAATACACATGTGCAATTCTTTATTAAGTGCAAAACCTATTATTTTAACTCCTGTAACAAAAGGGTGCTTGAGATGAAAGACGGGGCTTGTAATGACAGGAGTTATTTTCCATGATCACATTTCCTGTGCAAATGACAGAGACAAAAAGGCACACTTCAAAGTCATGTACTTGTAACATTACATGTCATTAGCTGTGTTGTGAACCACCTGTCACAAGCATCTCACAACCCTCCAGAAACCCACCCCTGATCTCTCTGCACTGTATTCACATGTGGTTGCAGTATAATTCTTAAATATTGATCAAAGACTATAAATGAGCGCTTCCAGAATGGGCCTGGGCTTTGCTGGAACTGTGTCTACTGACCCCACAGCCCATCCTCCCTACCGTTGTAGCACAGTAACCCCCCATCCCCAAATATCTGCAATGGGACACTATCTCAGCACTCTCTCCCTTTTATCTATGGGCGGGGGACAGACCATCAAAATTAATCGTGGTAAGGGCTGTAGTGTTACACTTGCTGCCTGATTCCGTTTGGAAAGGTAGCCAAGTCCAGGGAGATCTGGTCCACTAGATACCCACCAAGAAGCAGAGGACTCTCTGCATTCTTGCCCCCGGTCGGCCCCCTACTGCAGCTCCAGCACAGCGCCAGGCCCCTTCGTTTGTGTCACTTGATGCATGCTTCTGATTAATTAGGTGTATGTTACTCTTATTACTGTCTTTATCCACATTCTGTATTTTATTTTTCACTTGTTGATTTAGCTACAATACAGGCTTGTAATTGTGAGCTCTTTTTAAAAAATATATATATAAAAAAATTGGTCAATCAGTGGAATCGTTTATCAATATGTCAGCTACAGGCTTGTTTTTTTGTTAAATAAAACAAAATATATATATATGGAAGTAGTTTGTTTTCATTATTCAAAAGATTATATTAACTGAAGATAAACTGATTACCAAAGTATTTTTGTTATGTTTATGATTGACAGTATTGTACCTGTGTTGAAAAGTCACATATTCCAGTGGATTAAAAATATACAGGTTATTGTAGCTCAAAATCACAATCAGAAACAAAATTATTGATTGGATGGATAGTGCTTAAAAAATATTTAATTCTTATATTTCATTGTGCATGGGTTTTGCCTGGAAAACCCAATGAAAAACCTGGAGTTTTGGAAGTGTTGATAATTACAATAGAAATATACAGTTATCAATATATAAGTAAAACAAACACAAAAAAGGGAAACATAAAAATGAAAACAACTTTTGATGTCTTTTAACACTGTGAAAGAGGTTTTATCAAGTGGTACGTTGATATAAATACAAATGTGTGAAGTAAAAAGGGCCTAATATTAAAGCAGGATGTGCAGTTTTCCAGCTTGTGTCCATCTTATTTCTGCACACTATTCATTCTTGTCTACAAAATAGGTTTTTATTTACTTGATCAGCAGACAATTAAATCAAACATAGTTTAAAAACAAGCAAACATTTGAAGTGTAGAATGAAATGAGGAGTCAGCCTACATTTAAAAGACACAGAATAAAGCACTCCATGAAGAAGCTAAAATTGAATTTGGTTTTCATTTTTAATCCACTGGAAATCTGTAATATATTTTGTATGAATGTCTTAATATGGATGGATGTAGACCTAAAAAAAGAAAAAAATATATATCTTAATCACTTTGTGTTTCGGTGTTTAACATTCACACTTTTTAAGTTCTTCCCCAGATAGACGTATTACTGTAGGTATGTTATTTGTTCCTGTGTTTTCAGTTGTATGTGTATGTGTGCACCTGTAAACGCTGAAATGGTGAGGGGCTGGGGAGGGGAGGGGGGAGGGGGGGGAACATGCAAATAAAAATTAAAAAAAAAAAAAAAAAAAAAAAATTAGTTGGCTTATATGTTTATTTTTTTGTGTCAGTTGTAGGTTGAATAATTTAAAGAGATAGACGTATCCTTTGTGTTCGATATATTGAGAATTAAACGCAAAGGTTTATCTTACATTTCAAATGCTTCTATATCTATGGCTTCTGGCGTTACTGTAACATTTTATAGATTTGTCAGCAGAAAATGCAATAAACTAAATAAATTTTATTACAGCTTTGCCCATGAGTTCCTCCTTTCAAATTACTTGCATACTAATACATGGCAGCTATACATACGGCATTGCAAACTCTGCAAACTGGCAGTCAAAAATTTATGACAAAATTGTTCCAGCAAAGAATTTTAATTGATTCAGTAGACACTAGATTAAGATGTCAACAAATCTCTGACCGCATAAGACTAGTTTCCTGTTTGTCGCTGAAAGATCACTTGCAGTTCCCTAAAGCAGGGGTGGGGAACCTGATCCATGAATGGCCGGTGTGGGTGCGGGTTTTTGGGATGGCCTCTCAATCAGCCAATAACAGTGGGTCGCCAGGATTGGAGTTAAGAACCACTGTTTTATTATTGGCTGATGGAGAGGCCATCCCAAAAACCTGCACCCACACCGGCCCTCCATGGAACAGGTTCCCCACCCATGGCCTAAAGGAGCATGAGGTTTTTTTTAAAATATGATTCCCAGGTTAAGAGCAGTTGTGTGCAACAGCACATCCCTTGTGTGGAAACAAACAAACCACCAAAACGTATTTTACATGTAAATTAGATAACTTTCCTTCTTCACTCTCATGCCATGCTTCCCTGGTCAATAACGTGTAAATCTAAACATTTCTTTACCACCCATCATACAGATACAAGATCCCCGACCCTGATAGTGGTGGACCAGCGACCGAAGGTCTCCTGGCCTTCTCCAAAACAATAAGAATCTTCAATGAAGAAAAACCAAGAGATTAATCAGGGACTGAAAGGCACACTGCTCATGCAAGAAGGAAAGGTGCACACACATGGAACCTGAAGACCAGAAAGAGGAATCCAGTTCCTCAGCATTTAAACACTCCACAAGTCTTTTGTTGACCTAAAAATAGATGCCATAAAGACCTGAAACAATATTGCTATTTCAGAGAAAAATCCAATGTGGCTTTCCATATTCTCAAAATGTTTTAAACTCTAAATGAAGTGCAGATATTATATTGAGGCATGTTAATAACAGAAAACACAGAAAGACCAACGTATTTATGAATAACAAGTTCCTTACAAAACGTCATATTAAAGTTAAGACAGCAGCACAAAGCAGCTGGATCTGAACCCAAAGCCAATCCTCTTTAATAACAAAGGGATGACTTGTATACTTCACTTCTCCACATAATTAAGCAGGTCTCCATTTTGGTGCAAAAATGTCTTAAAAATAAAGACAAAATAATGAGAAACCTGGAATTAGTTTATTTAAGCAACATATAGCCAAGAGTCTATATACACAATAGCAAAATGACTGTATAAAACAATTTACAGTACCGGCGATGTCCAACTCTCAAAACCGCATCTTCCAAATTCCAGGCAGTATGGACAAAGTCTACATTCAAGCATGCAATGTGGAACAACTTCCTTAAATCAACCACAACTGGTAAAATGAAATAAAGTGAGTTATAACAACTGCATTGGACTACACAAACATGACCAAAAGGTACACAAAACGCAACACCAAAATTTAGAAGGGGGGAGGGGACATCTTAATGCAGGAACAAATCCCCCCTCCCCCCCATCCCCCAAAACAGCTTGGACTTCAAACACACTTTCATATCAAAGATCTGACTATTTTACAAACTATTATCTGTAAAAACTAAAGGAGGAGTACTTTAGTAGGCTCAGTAGTGGCGTGGGTACAGGGCCAGCGTTGCCGGTTGACCGATACCTTGGGTTTGGACGTTGCCTGCATTTACTAAGTGGTTGATGGAAGGTCCACTTTGAATCAGAGTGTCCAGGGCTTTCTGCACACTTGGGTTGTCAAAGTTGATCCCAGTGCCCGCTGTGGGTGGCCTCATCGGGGTGGACATGCGGCTTGGGGGACCATACTGTGAGGGGGTAACACGCAGTGCCGGTCGAGTGCCCATCATGCCAGAGCTCTGAATGGGGGGCTGCTGTATTTTAGGAAGGGTGGAGGGCCCCAGTGCGGGGGGAAGACTGGTGGTTTGGTTAACGACAGGGCTGCCGTACGCTTGAGACTGGGAAGCCACGCTGGCGTTGGCGGCGGCGGCACCGGAGCCGCTGTTGAACAAGCTAAGGATCTTGGCCTGCAGCTCTTGCTGATGGCTGGATGGTGGAGGAGGGTTGGAGACTGAGGGTGACACCAGGTGGGTCGGGGGAACCGTGTGGACCGTATGAGCTGAATGGACTGTATGAGAAGAATGAGGGGTATGGCCTGGGGTGACAGCATGGGAAGGGTGGGCCGTATGGGAACCATGGACACTGTGAGGCCCGCTAGAAAGGGCCGGCACCGGCGGAAGGGGCGGCTCCAGTGCGGAGACTGTGGCAGGTTGGTGGGACCCTGTGGAATGAGGAAATGAATCAAAGACCAATAAATGTCTAGGTACTTAGCTGCCACCAACACTGAACGCTACAGGACAGACAGCAAAGACCCAGCTCTGGAAAAATCATGGGGATGTGGGGATAATGAAACTAAATCGAGGCTCCGATATTAGTACCTGCATGTGGATCACCGCTGCTCCTCACCAGACGGTCTCTCTTGTCCCTCAGATAGTCAATGAGTCTATCCAACTCTTCCAAAGTAAGAAACCTGTAATGTGGATGGACAGGCTTACGTCAAGTCAAGAAGAGACGGCCTGAAGCGCCCAGGCACTCCCGTCAAGCCTGCAATGTTTACTATGGCATCTAGCCGCTAACCCACCTGCTCTCCGACAACAGGGTAATGACTGGCTGAAGGGAGATGGGGTGGCCCTCGCGCTCGTGCTCCCGCATCAGCACATCGTCTGCCATCTTGGCGGCCTTGTGGGCGATCTCTTCTCGCTCCTTATCCTTGTGTTCGGCCTTGAACAGGTCATAATTGCGTGCCACAAGCACCATAGCGTCCTGCATAGGCATGTTGCGATGCTCTGCAACATCAATAAGAAGTGGCAGTGTTAGCAGGAAGTGGCAGACCACCAAAAACGGTCACTCAAACTGCTCGTTCACTTAGCCTCAAGGCAATAGCTATATACAATTATACTATTAGCGAGACCCTGATTCAGACCCAAAACAAAACAGAGAGCTCTAGGCTGTGTACTTGCCAAACCCGTACTGCTCCAATACATTGACCTTACATAATGAATCACAACAGTGAATGATTTGTTTGAAAGGTAAAGATTACTGTGAGTAATGTGCCCGATGGCTAAATACTGAGACATGACCAGAAAGGGCCTCTCCAAAGGTCTCACAAATGATCAACAATTTGACCACAAATAGGTTCTTGAACAAGAAATGAAACAAACCGAGGAGTGACTCATGTGATCAGAAGACTGAATGAGATGACAAACTGGTACTGTTACACACACGGCTCTCAAATTTTGGTTCTTTCTAGTAATGTGCACAAATGTTATTTTTCCCCCCCACTAAAAAGTAAAATGACCTAACCCTAGGATAAGGCTGGGCAATTAATCGAAAATCAATCAAAACCAACATTCAGAACCTCTAATCGATGTAATCTTGTCCTAGTCAGTTACTTCATTCTTTTGGCAGTTTTATTACCTTATATTCATGAAATAAATATACAAATGTCAATTGGATGGTAATCTCCCTGAGAAAATAAAATTTAAACATCAGTTAATGATCATTCGCTTATAGTGATTTCACCCAAAACGTGATCACTATAAACTGTTTCCAAGAAATGCAAACTATTTTCTACTTTAGGGAACTTGCTTTTTACATTAATACTAAAATGTGACCTTTTGCATAAGACATTTTCATTTCAAGCGGTTTGTGCTTTGATTTCAGTATGAAATATTAAATAACCATAAATGGTTCATCTGTCGGTGTTTCCTTCAATTGTAGAGTCACAAAAAGAATCTTTCATCAGAAATATCCCAGTTTTAGTAGTTGAGCATATTTACAGTACAAACCTTGTCAATGAAATATGAAAGCAAAAAAAAAAAAATCATCCATTAATCACAATCAAGGTAAAATGTTCAATTAATGATACTGATGAGGTCATATTACCTGGCCCTACTCTAGCATATACATTACTTTAAAATATTTAATAATAAAAAAAAAAAAAACACAACAACTATTTAAAATCGGAAAAGAACCAAGAGTAAGTAGCCAAATCAGAACAGTCATGCAATGCATAATGACGTTTTGATCAATGATGGTGGTCTCATAAGATTATACAGTAATGAAACTAAAAATTCCTATCGCCTAGTGACATCTTGGCACAACCATTACTCACGTATCTGGGGTGATGCTGGTGTAAACAAACCTACTGCACTGCCAGTCGTGTTAATATAGCACATACAGTTATGTAGAGCAGATAATACTCGACAACGACAGCTATATTACTGGATTATGCATCTGCTATACGCAACTTCTTATTGTTATTTAGGCTATACAACACAGCGTAGGAGTGTAGTAGGCTATAGCATCTAGGTTTGTGCAAGTACACTCTATGATGTTCTCACAATTATGAAATTGGATAGCAACACCTTTCTCAAAACGCTTCCCCATCATTACGCAAAGCATTAAGTGAAACACTAGCGGAGGAGGAGGGTGTACCTTGCGGGGTGCCGAACAGGATGTTGACAGTACAGGAACGGTGCACCTGGTGCTGCTGCGTGATGATGATGGCGAAGGGTGTGCGTGCCCGGCCCACATCCTCCAGGGCCTGTGTCAGCGATACCTCCGTGTTCAGGAAGATCAGGTCCACCACCATGCCCAGGTCGCGCACCTTCCGGCCCACCGTCTCCGCGTACTCCCTTCAAGGGAAGATAACAGGAAGGCGGCTCAGAGTTTCCACTGGCATTCAGAGGCCGGTGCCTCTACTCTTGGCTGCTGGAAGCAGAAGGACCCCTGTGTCTCCTGATGATCTAGCCAGTTCTGATTACGTGAAAGCAGGCGACAGAGCAAAGCGCCTAATCTGCAACCGACAAAACTTTTTACAAAACTCACAAATCACTCACTTTTGCTGCTTGTTCACCACGATCACCGAGCAATCCACGGGCCGCTCGGAGTCATAGCGTCTCTGGAGCTCCTCGTAATACTGTCTGTAGAGCTCATTCCGTCGCCGCTCCTCCATCCTTGGCCGGTCGTCTGAAAGCAGAAGGGCTGAACACTCACTGCCTGCTACCAGGTACCAACAGGTGCTAACAGACACCCAGCTTGAAGGTTGGCTCAAAGGAGAGTGCTTCTGCTTACCTTCGTGCTCCCGCCTGCCGTTCCAAGGGTCCCTGTATCTCTCCCCGTAGGGGTCCTCTTTCTTGCGATAATAATCGTCCATTCTGTAGTATCGGTCATAACCATCATCCCTAAGGCAATACAAACAGTTCATTGATGTTTCAGCAAAATGGTGCAGGTCAGGCAACTGCCCCGAGTCCCCATTACAGCTGTATGCTCACCGAAAGCCTGGATCGGCTCTGGGGTCCTTCTCCCTGCCCTCGGAGGGACGGTAGCGGTCGAAGTCCGGGTCTCGGGGCACGTGCTCTCGCGGGTGCCCAAGCCGCGGCTCCCGGCCAGGCTCACGGGCAGGCTCCCTGTGGTCACGCACATCACGGCCATGTACAGGGGAGCGAGTGCGGGCTCGAGGCTCCCGGCTCTCCCCATAGCCACCATACGGGTGCCTGCAGGGGACAAAAATTGCCATCAGTGACGGGGCCATGCCCCCTTGCTACCTCTGTGAGCTTCTGGAACAATGTCAAAATCAATTAAGACCAAAAAGTGTAAGAAACAATGCAAGCAAAGTTTTATGGAAAGTTAATGGATCAACCTGAATCAAACTGACTGTCCAAAGAAAAAAAAAAAAGAGGAAAAAAAAAAAACCTAGTACTGTTTTCTCTGAGCCATTTACAATATGCGAATGGATCGGAAATTAACACAATTTCAGCTTGCAGTTCATATCTTCCAGGAAAGCTCAGAATACCACTCCCCACGAAAGGCATCCTCAAAATTTATTGTCCAATATAGGCGGTAAGCGTTCCCTGAAGATTCTGGTCTTGTGAATTTCTTCTTTGAAATGGAAGCAGCTTTCCACATTGAAGTAGCGATGCACCGTTCCTCCCATTCAGTAACGCAGATAAAAATATCGAGTTTGAAATACTTTCAACGCTTTTGGTTCCATAGGCGAGAATGTTTGCTCAGGATGCAGAATAAATCTCCACCATCGTCCCATGCACCTTTGTAATTTAAGTATGTCAAAAGGACAGTACTGTCAATTTTTTTTCCTATAGTTTTCAATTAAAAGGTTTCATATTAAAATCCGTTGAGTGTGTCGTTAACGGCAAAATTATGTTAAGTGTGATTAATCTAAATTAATAAATATTAGCAAATACACAAATGACGGCTCAGACAAACAATGAAGGAAACATCGGTTTTGAGGCATAAACACATTTGCCACACACATTAAGAATTACACATTTTATTTCCTAATAATTTTACCAGGGTTTAAATCATGTTTATTGAGTGAATGCTAGAACTGGTTAGATACAAAGAAATCACAATTCGATGCCGACTTCAGTGGTCATTTTATGGAAGAGCTCAAAATATTAGACAAATCAATCGTAGGAGGTGTATAAACGAGGAAAGTGAAAGCAAAATAAAACCTGAGACAAAAGACAACACAGGCGTAAAACTAACTGATTTACCCATTTATTTTTGAAAATGTATCACTTGAATATGCAGCTGAAGTCCAGGTTCTTGATTCTTTTATTTTTTTTAATTTGGTAATAAAAGTTGTCATGACTCCAGAGTCGTTTATTCGTACGAAAATACAGATTACCAGAGCAGCTGAAAGGATCCGTCCTCACACCCCACAGTGACTGTACATTACATTACCTTCTTGGAGGACTCTGCCGGGAGTGAGCTTTACTCTGTCGTCGCTCCGCTGCCATATTAATATCTGAAAATAAACCAATCCAGACGTTCAACATATCATTGGAACAGAAACTCATCAGTTCAGGAGAGAATCTCAACTGGCACGATGGTTTCTACCCGCTTGCACTTTTTTTGGATCCATAAAGTGAACTTTCCCCCAAAATACTCCCCAGTTGTGTGGTTATGCACGTTTCAAGTAATAACTGGTACTGAACACTGAGAGAGATACAATTGGCTGCACAGACCTAAAACCTCATGTTTAATGATATATTTTAAATTCTTCTTTGACCTATACTAGTAAGAAATCAAACAGCTGTGGATTATCAATCTCCAACCTGATGGCAAAACAGTAGCAACAATTATTTTATGTTGTGAACTTGATATATGCAAATATCGGAATACACCAACACTCATTAAGAACTACATCACCATGAATCAATTTTTAAATGCAAACTATGCTAAGATTCCAAAGACATTTTGCCTTTGGAGATTTCTAGATGCAGAAGTCCACCTAATTCAACATCAACGGCTGGGACTTCAAGCAGTGTTCCCTCTGATTGTCAGCCCTAGAGCCATTACAGGACACAGCTATGCCACAACCAGAGCCAGTTACAGAGAAAATTGCTGAAGATTTAATTAAGGTTTTTTTTCTTCTTTTTTATTTAATCACCATTCTCTTAAATACAAGTTTCATTACTCTCAAACCGAACATCACCACCCCCCCCCCACAAAAAAAAAGGTATACCCTTAGGGAATGCAGCCACAGATTTACGATTTACAACTTTGTTACTCATTAAACAAGCTCATAAAAAAGGTCCATGGATACATCTCCAGATCCCTTTATAACAACAATTCCTTGTCCACCGATAGACACAACCTTCAATGGCCTTTAAAGACAACCTACATAAAGCAACATGCTACAGAATCCAAGATCTAGCCATTTCAATCCAAAATTTTCCAAAAGCCACCAAAATATCTGCAAGTCATAAAAGGAGACTGTTTACGAGGTGCAGTATTTACCACATGACTCTGCTTCCTTCTGCAACTAGCTGTTCAGATAGGTCTATGTCAGTGGAATCTTACCTAGTTTATACCCTCTATAAAAGCGACCGTTTTGTCCCGCCTTTGCTGCCTCCGCCTCCTCGGCTCGCTCAAACTGCACAAATCCATACCCACGGAACATGGACAGGGCTGGAAAAAGGAACATGGAGTTTTTGGGAGATTCACTGAGGATACCTGTGTGCCACAAGGACCTGCTATGACAAAATTAATGCTCAATGGCCCATGTTTAAGATGTCATGTTTTTGCTGAACTGAGAGGTCATGATATCTTAAGCCAAATATTTTGCACTCGTGTTTGTAAAAAATTAACCTTTATCCCTGCAGTTACCGCTTAATTAAAAAAAAAAAAACAAAAAAAATCATGGCAGACCAAAATAGTTTATTGAACTTGCTACCATATACGCAAGCTGTACATAAGACGTATTGGAGTGCTTGTATCAAGAAATCATGTCAAACCGGTTGCCTACAAATCTACAGACGCAATGTCAGCATTGAAAATGTTTTTATTGTACATTGAACCATGCTGACTACTAACCATTTATCTTCCCATATGGACTGAACAGATCCTCCAAGTCCTTCCTGTCCATGAGAGTTGTTGGCAAATTCCCCACAAAAATCCTCCTTTCCAGGTCGCGAGGGTCATTGCTGTTGGTGGTATGGTGGGCGGGGCTTGCACTGCGGCTCCTCCTCCGAGACATGGCGCAAATACTCGGCTCGATCTTAAAGCCTGGTTTGTTTTTTCCTCTCTTTACGTTGTGTTTAAACTGTTTTGTATGTTTACGTTTGTCAGTGTTTGTGTGTACTGTCCCAGGCCCTAAAAATATCAGTGTGTCAACAGAAAGGAAGAAAAAAGAAATCCTGTTCATAAAAATACCAACAGGGACACATCACAAAATTGTTAGACAAAGCATTCCTTTAATGGATGAAAATGGGCTGGAAAATGCAACTTCATTAGGAAATGTCTTCAGTTAAATGATTTAACCCCATCTTGGGGGGGAGGGGGTTGCTCTGTCTCAGTACGACTCAAAATCCACATCTGGATAAGGGAGTCATCAAAAAAACAGTAGCGAAAAAACCTCTCGCTTCTACCCATCTTGACTACCCATTTTGTCTCAAATAATACACAGAAACACACAACAGATATTTAGGAGCAAAGTTTGATGAACACCATTACAACATTAATCTCTTGAAGACAGATTAACAAAGAATTAAACTGCTGTTTAAAATAAGAACCTACTATGAAATTTATTGCTGAATTACAGCCATTTGAAGCAGAATAGTAGACAAAAGTCTTTAAATTAATATCTGTATACATTGCATTTATTCAAATGTTATTTAAAGTCCTATAGCTCAAAGAATAAAGCATTGCGCTGGCGACGCAAAGGTCTCGGGTTCAAATCCCTGGGAGCACACATAAATTGTAACCCCTCTCTATTGTAAATCGCTTTGGATAAAAGCGTCACATAAATGTACTGGACATAGAGTATGCAAGGCGCCTACACTTGCACTTCGGCAAGCCGGGTGTATCAATATAGACGTATGACTAACACATAGGTTTACAAGTTGGTTGATCAAGCGTGTCTGAAATCACGTCCCCACAAGCAACCAAGCGGAGACTCCGATCAGCGCTTCAGGTCGAACCGACTGAACCAGATCTACTTAGCCAAATGAAACGATCGAAAAAGAAAAACGTGTGCATGTAATTCATGGATTTTTCCTGTGCAGGACGCGTACGTCAAATTACAGAATAAAACACAGCCCGCGTTAGATAATGAATGATATCCAAGCAAAGGCAGCCAGATGAGCGCTTAAATTCGCAGCGTTCGAATGCATCTTATTTTATTCCCATGCTGAATCCTTTGTGACTTGCCAAAGGATCTTTTACTCTCCCCATTCTCTATTAGAAGAAAGTTCAACGTTGATATTTAAAGTTAGTATCAGACCCATCAAATATAGTTTAATAAGTTGACCAATGTTACAGGGGGAAATGAAACACTTTATAGGAAAATTTCGCGCAAATCTGCAAAGCCAGCTGGCAGTAACGGGGAAGATTATATCGGTCATGCCGCCATTTTCTGGAGCCAGTGAAATGATGCTCTGTGGATATAACACCGCACACGGACCGGTCCAAAGAGTTAGAAAATGCAATGGGAATGGCCCGTACCGTCAACGCGTTGATGAGCAGCTTGCAGTCGTCTCATGTGGCACGAAACGTTAAAGAAAAGCACCAAAATGTCTGTAACGCGCACCGGCGAAATCTGTTAGCTAGGTGGCTAACCAGCGCCTACTAGCCGCCATGAACACAGCCGGCTAATTAGTTAGCCGCGCTAGCTAACCTACAAAATGTCGTCGAACGACTGCACGGTTAAGCAGGCAACGTATATAACCAAAAATAAATATACGGCACCACAAATCCGTGCAGAAATGATAAACCGTAGCATAACAGCTACCGATTTATCATCCCCTAAGAGTCTTGTTGCCGTTAAAAAAAATTATTAGCAAACATTTGCTACGTGAAGTACATAGCTGCGTGACGAAAGAGATGACAGGCAACCATAGTTACTGTACAACAAATAAAATATTCCTACCTTCACCGGGACAGTATCTGCGCTGTAATAACTCCAAACTCCAGTATCTTGTAAAGTATATTGGTATAATTGCTTCTACGCAGCTTTTAGTCCCATTCACTCTCCCCCGAATAAAAATACTACTTCTTTGGTATTTTTCCTTATTCTCGACAAAGTAAACATATCTTTGATTAGCGACACCTGCTGCTTCGGAGTGCACATTGCGCCAGAATTACCCCCCCCACACCAGCTCTGTATTTCACAAGTTGGGAAGGGAAAACCGCTGCATCAGCTGATAAGGGGGAGGGGCTTACACGCCGCAGTCTGCAGATCTCGTGCTCACAGCGACGCGGAAGTAGAGGTAGGTGTGCTAGTCATATGACTTTCCAAAAGCTATATCCATCCTGGGTTCAAGTTTTGGCTCGACTGATTTATAGGATCGATCTTAACCCTTCTTCACCGAGCAAGGTTAGTGTGGGAAGCAATGACCTTTACCGTTTGTCTGGGATATAGCCACAGCTGCTTAGTTCCTGTTTAATTAAAGCATTGTCAATTTAAAATATTTTGCTTTTGGTTGTTATAACGGCGCTGATATCTAGTGATACTAGATCTGTATGTCCTGCTGTGCTAGTAAATTGTTATTTTGGAATAATTTGCTGCTTGAGAGAAAGTAACAGAATAACTTTGCTACGAGGCAGCTGTTGCTTGATAACTTTGCACTGTCGCATCGTGTGTTTTCAGATGTGCCGCTGGGCTCTGTACTTTCTCTGGGGAATATCGGGAGTTTTCGGAGCTCCAGATGCCGACGAGATTAAATACCTTCCAGGACTGCCGAAGCAACCAAGCTTCAAACAATATTCTGGCTACCTCAATGTTTCTGGGAACAAACATCTACATTACTGGTGAAGAATAAGTTACTTTATTATTTTTTGCGCAACGTATACGATTGTGTTGATTTAAACTTTGCAGTTAGGTTCACTTTTATGCAAAAACTCTCCTATAGAATCGTCCGGCTATATTCTCTTGGGAAGATTTGGGGATAAAAACAAAGATTAATGTCAAGGTTATAACAGCAGTTATTGTTTGAAAGTTGATGTGGGAAGAGAATTATACTTCCTCTTGAAATCACATGATTCTTTTATCAGTAAGAAGTGAAACAAATGGCTTGACGTGTCTTTAGTTAAATGCTTTAATTATATTCATAACATTTCGGTCTTTGGGGTTATAATAACGATCTTGTAATAGTTGTGGGGCTGAGTGCAGCGTGTCCTGTTATCTCCTGGGGCAGGTTTGTGGAGTCGCAGGATAAACCGGCAGCCGACCCAGTGGTTTTGTGGCTGAATGGAGGACCTGGATGTAGCTCTCTGGATGGTCTTCTTACTGAACATGGGCCTTTTCTGGTATGTCACATCAGTAAAGTATGGTGTTTTATGGTTTATTGTGTTTTCAACTAGATGGAGATTCACTCTAACCTTTAAAATTTGATTTTATCTGTTGCAGATCCAGGATGATGGTGCCTCACTAATGTACAACCCATATTCCTGGAATAAGGTATTTCCCCTTTTTCTTGGATGTGCTTGTCATCGTAGAATTTGCATGAGACTGTAAACCTACAGTTATTAGTTGCTGTTAAACAGAAGAAACCAAATGAAGTGCAAATTAACTGGAAAATGGTGTAAAAAGTGCAACCACATGAATCAAATAATGTTGGAAAAGTAACTTAATGAATATTTAAGTATAGTCTTAATCTGTGACACTTGAAGCTGTGATTTCAAAGACATTTTAATATGATCTGGGTCCTGTGCTTTATGGTGGTCAGCCTTGACCACAGATGTCATTTATGAAATTATATCTAAGGCTGGGCTAAATGGCAAAATATTTGATCAAGATGTATATATTTTTTCATATTGGTTAATATCAATAATTTTCAGAATATAATTCAAGGCTCAATTTTTGCTTGAAATTCCCTTGGGTTTCCTCTTAGAGATTCAGAACATAAAAAATAACCACAAATAGAATGGACTGCAAAGTGAATAAATCATGCAAAAATAAACTTTATGTTGTAGGGCATAGCGCTAGAAAAGTGTGACAGTGAGGTTTGCTGCTGGGCTTTTTAAACGACTGCCTAGCCGCTTGTTCCCAGGGACGGGTTAGACATTGCTGGTGTTTGGCTGTAAGCACCTGCCTTCTGTAAGTTATCCTGGATGGCAGTGCTTCTGGTGGTGAAATTCGTTTGTAGTATTTCTAGTTTAAATCGGCACAAAGTTTTTGCAATACACAGCACCTGGGGCAGACTGGCAACAGAAAGCATCCCAGAAATTTGCCACCAACCTGGGGTGGGTGGAAATCAACAGACTGGTTATTTAGTCGGGTACACATGCTTTATTTCATTGGTGGCCAAAGTACTGCCACATTACCAACATCTTATTACCTTATTTATCCACAATATCTCCCTTTTAAAAGGTCCTGTGGTTGCTTGGCTGTCACTTTCTTCGCTCTAACGATACGTTTCCTCTGAGGGAGCGCTCATGTGCATGTCGACACTGCCTTATGGATTCTTCTGATCTGGATGTTACAGTTTGAGGATCAGTTCTAACGTTGTTTTTTACCTGGTAAATTTGCCAGCAATTTACTGTTAAATTTACTTGTTGGCTTCCGCCCACCCCAACCCCTACCTCAGCCCCAGGAAGGGTTGGGCTGGTATTGGATCAAGAATAAAATCAGTAGCATCGCGCATCCCTAACTCGTTTTACTGCAACTGAAGCATGTGACATGCCCCTCTAACTTGATCAACCTCCGTTTGTTGGGTGTAGGACGTCCATTCTTGAGATACCATATGACTGGTTGGAATTGTGTTCATTTCTCTGATGTGATAGGCTGATGTGCGCTGTCATTCCTTATCTACAGGTTATTGAGGTTTCTTCTTTTCATATGGTTTAGATTTTATATTCCCCCCAGCCCTAATTATATCCATGTGAGGGTGGAGTTTGTATTTCAATGTTTGTCCTGTGGTGGGCTGTCCCTCAGTCCTGTCCATAAAGGATAAGCCTTTATGAATTCATGGATCTTTTTATGGTTCAGCAATAAACCAATATAGAATTTTGCTTCCATTTTCTGTCAATGGCATTGACTGCTAAGGTGATTGGATTTAACAGATTGCCAGTGTGCTGTACCTGGAATCACCAGCTGGAGTTGGGTTTTCCTACTCGGATGACAAGATATACACTACTAATGACACAGAGGTTAGTAGTAAGCCTACTCACGAGACTCAAGGTTTCCCCAATATCTGCACAATCAGAATTTTGATATGTGACGTTTGTTTTCCAGTGTTTAATAACTAGACTCTGAATTTTTTAAATCCTCAGGATCCTAAGAACATTGCTTGGTTTTGCTTCTGCATTCACAATTTATTTCTGCACCTTTTGCTTCTTAGGTATCAATGAACAACTACTTAGCCTTGAAGGAGTTTTTCCGGCTTTTCCCGGAGTACAGCAAGAACGAGTTTTTCATCACAGGGGAGAGCTATGGAGGGATCTATGTTCCCACGCTAGCAGAGCGAGTGATGGAAGATAGCAGCATAAACCTCCAGGTTTTCCCAGTTTCATTGCTATACCATCAGTGTATGACTGTTGTTTTATGTTTTTATTGACTCGTTTGAGTTTAATTGTATACATAGGAATTTGTAATTGTGGTATAGCTCCATACTAATACTGCCCTTTAAGAAATATCATGCAGAAGTACAGCTCTACAGTTCTGTGGCCACCAGCTGATAATTTGCTGACAAACTGGCATTTATTGTTTTGGAAAGCATTCAAAACACCCTAGTGGTATCTGTTTAGGGAAGACTTCATGAGGGAACTGGAATCTTACTGGGAATCTCCGACTTAAGGATTGCTTAAAATACATTATTTAAGTAATTATCTCCCAAAAATGAGCAATAAGAGTTAAGACGCTCTTTCTGAGTCAGATTTAAAATTTGTGGAGAATTTAGACTTGAACCTGTTTTTGCAAGTAGCCGTATTGATATATTGAATGTTTCTGTATTCTGATGTCCTTATTGCAACAAAAAAGACGTAACTAACTTGAGCCAGTTCTTGTCTGTGTGTATTTGACATAATTGACTCATCTTTGGGTTCCCCCTTACAGGGCATTGCGGTTGGTAACGGCCTGTCTAGTTATGAGATGAATGACAATTCTTTGGTGTACTTTGCTTACTACCATGGACTTCTTGGAAGCAAGTAAGGACACTAAGGACAAAGATTTAAGTTTATTTCAACAATTAAGTCAATTTATAAAGTTATGATGCAGAAAGCCTTTCTTGATGGTAAATCTGCACCTATAGAGCACTTTGAAATAGAATTCTGATGATGGTTTTGCAGGCTTTGGACGGATTTGCAGACGTACTGTTGCAAGGATGGGAGATGTGACTTTTATAATAACCAAAATCCCAACTGTTCTGCAAATGTGAGTATTGGAAACATAATAAGGAAATTAAAGAAATCGATTCAAATAGGGGCACCTATATAGTAATTTGGAGTTCTGCAGTGAGTTTAATTTTGTTTGCTGTCATGTGTTTGTTTACACATTTAAATTGTAGTTACTTTGTTACTCCTATTGCTAGTTATTTACATGGCTGTTTCTGACAATGATGTAGCACTCTAATTGTTGCATGTGTTTGGTCAGACGCCGAACTGCTTTTTATGGGAGTGGTATATGTTATGCACATGCAAACAACATGCAAATTAATTTTTTTTTCATATCTTTTTACTTGGTCTATTTTCCGATCTCTTTCCCTCCAGCTAAACGAGGTGCAGTATATTGTGTATGGCTCTGGCCTTAACATGTACAACCTGTATGCCCCCTGTGCCGGAGGTGTGCACCACAGAGTGAGGTAAGGCGATGAGGAAATGCTACGGGGAGTGAGGGGAGACTGCCACACTCCCAAACTGTCATATGCTTATGGGCGAACTGGCCCAGAGTTTGTGAGGATACTGCTCTATGCAGCCCTGCATGTTACAAGAGCCAATTTATGTTGTGCAAATTGGGGGGGGAAAAACATGCAATTTACAACATTAGAATGGCTTGACTAACGGTACATTTTTGAAATACAATATCTACAGAATCATTTGCATCTGATAAAAGGACAATAACAGTAGAACAAAAATGACTATTGTTTAATATTGTATTTTCAAATGTATTTCATGCAATTTCAGCATTAATTTTGAAGTATAGTCCATTTCGTTAGTTAAATTTGACTAATGAACTATCTTTTGTGCCCAGCTACAATGGAAACCATCTGGTGATCCATGATCTGGGGAACAGCTTCACACAGCACCTTTGGAGCAGCTTGTGGAGTCGGGTAAAATAAGAACCGTCAGTAAAATGTACAGTATGAGATGTTTCATTGTTCATATAAGGATATATGCAAATAGTCTCAACGGTTTTTAGGAAAAAAATTCCCTCTCTTCGGTGTTTCAGTACCCCTGTACAGTCAGTCTCAGGAAAAAGCTTAAACAAACCCTACCACCACAGGAATACAATTACAGCAATTTTACAGTTTTCGAAGAACCTTATGGCTCTTTCAGGTTGACTTTAACCCATGTTAATGTGGAGAGTGCATTCGCCATTACATTTTTAGTGCTTTGTTTGCTTTTTATTACAGATTTAAACAGTGTGCCAGGTGACGACCTTATTTTTTTTGTAAAGTTTCACAATCAAAACCTAATGCTTTAAGTCTTCAGTTTTTAAAGTAGCGACATAGACCTGAATGAATTATACAGTGTGAAATGTAATACAAATTATTACAATAGTTAGAATTTCAGAATGTTAACCAAGGGAGGTCAACACAGCACAAAGCACACACTTTGTTGTTGCAGAGTAGAAATCAGTTGCCAAATCAATTAAATATGCAATATGGATCGACGTGTAGGTAGAATACAATAGAAAGAACTTACAGAAAATAACTCAAGATAATGATTTTATCAATGCTTATATAATGAAGATAACCAAAGAATTATATGATACTTTTTTACTAAATAATCAATATAATGAATTTCTACATTTTGAAATAAAAATGCATGTGTTCTGGTGCCACATAAATAGCCTAACAATGATCGTATCTTATCTTTTTGTATGTAAACGCATTACCCCATCCTACCCAATCTTTTAAAGTTTGTAACTCAGGCCACGAAACTAACTTTAGCTATCTGCACTATGCTTCTAACTCGTAGAAATACAAAGATATCGCGACCAAGCACAAGTCGGTGAGGCTTGACCCTCCCTGCACTAATTCCACTGCCTCCACCATGTTTCTGAACAATGCCTATGTGAAGTCGGCTCTGCACATCTCTGCTTCCTCTCTGCAGTGGCAGATTTGTAGGTGAGTCATGGTTAATGAGATCCTTTCTCTAGACATGTTCAGGCAATGTGCACTGGCCATTCACCTCAAGTCAAGTGGTGAGTCGTACCAATGGACAACACTTTGATTCCGAATCTGTAATTTGTAATTATAAGAATTTATTATTGCAACTTTTAAAGACCAATTGCTCTGTTTATTGCAACTTTTAAGTAGTTAAAAAAATAACTTAAAGTAAGAGATACATGTCAAGGTCAAGAATATCACTCAAACATTTTTATTTAGTTGAATCCATCTAAGAGCTCTATTGCCTGGCTGGTTTTTACTTTTGCAGTTCAGAGGTCAATTTAAAATACAAACGGCTTTACATGGATGTCCGCGCGCAGTACCTGAAGCTGCTTGGGGCACTGGTAAGTTTAGTTTACTTTTCCATCTGTTATCTTTGATTTATTTGTATATGGTTCTTCCTTGTACTGGGAGTAGCTGAATGAGACGAGGCAAGTTTACATAGCAGTCATTCAAAGTGCTTTGCATATAAGAAAAAAAGAATACAAAGAAAATTCTAATTAAAATGATAGATCAGAATAGACATAAAAATCATGATTAAAACAATAGATTTAAAATTAGGGAAAAAAAACATGAAGATAAAATGCAAATTACAGATGAATTGGGATACAGGACGGAAATGCAGGAGGTATAACCAAGAAAACAAAAATGTACAAGAGAATTTTACATGTCAGAGTAAGGATATCAGAAGGGAACCAATGCTGGAGGAATACACTTATTCAGAGCTGATTGGCAAACGGATTGCAATGCACAATATTTCAAAATCGGTTTTCCACCCATATACTTGCATGGTGATGAATTAAGTCATTGCAGAATTATTTGAAATTCATCACTGCTGCCATTGATCTTCGTCTACATTAATAATAACCCCGTTTTCCCTTTGAAACATGTCCTGGTCCATAGGCTACTGCCCTTTGTTCCAGGGCTACTGGCCTCGTTTCAGTTTTAAGTTTAAGTCCAAAGTGTGTTTTAAACTGAGATGCTGAACAAGTTTCATCATTCGGCTTCTCTGTAAAGAGAAAAAATGTCACAGGACAAAACTGTAACACTGCATTAAGAAGCGATGAGGGGGGGGGAAATAATGGTAACGGGAGGAAACGAATTTAAACATACGGGATGGAGGCATTTCTGGGTTGAAAGAACATTTCAAAATTTAAAACTTAAGAGGGTACAGAAAAAAGAACCATTTGATGTTGTATTGAGTGAACTCTGACAAAGGAATATGGCACAACTGTTAAGATAGATAGCCGAAAGATTAAACGGTATAAAAGAGAACCTTGTTGTTCGGCCTTTTTGACAGGCGTAGAGAAACCGGAAGTTGATTTGCCGGTATACGATAATCCAGAAGACATGCGTACATAGAGCCTTTAGCTAAATGCTGCTTCACCAGGTCTAGTCTTTATCTTAGGCAGGACTAACTGACTTGTTCCTAATGATCTGAGTAATAAAAACATGAATTTAACCCCACCTACTAATCCTCATGGGTGACTTTTCCCGCTACCTGCAGAAGTACCGTGTGCTTGTGTACAATGGAGATGTGGACATGGCCTGCAACTTCCTTGGTGATGAATGGTTTGTGGAATCACTTCAACAAGAGGCAAGTCTCAGTGCTGTTGCTCATTTCCAATAATGAACATATGAATGTTATATCTAGAAAAGCAAAACTGCCTCATAAATATACAAAAAGAAAAGAAAAGGAACTATTGAATAAGATCCCAAAGCATACCTCCCAGAAACAAGTCAAAATCCTTCTGGACATTGCAGTATGTGACAATCACCTTTCAGCTTGCAGTGATTGTATCACTTTTTCTCTTAGTTTGATCGTTTCCTTCCCTTGTAGGTGCAGGTCAAACGCAGGCCTTGGCTCTACTACACTGGGGAAAGCATGCAGGTCGGAGGCTTTATCAAGGAGTTCTCTAACCTGGCCTTCATGACTATTAAGGTAAGAACCACTCTCACCTCATTTTAGAAGAAAGAGAATGTTTGTCAAGTCTGGCTTCTTCTGAGCATCAGTGCTTCATACATTTATAGTGACGTTCTTCGACGTTGGGACAGAGCTACTTCTGAATTTTTGACTTCCTCCAGAATATGTCTATAAGACCTTTCAGAACAGCATTCCTTTTGATAACAATTCTTTGTTGTTCAACAGGGGTCAGGTCACATGGTGCCCACCGACAAGCCAATAGCAGCCTATGCAATGTTCAGCCGTTTTCTGAAGAAGCAGCCGTATTGAGAAACAGACTGTATGCAAAACTGTCTTATTTCACTTCTAAGTCCTTTCCTGGCATCTGTCTGCACTGTGAACAATCTTTGGCTTTATATGAATTATGCTCATGATGGGTACAAGACGTAATATGCACTAATTCATTCTGAACAGCACTGGATTATCAACGTAATGGCACAGCTTAATTTTTTGTTGGGATGATTTTGTGTGTGTTGAATGTCTGTCTGCTCGCATGAATCCATGGTAAGATGCTGGTCATACTACTGTACCATTTAGACTTTGTGTTTGTAGCAGGAAGTCAAGAGGATCGCAGTGGGTAGTGTGGGGTCCCTACTGGCCAGTGACAGTCGTGCTGATAGTTACGATCGTATGTCTTATGCCTGAAGTTTTATTGGGTTTTAATACAAAAATAACAGCACTGTTATGGATGCATTCAAAGGGAATGGCCACTGTCTTAGGAAATCACCAATTTGCCTTTTACTGGGATGTATCAATATCTGTCATTTAGAAACTTCACTGTCAATAATAAATTGCAGCTTCATCATTTAAGATGTATATATTTTCAGCCTTATACACAGACTTGTATGAATGATGGACTTATTTTAAAGATCAGTATTATGTATTGTCGATTATGTTTGTTAAATTGTGAATAAAGCCACTTATTGTGCATTACTAAAGTTTACGTTTTGTTAATAAATTCGTTTGCATTGAATCTCCTGTCTCTTGTTATTCAGAGTGCTGCACCTTGGATTCTAAAATAGTTCGGATAGTTGGCAATAGCTGATATTATAAATACACTGAGGTCATAGTTTGCTTCTCAAAATACATAACAGACATGTAGAACAAACTTTGAAGGGGGAAAAATGAATTTCCATCTGTCTGCCAGGAAAACTTTATGATGTTCTGAAGGGGTTCCCATCCATGGTTTATTCATTACCCTTGCAATATTAGCATTGTATTACAGGCACATGGTCTGTCTTTTGTGCTTTAAGAAGCCAAGATCTCCCATAAGCCCCGTACCTCTCCATTCGATGCTGGCTGGTGTGAGGCTTACATGCAGCTGCTCGGCCATGGAAGTCCATTCCATGAGGCTCCAAGCACACAATTTTTGTGCTGGAGTTAATGCCAGAGGAAGTTTGAAACTCTGCAGTGACTGAGTCAACAGAGTGTTAGTGACTTTCACGCTCTATGCACCTCAGCACTCGGTGACCCCACTCTGTTATTTCACATGGTCTGTCACTTTAGGGCTGACTTTCTTTCGTTCCTAAATGCTTCCACTTTGCAATAATACCACTTACAGTTGACCATGGAATATCTAGAACAGGGGTGTCAAACATACGGCCCACTATGGTGTCCAATACGGCCCGCGGGATGATTTGAACAATAGTATTAAATATCAAATCTTTTTTATTATCATTATTAGTAGTAGTAGTAGTAGTAGTATTAAAATAAAGTCTATGTCTGGGTATTTGCTGCAATATTGTGTTTGGTTTTATTCATTTGTTTATTTTATCATTGATCATTTAACTGCTCTTCTACTGCGCTTCTGCCGGAACCTCTAACACGCAAGCGCATTCTAAATTGGCGCCTAAATCAAATTTCTTCGGCTATTTGAAGATGTGTGGCAAGCACTCGCGATTTTAAAAAAATGTCCAAAAAAAGAAAAATTGATCTGGAAGGGCGGATGTTTCAGGAGAAATGGAAAGAGAAGTATTTCTTCAGTGAGGTCAATGGCAAGCCGGTATGTTTAATCTGCTCACAAGCCGTGGCAGTGCAAAAAGAATACAACATTAAACGGCACTATGACATACATGCAGAGAAATATGATAAATACACTGGACAGCTCCGAACGGAAAAAGCTAATGCTTTAGCATCCGCTTTAAAAAAAAAACAATCAATGTTCACAAAAAGAGCAGGGACTGATGAAGCTGTAAAGGCCAGCTATTTGATTGCCAATGAAATCGCAGCGGCATCAAAGCCATTTTCAGAGGGAGAATTCGTCAAGAAGTGTATGGTAAAGGCAGCGGAGCTTGTGCGTCCTGAGAAAAAACAGGCTTTTGCCAGTATTAGCTTGTCAAGAAATACTATGGCTGAAAGAATTGAGGACCTTGCAAGAGACTTGAACCGTCAGCTGAAAGACAAAGTTAAGACATTCATTGCTTTCTCTGTAGCACTCGATGAGAGTACTGACGTTAACGACATAGCTCAACTGGGGTTATTTATTCGTGGAGTTGATGAATCTTTGAACATCACTGAAGAATTTGTTGAGCTGGTTCCAATGACAGACACAACTACCTCCAACGACATTTATGCCAGCCTCATTGGTGCTCTGGATAGACTGGAAGTTGACTGGAGTCGCGCTGTTAGTGTGGCAACGGATGGCGCTCCATCCATGGTCGGGAAAAAGGCAGGCGTTGTGACAAAATTAAAAGAGAAAATTCAAAAAGAGAACCCAACCCAAAAATTCAGGAATTTTCATTGTATTTTACACCAGGAAGCGTTGTGTAGCAAAACCCTAAAGATGGACAATATTATGAGTGTGGTAATAAAAACTGTTAATTTCATCAGAGCAAAGGGGCTCAACCATCGGCAATTTGAGGCCTTTTTATCTAACAAAAATATTCCCCGCAGTCTACCCTACCACACCGAAGTTCGCTGGTTGAGCAGGGGAGCCGTGCTCAAACGTTTCTTTGAACTGCGCTCAGAAATCAGTCAGTTCATGAAAGATAAGGGAAAACCGGTGACTGAGCTGGATGACCCCGAGTGGGTTCGTGACCTTACTTTTATGGTGGACGTAACCGAGCACTTAAATGTGCTCAATGCTAAGATGCAAGGCTGCAACAAAATCGTAAATGAATATTACGATTGCATTCGCGCGTTTGAGATGAAACTAGATCTGTGGGCGACACAGCTTTCCCAAGGTAACCCAGCTCATTTTCCCTTTTTAAAATCTGTGTACACCACTCACGGCAAAGACAACATGGACAAATACAAAGAAAAAATTGTTGGTCTTCAGAAGGAGTTTCAGAATCGGTTCCAGATCTTTAATGAACTTGAGAAGGAATTCGCTGTCTTCCGTTCACCGTTTACTGCGAGCGCAACGGATGTACCGGAGGAACTCCAAATGGAACTAATCGAACTGCAGTGCAACACAGCTTTGAAGGACAAATTCGCAACAGTCACTGTGGATTTATTTTACCAAAACCTCGGACCGACGTTCCCCAAAATGACTGGTTTTGCATCCAAAATCCTCAGCATGTTCGGGACGACATATCTCTGCGAGCAGGCATTTTCTGTAATGAACATTAACAAGTCCAACCTGCGCTCTCGACTCACACACAGACATCTAAATGACATTATGAGAGTGGCAACGGCTCAAAAACTGGTTGCTGACGTTGATGCACTGGTCGAAGAAAAGAGAAGTCAGGTGTCAGGAAGCAGGAGTTAAAAGCATTATGCGTACCTGTGTATACTTGCGTATGTCACCTCATCTAGATTTTTATTTGTTAAAGGAAAGTTCTCATTTGTAGTGTATAGTTAATGTTCATATCTAAAGTGAATGATATTTTTTTTCATTTGCATTAACAATAAAGAATTTATTTTTGTATATGATTTTTTCTAAACTATTGAGTTGTTAAAGGCAGTTTTTTTAAATTGTGAAGTGTTTTTCTAGTTTGTAAATTATATTGTAGCCATTAGCTTCATATTTAATGTAACTGTCTGTACACAGAGTCTGCAGCATTTTTTATTTCTTATTTTATCATTACTAAAAAGTATCTGACAGGTAATATTCATGTTCAAAGGAAAGGGTTTTGCTTGCCATTACTTGCCATTGTTTTTTCCCCAAAAAGGAATAAGAGTGTTAATGAACAGTTTCTGAGGACTTGTTAAATGCAGTTTTACAGAATATAGTGTATTTGTTGTAATTTGATGCACTATGATTAAAAAATAATAATAATAAATTCGGCCCGCACATGGTCACATTTCTTCTCATCCGGCCCTCACCCTAAAATGAGTTTGACACCCCTGATCTAGAACTTTCTCAAACTGACAAAGGTGGCATCCTGTGACAGCACCACGCTTGAATTCACTGAGCTCTTCAGAATGACCCATTCTTTCACAAATGTCTGTAAACCTGACTGCGTGGCTAGGTGTTTAATTTTAAACACGTATGGCAATGGGTTTGAATGAAACACCTGAATTCAATGATTAAGAGGTGTGTCCCAATACTTTTGTCCATATAGTGCATAATGAATGTCTAAATACAAATTTTTATTTTATTCATTACAAATAAGCATAACTCACAGTAAAAGTATTACCTTGATTAGCACTTTTTATTTTTTCCTTTCATACAAATGTTTATTTTTTCCAAAAAAAAAAAAAGATGAAAAATAGCTGGTTACTCAACAATTATGTACTACTACAATTGCAATACGAAAACCAACATACATTATTTCAGTTTGAAAACTAGGTTTATCGTTCAGAAAATTAATTCAATATATATAGGATTACTGGTGTGGAAAGGAAATCATACTATGAAAACAGTTTTAAAGAACAGAGGATGAGCATATGTAAGAATTTTTAATTCCTCAGTCCTAAGATTCCTCCAAAACTGTAAAAACCACTTCAACTGTTAAAACCGTGTCCTCAGACCTGTTTGGTCTTGTTTTGTTCTTTAATACAGTGGAATGTTTGTGTTCTTCTTAGCTATACAGAATGGAGCTTGATCGCAGTGTAAGTCTCAGAATATTTACATATCCAACAAGAAGGAGATTTGCTGCTGTAAATATTTCCTGGTGAGCATTTAAGTTCACACACTGAAAAATCTGGTCTAGATGGGCTTTCTGTTGTAGGACCTGATGTGGTTGTTGAAGGGTTGGTGTTGTTGCCTCAGTTGCAGGGTTTGAATCCGGCTTTGTGTGTATGTAACGTATCGCTTTTTTCCTCCATTTACAGCCTCGATGCATGCAGTTTGAGCAGTCAGTGCCTCTAAATTCATCCCTGTGTGTTCTTGATGTTACTTCTCCTGATGGATAAGTGAATGATAAATTTTAAAGTGCGAATCTGCAAGAAGTCTGCAATGAGGCCCGGCGGACGACAGAGGAGTTTCCAGCTCAGGGAGATGCGGTGCTGTTGCTTGGCACCTCCTGCCGATTCTTCTCAATCACCTCTCTGAGGCCTTCAGTGAAGTGGAGGTTGGCTCCAATGATGATGAACCCCTAAGAAAAAAAGAAAAGAGGTGAGTATGCTGCAACCACTACAGAAATATTGACAGGAAACGGACATGCAACACTATCAGCTATGCATGGAATCTGCAATCTGCAGTCACATTTTCCAGGATTTTTACTCAACCTTCCTTGACATGACTCTGTGACTGGAAGCAAGTGCCCCACAGAAATAAAAACTTAACCAACTGATATTTCATCTCCATATATTTCTGAAAGTGAATGGAAAATTCCTGTGGTCCAAGCTCACCTCAGCCCTGGAATTAGGAAATTGTAGTAGGACATAAATGAATCATTCCAGCACTGGCATGAACTTCTACTGGACAACAGATGGCGTTAAACTTACATTGTGATACTCCACCACCTCCTCAATGAAGTCCATCCCTTCTGGAAGCGGGATCTGAACTCCTTTCTTCGTTCGATCTTAAACACAAGTTATGCTTCTGCTTATATTACCATGGACACCACATAAAAGCACATTAGCAAGTGCATACAGAGGGGGCTTGGGGCGGCAGCCTGCTGCTTCAGGGCAGGGGATTCGGATCCAAACTTTGCTCTGGGTGGAGTTTGCATGCTCTCCCAGTCTAACATGTGTACTGATACCCCGACCAGGCTGTACCCCTGCCCTGTGCTGCCTGGGCGGGCCCCTACCCAGGTATAGGGGTCAGGATAACATGCACAGAGGTGATCTCCTTTGCAGCAAGGTGAGGTGTGACTGACAGTGATAAACACACTTACTGTTGATGATGGGTACTATTGAAAGCTGTAGCATTGCCTTCAAGGGGCCCTGCAGGGGGATGAGCTGAAATAGACAGAATAAATGCCACATTAGACCTCTGGAGGTTACCCCTCAGTCAAAATAGTAAGAAAATATGTAAACAAAAGAATCCTACTGCTAATGATTCCAGAGCAGACTGGTTGGAGTAGATTTTAAACCTGAGAAAACATGTCATTATGGCTTATTTCTGTTGAACAAGCAAGCAAACAAAACAGGTATGTAATGATCCATGGTGTTTGCGTTTCCATACTTTCTCAGATCCATCTGAAGAGCCAGCCTCTTGCCCTTCATCGAAACCTTGGCATTTAGCTTGGTTTCCTGCAAGATGCAGAACAAAAATAAAGTTATAAAGTAATGTTCCACTGAAATTCATTATTTCTGAGCACCAGGTAATGACTGTGGACTGTATTTTTAGTCCACTAGATCAGCAAGGCAGTAAGCAGATCTCACTATGGTCAGTAAGGCCACAGTCATCAAGGGGGTAAGCAGATCTCACCATGGTCAGTAAGGTCACAGTCATCACTGGGGTAAGCAGATCTCACCATGGTCAGTAAGGTCACAATCATCACTGTGGTAAGCAGATCTCACCATGTTCAGTAAGGTCACAGTCATCACTGGGGTAAGCAGACCTCACCATGGTCAGTAAGGCCACAGTCATCACTGGGATAAGCAGATCTCACCATGGTCAGTAAGGTCACAGTCATCACTGTGGTAAGCAGATCTCACCATGGTCAGTAAGGTCACAGTCATCACTGGGGTAAGCAGATCTCACCATGGTCAGTAAGGTCACAGTCATCACTGGGGTAAGCAGATCTCACCATGGTCAGTAAGGTCACAGTCATCACTGTGGTAAGCAGATCTCACCATGGTCAGTAAGGTCACAGTCATCACTGTGGTAAGCAGATCTCACCATGGTCAGTAAGGTCACAGTCATCACTGGGGTAAGCAGATCTCACCATGGTCAGTAAGGTCACAGTCATCACTGTGGTAAGCAGATCTCACCATGGTCAGTAAGGTCACAGTCATCACTGGGGTAAGCAGATCTCACCATGGTCAGTAAGGTCACAATCATCACTGTGGTAAGCAGATCTCACCATGTTCAGTAAGGTCACAGTCATCACTGGGGTAAGCAGACCTCACCATGGTCAGTAAGGCCACAGTCATCACTGGGATAAGCAGATCTCACCATGGTCAGTAAGGTCACAGTCATCACTGTGGTAAGCAGATCTCACCATGGTCAGTAAGGTCACAGTCATCACTGGGGTAAGCAGATCTCACCATGGTCAGTAAGGCCACAGTCATCACTGGGATAAGCAGATCTCACCATGGTCAGTAAGGTCACAGTCATCACTGTGGTAAGCAGATCTCACCATGGTCAGTAAGGTCACAGTCATCACTGGGGTAAGCAGATCTCACCATGGTCAGTAAGGTCACAGTCATCACTGTGGTAAGCAGATCTCACCATGGTCAGTAAGGTCACAGTCATCACTGGGGTAAGCAGATCTCACCATGGTCAGTAAGGTCACAGTCATCACTGGGGTAAGCAGATCTCACCATGGTCAGTAAGGTCACAGTCATCACTGTGGTAAGCAGATCTCACCATGGTCAGTAAGGTCACAGTCATCACTGTGGTAAGCAGATCTCACCATGGTCAGTAAGGTCACAGTCATCACTGGGGTAAGCAGATCTCACCATGGTCAGTAAGGTCACAGTCATCACTGTGGTAAGCAGATCTCACCATGGTCAGTAAGGTCACAGTCATCACTGGGGTAAGCAGATCTCACCATGGTCAGTAAGGTCACAGTCATCACTGTGGTAAGCAGATCTCACCATGTTCAGTAAGGTCACAGTCATCACTGGGGTAAGTAGATCTCACCATGTTCAGTAAGGCCACAGTCATCACTGGGGTAAGCAGATCTCACCATGTTCAGTAAGGCCACAGTCATCACTGGGGTAAGCAGATCTCACCATGTTCAGTAAGGCCACAGTCATCACTGGGGTAAGCAGATCTCACCATGTTCAGTAAGGTCACAGTCATCACTGTAGTAAGCAGATCTCACCATGGTCAGGAAGGTCACAGTCATCACTGGGGTAAGCAGATCTCACCATGGTCAGTAAGGTCACAGTCATCACTGGGGTAAGCAGATCTCACCATGGTCAGTAAGGTCACAGTCATCACTTTGGTAAGCAGATCTCACCATGGTCAGTAAGGTCACAGTCATCACTGTGGTAAGCAGATCTCACCATGGTCAGTAAGGTCACAGTCATCACTGGGGTAAGCAGATCTCACCATGTTCAGTAAGGCCACAGTCATCACTTTGGTAAGCAGATCTCACCATGGTCAGTAAGACCACAGTCATCACTGGGGTAAGTAGATCTCACCATGTTCAGTAAGGCCACAGTCATCACTGGGGTAAGCAGATCTCACCATGTTCAGTAAGGCCACAGTCATCACTGTGGTAAGCAGATCTCACCATGTTCAGTAAGGCCACAGTCATCACTGGGGTAAGCAGATCTCACCATGTTCAGTAAGGCCACAGTCATTACTGGGGTAAGCAGATCTCACCATGTTCAGTAAGGCCACAGTCATCACTTTGGTAAGCAGATCTCACCATGGTCAGTAAGATCACAGTCATCACTGTGGTAAGCAGATCTCACCATGTTCAGTAAGGTCACAGTCATCACTGGGGTAAGCAGATCTCACCATGGTCAGTAAGGTCACAGTCATCACTGTGGTAAGCAGATCTCACCATGTTCAGTAAGGTCACAGTCATCACTGGGGTAAGCAGATCTCACCATGGTCAGTAAGGTCACAGTCATCACTTTGGTAAGCAGATCTCACCATGGTCAGTAAGGTCACAGTCATCACTGTGGTAAGCAGATCTCACCATGGTCAGTAAGGTCACAGTCATCACTGGGGTAAGCAGATCTCACCATGTTCAGTAAGGCCACAGTCATCACTGGGGTAAGCAGATCTCACCATGGTCAGTAAGGCCACAGTCATCAAGGGGGTAAGCAGATCTCACCATGGTCAGTAAGACCACAGTCATCACTGGGGTAAGTAGATCTCACCATGTTCAGTAAGGCCACAGTCATCACTGGGGTAAGCAGATCTCACCATGTTCAGTAAGGCCACAGTCATCACTGGGGTAAGCAGATCTCACCATGTTCAGTAAGGTCACAGTCATCACTGGGGTAAGCAGATCTCACCATGTTCAGTAAGGCCACAGTCATCACTGGGGTAAGCAGATCTCACCATGGTCAGTAAGGCCACAGTCATCACTGGGGTAAGCAGATCTCACCATGGTCAGTAAGGCCACAGTCATCACTGGGGTAAGCAGATCTCACCATGTTCAGTAAGGTCACAGTCATCACTGGGGTAAGTAGATCTCACCATGTTCAGTAAGGCCACAGTCATCACTGGGGTAAGCAGATCTCACCATGTTCAGTAAGACCACAGTCATCACTGGGGTAAGCAGATCTCACCATGTTCAGTAAGGACACAGTCATTACTGGGGTAAGCAGATCTCACCATGTTCAGTAAGGCCACAGTCATCACTTTGGTAAGCAGATCTCACCATGGTCAGTAAGATCACAGTCATCACTGTGGTAAGCAGATCTCACCATGTTCAGTAAGGTCACAGTCATCACTGGGGTAAGCAGATCTCACCATGGTCAGTAAGGTCACAGTCATCACTGTGGTAAGCAGATCTCACCATGTTCAGTAAGGTCACAGTCATCACTGGGGTAAGCAGATCTCACCATGGTCAGTAAGGTCACAGTCATCACTTTGGTAAGCAGATCTCACCATGGTCAGTAAGGTCACAGTCATCACTGTGGTAAGCAGATCTCACCATGGTCAGTAAGGTCACAGTCATCACTGGGGTAAGCAGATCTCACCATGTTCAGTAAGGCCACAGTCATCACTGGGGTAAGCAGATCTCACCATGGTCAGTAAGGCCACAGTCATCAAGGGGGTAAGCAGATCTCACCATGGTCAGTAAGACCACAGTCATCACTGGGGTAAGTAGATCTCACCATGTTCAGTAAGGCCACAGTCATCACTGTGGTAAGCAGATCTCACCATGGTCAGTAAGGTCACAGTCATCACTGTGGTAAGCAGATCTCACCATGGTCAGTAAGGTCACAGTCATCACTGGGGTAAGCAGATCTCACCATGGTCAGTAAGGCCACAGTCATCACTGGGGTAAGCAGATCTCACCATGGTCATGCTGCTGAGCTGCACAGGGAGCTGCCCGGGAGGCAGCACTATCACGGTGACCACAGAGGTGACGGCCACGCTGGCCCCCGATGTCCTGATGACGCAGTGTGGAGCACTGGTCACCTCTAGGTGCAAGGAGATGGGGGCCTCTACCAGAGCAGGGTTCTTTTAAAGAGATACATTAATAAGACATGTTTGAACAAGGCAGAAGAGAAACACATCAGTACATTTCTCCTAGACGGTCAAAGGAAAATCTCCACACTGAGTTTCCTATAGATCAGTGTTTCCCAACCCAGTCCTGAGGGACCCACAGCTGGTCCACGTTTTTGCTCCCTCCGAGCTCCCTGCCAGACAGTCCATGTTTTTGCAAAAATGTGGACTGTCTGTGGGTCCCTGAAGACCAGATTGGGAGACACTGCTATAGATGCCCAAAGCAGCTGTCCTCAAATTCACGGTGTGTGCTCACCAGCATGAATATCGTGCCGAAATAGGTTGTCCTCAGTAGCATCTCCAGGTCCTTTGGCATCTGAAATCATAAATAATTTTGTCTTATTAGAATAATTATTGAAACAGCTTGGACTGTAAATGGCAACAAACCTTTATTTAAAAAACCAGCATACAAATAAATGACTTTGCATTTAATGAAAATAATGACCAATTAGACAGAAACCACTAAAAATAACAAAAATAAACAGAAGACATTTCTGACAATTAAGCTATAATTATGAACAATTACATACAAAGTCTAAAGTATATATTAAGTAAGTATGAAACAGGAAAAATAACATTTAATATCCTAAACCTTTGCATTTAAGATGAGGTTAGTACAAATAAAGTATAAGATGTGGCCTTAGAATGGACAGTATTATTTCACATTATGCTATATTGTGTTTCTCCAGGATTAAATACATTCTATTTAGAAAATGTTTTCAAAATAGCAATAAAGAACCATGCAGGCTGGTAAATACCCACCTTCTCATTGGCGATGACCATCTTGAAAACTCCAGCTTTGAAGTAGGCGTACATCCCACTGTCAAAGAAGTACTCAGACAGGGCCAGGTAGACCATGCGGTCATACTCCCTGACCACTGGGTAGACAGCGTAGTTCACCAGTGTGTCGCTCACGTTGTGGAGCTCGAAGAACATTCCCTGCACAGGAGGTGGGGAGGCCTCTTTCAGAAGATCATCTCTCTTTGCTGATTGCATATATGCTGTACATACGATATTCTGCAATACATTTATGACCTGCCACATAGGCGGCATGATGCTCTGTGGATTAGGCCTCTGAACCCATCATTGGAAGGTCACTGGTTAAAATCCGAGGGTCGACAGAATGATTTCACTCCTGGGTCCTTGAGGAAGGCCCTTAACCCCAATTGCTCCATGGACTGGCTTCCCGCGATTTTTCAAAAGAACGTCACTTTGTATAAAGGCCACTAATAAATAAATCAATATGAACGCAACACACCCTGAAATCCATGTCAAGGTTATTGGCTGTCACAAGCGGATCACTCAGAAGGGAGTAGTCAACACCTACGTACTTGTCTACAGTTGTCCGAACTGAAAAACAACAGGGATTAAATTACATCGAGCAGATACAAATCCTCTTAAAGATCTCAATAGCAAAATCAGGGAAAATAATGCCTTTTGATGTTATGTTTAAGTGCAAAGTGTTGACAAGAGTATGAACTGTACTGTAAAAACTTACCCAGCAACATTAAAATGTAATCCTAAATGCTCTAGGGCACAGGTGTCAGACTCCAGTCCTGGGGGGCCAGAGCCCTGCACATTTTTGGGTTTCCCCTCGTTTAACACACCTGATTCAACTTCTTGTGCTAATTACCACACAGCTGTTGAGCCGAATCATTTGTGGTGGAACAGGGAAAGAACTAAGCTACACAGGGCTCCGGCCCCTCAGGACTGGAGTTTGACACCCCTGCTCTAGGGAATTGTTTTGGATGTTGAATCAACTTTTTTTGCAGGAATGATGTCATTTTGAAACAGGACTTTTTTGAACTCTTACCTGGAACTGTATCCAACAAGGAGTTCATCAATTCTAAACCAGCATGATTCAGAGTTGGGCAGATCTGAGATACAGAAGTCTTCAGAACCAAGAACTGTACTCTTTTCATTAATAATGCTATATCCTCCTGAGACCCCACCCATTCATTTATGTCCATTGTAGTGGACATTTTATATTTGCATCTGTCTTTTCACTGATGTTGGGAAACTTATTTATTCCTGTTGTACACTAAAGAGGACATGCTGTGAAATTAAAAATAAAAATACATTTGAAAAAATCTAAAATTGTAAGATGTCTTATTTTCTCCAAAGACAAATAACCTAAAACTGAAGGACACTTTTTTCCTTGGTCTCAGGAGGATATTTGTTGATTATATATTATTAACAAATATAATACCAATGTTACCATAGTAAATCAAGTAAGGAAATGTGAATGTAAGTGTCATACACAGTTAGTACTGGCCTTACCTGCTGGTTTAAGATGAGGCGCATGGCTGTTGTCAGAAAGGTACCCAAAAAGTCATATACCCTCCTAAGCAAACAAAGGAAATGACACAATACCCAGAAGTCAGATAGAAGATAAAAAGTTGTGATCTATTTTCTATACAGAAACTGTTTTATGAAGAAAAAATGGAGCTCATGGTAACTTGGTAAGTAATATAGTAAGTTTACTCCTCACTGTCAGTCCAACTCCTATCTGCTTATCCTGAGTCAGGTCAGAGGGGCCTGCAGCCTGTCTCTAGTAGCAAACAGAGGTAGACACTTCAAATTCAGAAAGTAAAAATCCAGACCAAGACTTTGTTTCAACCAATCAGTTGAGTACTGTGTGACTGTGACTCTTTATATGCAACTGGTTTGGATTTTTACTTTCTGGACCTGCAATTTCCACCTCTGGTAGCAAAGGACCCAAGTCTGGGGTACAGCTTGAACAGGATAGCAATCCATCACATGCCTACATACACACATTATGGGCCATTTAGCAATGGCAAGTAGCCTGACTCCATGTCTACAGAGGATACTTGGAGCAAACCCATTAAATATAAGTGGAAACTTGGCCAGGCTGGAACATTAACTTCAGCTCTGGAGTTAAGAGACAACAGTGCAACCCACTGAACCTCCTACTTGTGTTACTGTAAACATATTTACACACACTGATTTTGACTGCTATGAATATTATTACCTTTTTCTTTGTTTATGTTTGGAATGGCTTTCTTTTGCTTGTAAGATGATCATGGTACATGTAACATGCTTGGCATTAATCAATCTAGTCCTTCAGTAAAGTTATGCCTTCTATATCTGGCATCTTTAAGCCTGATCTGGAAATTTCCAGTGATCAGATTTATAGCGATATAAGTAACATGGGAGGATGTTTGTTTACCCTAGGGTGCCACTAAATTTGGCGCGCATTTTTCCCACGCTGGCATCACATGAGATGTTGGAGATCTTGAGGCGACCGTACATGTCCTTGTTCAAGTGCAGGGCTGTGTGGATGTTCACGTCTTCTGCTGAGGCATTGATGACCCCCTCATCATGTCTTAGAGACATAACATATTCATATTTTAGATCATGACTTGTTCCTGATTCTCCATTAGTGGTGTAAGACCATAATCTTGGGTCTTAGTCCTTGTTTTTATTACATATACCAAAGTCCCCCGATATTGTTAAAAATAAAATTAGCGCACTAATCCAAAGTGAGACGTCATGATTAGACTCACAATAACCAGTACTGGATCTGTCGCTGGAAGCTCAGAGAAATGGAAGAATTGTGGACCTCAAAGACCAGACCAACATCTGGCTGGAACCGTAGGTCTACGAAGGTGAATTTCAGTTCATTGATCTTCACACTGTGAGGGAATTATGGGACATAACTCACCAATGCAATCTTCTGCTGCTGGACTCAGTGTACAGAGACAGAGATGCTAGAGGAGTTTGATGGTCTATAACCAACGACTGGAGACTTACTCTTGAATTTTGTACTGGAAGACACCGTCCTTGCCCTGCAGATCCGGAATGGTGATGTTCCCCAGTTCTTCCTTCACAAACTTCTGGATCTCGGATTTCACTGCAGTAAGCCCAGAAGGTGGGGGGGGGGGGGGGGGGGGAAGGGACATGGAAAAGGAGAGGGAGGTGGAGATGTTAACAGGAGAGGTAGGTGGAGATGATAAGACATAAAGGGTTTGGAGAATAGAGCCAAAGAATGATGTCAGTGAAAACATCAATCCACTTAGAGACTGATAATGCCTGGTGCTGGTGCCTTACACATCTCAAGCCCTTTGGATGTAATCCGAATCTTGCAGCCAGGTGGCTCTGCCAGCATCATAGTTATGTGTGACATCAGTAAGAGGACAGCCAGTCTACAGGGGAACATGGTGTCTCTGAGCCTGAAAAACAGAGACAAATAAACAAGTAAGAATGCCTGCGGACGACTTCCAGCCTGCAAAACATGGATAGGTTTATATGTGTTTTTATGGGACTTTGAAAAAAAACTTAATTAAAAATCCAGTTACAAGCTGTCACAAATTATTGATTATAATAAATCTACTGAATGCATTCCTTTTAAGAGACAATAAACAGTTCAGCCAAATTATCACTCAAATGTATCATAAAACGTATTGGAATAGAAGGCATCAGGATTACTTGGCAGAATTCTCTGCTGTGATATATTTGCAGGTGCTGCTTAAGTCTCATATTTTAAAAATACGGAACTGAATGACCCTCTGCTTTGATCACAACTCGCACAGTCATTATTCAGTTATATGCATATAAATCTTTCACATTCAGCCGGAAACACGTGACTCACACGTTCCAGCACAGTTTCAGCACGAGATTAATGCAGAGAATTCACACCATTGGCTCCTTTGCAAGAACTGGCCACACAAACACATACTCCCTTTAGACAGGACAAGTCCCCATTTTTTGGGTAATCAATGAATATTTCTGCATGTATTACAATAGCATTAGCTTTGATTAGTGGTGATACTCAAATCTTCCTGTTTTACTTGTACACTCTGTTGACAGAGCAGCAAACTTGTTTTTCTACTGCTTAAGTTAGATGCTACTATTGATGTTGTCTGTTTACCAATCGGTGTCATGGCCAGGGAGCCAGAATCCTGGAGAGAAATCAATCTCCCATCATAGCAGTGGCTGCTGTGTTCAAGTCCCCTTATGCCATTGATCCAAAACGTTGTGAAAAAAGAAGCCCCTTGCTTGCCTCTGCAGGAGTGCAACTGACAGTCTCTGGTCTTCACTGGCTCTGGGCCTGGGCTCCATCTTTTGCTGCTTTCTGCTGAGCTGCTGGCTCTTTGTCTCCTGCAGCAGCAGAGCTTGTAGGCCTGATTGCTATGGTAACCCTTACCAGTATAACTGAGGAGCAGGGGGGGAGTGGGCTTATTTTGATGACCCTGGGAGTTTTTTTGTAATGCAGTTCTCTGTTCGCACCCCCAACCCCCTTTATTACCTTCTTGAACAAAAGAAACAAACCTATAGAAATGAATATTGCCGCAGGCCTTTAGAACAAAACAAAACTAAACAAGAGAACAAAACTCTTCCCTTTCACTTCCAGTTCTCTTTTTAAACTTCAAACTCCCCAATCCAGCTCAACTGATTTGAATGGCGTCTTGGTTTAATCCAAATAACATCCCCTAAATCTCCCAAATTGTGAGGGAAATTGACACCGAGGTCTCAGCTGGAGGACAATCACAATGGGTTGTTGGCTTCAGGGCGCAGGGACAGCTGCACCCAACCCATGTAAAGTAAGCAAGTGACGACACAGCTGGTATGATGAGGTTAAGGATACATTTAATATCAGCAGATCAGCGTTTAGCTTCGGCACTCTGGTTTCATAAGAGTTCAAGTAAGTCGCCCCAAAGAGATACAGCGTGTACTAATGCCTGTTATTTCCAGGAATCTGCACTCCATGTAGCGATGTTGTGGAATACAACATCCAAGAAGAATGTGTTCTGGTAAACAGTTTCAGGAAGCTGTATAACAGCACATAAGACTTTTATAGGTTTTTATTTAAGTTATACATATTTTATGTTTTCAAATTAATTGTGTCTGCCCTTCTTCTGATTACTATTTAACATTTCACCTTCATAGTTAAGTTCCAGGTTTATATGGTAATGCTTTTGGTAAATGGTGAATAGCATTCCTGTTGTGAATATTACCATTAACCAGGCTTTACGTGTTTAATCTTCATCTACATGCTTTATTTTTTATGCCAGATGAAGCTTCCAGAAACACATATCCGTTAACATTTGGCAACAAACATCCTGGCATAAACGTTCCCAAATAAAAATTGTTTATATGCAGAAAGTTTCAGTGTGTAAGTATTTTGGTGCTGTGCAGCATAGAAAACACACTTCATTGTTCCTTTAAAGGGGAAAAATGATCAATGCATAAACTATTAAACAATTCCGAGCTTAAAATACTGGGATATTTTCCCAGTTATGCTTTTATCCCTATTGGTTGTAAAATGGACCAAAAAAGAATTCAGTTATCTTTTTATCGTTGTTCAAAAACAAATTTTAAAAAAGGTTATTTACTTCATGGATAATAATCACTATAAATATAAATAACTGTAACCTTCTACATTATTATTTATAAAACACATCAGTTGTACTATATCATTTACACTGAAGAAATTGTGTATTTATTAAACAGAATAGACATACAGTATATTGATAGGCCTACAATTAACATGCAAAGCAAATTCACTTAACTTGTTGACGCAATATAGCTTACTTACCGGCAGATGGCACTACTCTACCGACATGCAAGTTTGCAAACGCACAAAAAAAATCATCTGTGAATTTTTATTCTGGTCTTATTAAAACGTTATGCCTTATACGTAAACTTTGGTCAAGACTAGTTAAGAGGTTAACAAGTAAAACTTTCAAAAATGTTAATACTACAAAAAAAAACATCCATATAAAAACAGTTCACAGTACTCAATCAAAAAGTAACAAATATGTAAAATTTAACAAAATCCACTGGGCCTATCAGGCCAGACCATTACAAATAAATCTACAGAATCACCCAATATTAAATGAAAACAGCTTTCAAGTTTCCTTGTTACATGCAGTTTAATTTCTCATGTTTAATCACAAGTTACCATACAACCTTGTTACTCTTTCTGGACAAGAGGGCTTCGGAACAACATTCTGCTGTAACCTTTGTTAGATGTGTCTGGCTTCACTTAGCAGCCGAAACGAAGGCAACTTATTTATTCAAAATAATTATATTATTCCAAAAATAAACACTAAATGGCGCTAACTGTAACTTACCGTTGCCTGTGCCATCGTGGAGGCTAGAAGGCTGTTTTTTCCGAGTTTCAGCTACAAACACCAAGCCTAAAGTACATTTAAGTGCTGTTGCTTACCTTTGTGCAGAATTTCAGCAACAGTGTGAGATATTCTATTGGCTCACTAGAGTTACTCAATAAAATGAAATACTTACAGCTATTGCAGAAAAAGTTGGCGAGGTTTGAGAACTTATTTCCAGTCCTCCTGGTTCATTGACCCTTCAGTGACTTCAGAAGGATGGTTTGACTCGCTCTGGCTCACCTCTTTCTCTCAGTCTCCCAAGAGATTAAGTACTTATATAAGCAGCTGGGAACACAAAGGGGTGTAGCCCAACGCCGAGGTCGCGTGACTCTGTGGTCAATATAATGACAGCATTTGACTTTACTAGCTAGCACGTACAGCTCAGCACTCACACAGCGCTGCATCATGATGAAAAAAAAGATGTAAATCCTTACAAAAAGCTTTGATTTAAATTACTTATGAACCTACCGGCCCCTTAAAAAAAAGTTTCTGACAATTTTCCCCCATGTGCAACAGCCTGTGCAGTAGTGCAAAATTTTAAATCTTTTATTTGCAAACTTGAATTAGATAACATTAATTGGGAATGGTTATCATGATATCAATAAAGGTTGAAAGATACAAATAATTATACATCAAATAGGTCAATCAAACCAACTACATTATTTATTGTGAGAAATAAAAATATGTAATCAAATAATAAATACATGGGTTTTGTGTGTGTCTGAAAATGGTTAAGGAAATAAGTAATAATCACATATATCAATTTCAGAACTTTGCCCTGGAAAAGACTAAACTGTCCACTTATACTTGGGGGAAAAAAATAAAAGATTGTGTTGGTTTTTGAAGTATTACCAGGAAAGACAACCACATGACTTAGAGGACCTTTACCACAACTTAAGATTACTACTTACTTCTTTTTTTACTAGAAATTCAACACAGATCTTTAATTTGCGTGCAAGAGGACATGTCGCTTAAAAAATACCTTTTGAAAATCTGCTTGTACAACCACAAGCACGTGACTTCTTGGCAATGTGGTATGGTGGAACACAAGACTCACTGTGCCTCTTTTTGGGACATGACATCACAGGACAGCAAAGTTACTTTTTGTTTAACTTTTATTCAATGAATGAAACATTTTTTTTAAACAGAACTTTACTGCGACTGGTGCCAAAGGCTAAGAAATGCATATGGTCTCCATATGCAGAAATAGGAATTAGGTCACATGAGGCCATTCAAACAGACCACGAAAGTTTTCACGAAAGTGGACTCAAACAGGCACCTGACAGATATTGAAGATGACACCAACTGGGATTTATAATTCTTGTATAGCAACCAAGATTCCATCAAATACAAATAAAGGCAGACACACAATGAGCGAGTCTCAAGGTAAGATGTAGACAGGCTATTTGGTCCATTGACTGATTTGCTTAACTGCCACATTTGAGCAGAGTTCTGGGACGGAGGGAGCAGGACAGATCTGGGGAACCATACAAGTCAAGCAGAGATTTTTCTGTGAATACTGACCCACATCATTTGATGGATCCGTGGGGAGTTTATCACTCTCACCACCAAACCTTTCATCAGTGACAGGACTGAATCGCGCTTAACTGAAAATCTTGAATTGTTAGAATCAAAATCATTTTTTTTACCAAATGTACAAGTACACAGGAATTTGACCTGATGATAATAATGTCAAGTTTTACTGCACTAAGAACAAAAAGGTTAAAATTGGTCATCAAAAATCAACAACACAGTGGTACCTCGACCCCCGAACAGTCCTGTCCATGAACAAATCGTGTTACGAACCAGATGTACTGGTTTGTACTGGTTCGCGAACCGTGTTTCAGGCTGCGACACACAAACATCCCCCAAAAGCGCCCCAAAGAACCACCCGAAACACGAAGAAGTGTACATCATGCCCAAGTACGGGTGTGGAATGTATAAAAAACTTGTTCTAGATGTATGTCTTTATTATATCTCTTCAGAGGTCGAATATCTGAAAAAATAAAAATATATAGAGAGAGAACGTTCTGTTATAGCGGTACCTTTCAGTGATTGATAAACATGTTTGTGATGGTTTTTAACAGTCACATATCTAATTAAGGTTATTTTAATTTAAGTCTATATTCTTGGTCACAGAAAAACATAAAAAAGTGGAAAAAAAATTAAGTGTTTGAACTAATTATTTGTATTTACATTATTTTAAATGGGAAAAAATAATTCAGCTCGCGAACTTTTCGGGTCACGAACTGAGTCTTCGAACGAATTAAGTTCGTGAGCCGAGGTACCACTGTAAATACAACAGCAATGCAGAGGGCGCCCTTTCATTTCGGTCACCTGGCTTTTGGTTGACGGCATCCTGAGTTCATCGCCAGAGTCCTTTTTCTTTCTTAATGGTAGAAACAAATAGCTGAGATCTAATCACAATTAAACATAATTCCATTAGGAAACAGTCAGATTGCATTTCGTGTATCTTCTCTTTAACGTAGACAAGAATGAACATGGCAATAGAAAAAAATCTAAAGAAAAAACAAATTTATATATTAATACAAGGCACATGTAACTCATCAGAGAAAAGGATTAATATTTGTAAGCTCACTGCAGAATTAAATGCAACTGGGCAATCTCCAAGAACATCCCATGTTACGCGAAAAACAAAACTTTTCTGAATTAGCTGAATCAGAACATTATACGTTCCGAACTGAAAATGATATAACCGTTACAATTCCAGTATGGATGCAGAGAGTATCAAACTCACAACGTCCGGAAATGTACTACTCCATACTGCAGCACCCTTACACAATAAATATTGAACTTTTATTTGGTTAGGCAAATGTTCTTTTAACAACACATAAGTGACTTTCGTCCTTTGATTTGGTTAGACTTCTGGCTCCTTTAGTGGGCAAAAGACAAGGCTTGAAAAACTGTTAAGCATGAATCTTTTGTTTGTAAAGTAGGAGAACAACTGCATAGTTAACATTAAATAAAAATACATTACAAATATAAAACATAAAATACATAATAAATATAAGATAAAGGTATAAGATAAAATTGTGACTGAAATGCTGAATCAATTTACAAATAAAATCATTGATTACATTAAGGCAAATAATTATTTCCCATTTATCGGTTGCATTTTTGCATGCTCATAGTACATAATTGCATGCATTCTCTGATAGACTTTGCTGTTGCCACACTTAACATGGCTACTTACCTACGCCGAAAACGAGTGGCGCGTCGATTAAACTGGTGCATGCGCAATACCCCGGCCCGGGTCCCCGATACAAGATGGCGGAGACGGTGGGGAGGGAGAGGCGGAGGCGGGTCTGGATTGAATAGAGTAAAGCCTGTACCGGATTCCCAACAAACCTCTCAAAGGTAAGGGAATTGGGCATGGAAGTCGGATAACGACTGCAAGGACGTGTGGCGGAATGGATGGGGTCTGGGAATATCTGGTCGGATTCTGCACGCTTGTGCAGTGTACGTAATAAACAAGAGATATGTTGTGAGGGGAGCGCGGCGGCTCTGCGCGAAGCGCGCGCGCCATCTTGTTTACACTTCCCCAGAGCAGCGCGCGCGCCGAAAACTGGCCGCCTTTTCGAGGAGCCGAGGCGATCAGCCGCACCTTTTTTGAACACCTTTTCCATGTTTAACCCCGTGTACGGCTACTCGCATCGATTCCTCTCCTTTATGCGCCCCGATCTATAAGGTTGGGGCCATTCCCTACCGTATTTTCGCTCTTTTTCGCGTCTTCCCCCCAGTCTGGGGTCAGCGATGTTCCTGTTGCCTTTTGTTGCGCGGTGCAGCCGCCCAGGGTTTTTCCCCTCCTCCTTTGTATTTGTTTTCGGGCGGCTCGATCTTCTGGGGTGGGCGGCGAAGCAGGCGCATGCGTGTCCTCCTTACCGCTGATTTGTGTTAGCAATGAGGAGCAAAGCGAAAAGGCGCTTTCTAATGTTTATAAATACGTTTGGCATATACCGTTGAATAAACTGAAGATGATGGCCTCGATTTCCCCCATGTCAAATCTGCACACCAATTACAAACCGATAACAAGCTTCGAAGTTAACACGCAATTCTGCTAACAACCTAGCTAACCCGTTTTTTTATTTTAAAAAAGATTGGTTTACTAAAATGTTTTGTAATACGAAATTGCCCCAGTCATCCCCTTCCCAAACGATTAATTACCGTGGCACGAATGCAGTGGTTCGCAATTCGTCTGGATTTTTCTTTAGGATGTTATATCTGAGTTGGATTTCAGCCGTTGCGGACAATTAGTACGGACGGCTTGACAATGCAGTTGCTAAACTGGTTCTCGAGGGAGTTTTTTTTACGACTTTACAAGATGTCTGTTAGCTTTCTAAACGCGTGTAAAACATAATGGCAGGATGAATAAAAAGAAGAATAATGTTGAGGCTTTAGAAACATGACAGCAAATGATTAAGTAATCGAAATACACAGTGACACGATAATTGTCACACTCCAGACTAACTTTCTGGATCGATTTGCAAGTTCTTATTCAAAGTTTCTAACGTTTATTTTACAGTGATTACTTTAATTCTCAGTGAACCGAGATTTTAACTAATTAATTACTTTAATATAACGATGAAGATTTACCTGAAGCAAATTGGGTACCTTGCTGTGGTCCCATCCAGGGATTTGAACCATCGACTCAATGATATGTTTGTCGTTTAACCATTATGTTTAAAATGCCAGTTTAAAGAGATTGGTTCAAGTCTCTGGATATATGCATGTACAGGACAGATGAGGAGAAATGACAACTGAAAACCACGGCACTCTGAAAGGAGACTCGGCGCTGATGATGTCTCCGTCTGGCTCTTCCTCGCAAGGGCATCCGCACCTGCCCTCCACCAGCAAGCCCGTGCAAGAGCTCCCAGGTGGCTAAACGTTTATCCTTCAGCACAGGAGTTCCCTCTCATCACTTTGGATGTTTTCAACAAGGGAAATAGATTATTATTTTTTATTATTTAAATTCCCCTAATTAACCAGTAGAGTTTTATAGCTATTTGAAGCTCATCATGTGTAATGCAGAATCATTGTCAATTTAGGATTGAATTGATGATTGATTGACAGAATGGAGTAAAAAGAAATTTCGTTTTAATTGCAGTAATTGACAAGTAGGATTTTATAGCTACTAGTAACAGCAAAAGTGATAGCGCAATCGGCTGCTTTAGATGATGGTTTTATGATTGAATGGATGAATGTAGTTTTCCTTGTCTTTGTAGATGAGCTCATCCAGGCTGGCTGGTCCAAGTGCTGGAGCAAGCGTGAGAATCGACCGTACTACTTCAACCGCTTCACCAACCAGTCCCTGTGGGAGATGCCTGTGCTGGGGCAGCATGATGTCATTGTGAGTGCCGCCCCTTTTGCGTCAAAACACAATAGCCATAACTGTCGATCAGGTAAATTAGAGAACCGCTGCCTGGTGTAACTCTGTCCGTTTCATGTCAGTTCGCCGATGATCGTGTCGCTGCTGTCTTTACAGTCTGACCCGCTGGGTCTGAATGCTGCTCCAGCCTCTGGGGAAGTGGTGGCGGATCCTGGGCTTGGGAATGGACAGCGCAAGAGACGTTTATCGGAGGAGACTCCCCAGGGAAACCCTAATAGTTTCAAAAGGCCTCGGGTGAGTCATGCATTGCCTTGTGGATAAACTGTATATACAGTCTGCCTCAGTTGTTTGTTGCTATATTAAATGTGTTAATTTTAAACACCCACCAAAAGTTCACGATTACTTTTTAAAATGTGAAATAAACTGTAGAATGCAACCCAAAGGACCCTTTGCAGGTTGTTGTTTTTGTTAAAATATCCCAGCAAAATATCTCAAAAGCCAATGAGTCAGTTCCATGCCCTACCCCTTTGCCTGTGGTTTTATGGTTTTCATCTCTGTCCCAATATGACCAGGTTGATGTTCCCGTCACTCCGACAACCCCCACGGTCCCCATTTCCCCCAGTACTCCTGGGGCTAAGCCATGGAGCTCAACAGCGGAAGACAAACAGATGCCCGTCCTGCCCCCGCCCGCACCTTACCGTCCGACGGCGTACGTACATCAGCGTTCGAGGGCTGCCTCGCATAAGTGCGGGCCGTGTGTGGCTGAGTGGGCAAATGGGCCCTTCAGCAAGGCTCTTGACCCTAGTTGCTCCAGAGACTGGTTGACCCTGCTTTCTCAATTGTACATCGCTTTGGATAAAAGTATCTACTAAATAAATGTAAACGTAAAAGTGCACTTCCTGGGGTGCTTATGCAGAAGTGCTTTGCACTGGTATCCTAACACAAGGCTTTCACAGTACTTTAGGCTTCGGTGGGTCCGAATAATTAGCCCCCATAGTGTAGCACTTGTCGGCATTTTCCCTGTCCCTCCTGTGAATACTCTTGTCGCCACACATCCTTGCAGAGTGTACTGGGACCTGGACGTGCAGACCAACGCCGTGATCCGAGAGAGGGCTCCCGCCGATTACCTGCCTCCCCACCCGGAGATGGAGCTTCAAAGGGCACAACTGACCACCAAGCTCCGGCAGCACTACCATGAGCTCTGCAGCCAGCGGGAGGGTGCGTACGCTCCAGAAGAGCCAGCAGAAGCCTCTAGAGGCTCATTCTGATTATGCAAGTGCTTTGTTTATTACTGTTTTATTAATGATGCTGACATTTTATGTTTATGTGCTTTTATAGCTATGTATCTAGTTTACAATTCAACTTTCATCAGCTGAATATTTTAAGTGAAGCAGTTGGTCACGTAGGTTTTTACAGTAAGTTAGGTCCAGGTTTAAATACTATGCAATCTTCTGTCCTGCATTTTTTTAAAATACAATATTAGCATTTTCCTCTTAATTTTTATGGCACCGTTTAAAGGAATAATAATAATAATCAAATCCAACTTCTAGGTGACATTGATGCTGAGGATACTTTGATTTTTTCAATATTTTGATGTGTAAAAGCTTCAGACATGACCGTGCTTGATCCACCCAGGGATCGAGCCCCCGAGAGAGTCGTTCAACCGCTGGCTGCTTGAGCGGAAGGTGGTGGATAAGGGCCCGGACCCCCTGCTGCCCAGTGAATGTGACCCCGTCATTTCCCCGTCCATGTTTCGTGAGGTCATGAATGACATCCCCATCAGGTCAGTACTGCCTCTGACCTTTAAGATGATTTGCCACAGGCCTTGTTTCACTTGCTTGACCCCGCCCCTGCCATTGCCCCGCCCCTGCCATTGCCCCGCCCCTGCCATTGCCCCGCCCCTGCCATTGCCCCGCCCCTGCCATTGCCCCGCCCCCTTTAAATAATCTTGTGACACACTCAACATTTCGAAGCTGAGGCCAGGCCTGGTTTACCATTGTCACATGGGTGTATTTCACTCATTAAAACCTTTAGTGAGAAAAATGCAGTTTTTATGTTAAATGCATTAGTGCTTAAATTTTGTTTCAGGTTATCTCGCATTAAGTACAAGGAGGAAGCTCGAAAGCTGTTGCTGAAGTATGCAGAGGCTGCGAAAAAAATGATTGAATCAAGGTATTTTTCTGAAGTATTTGTGTGTCATGTTAGAAGACTGCTAGTCATGTTCTGTGCAAACCAAACTGGTGGTAATAATGGGTAGGACCTGAAAAACTGACATCCTTTAACGGTAAAATGCTTAGCTTGTGCTTGGAGTTTGTCAGTGTAATCTCATCCATCTGTCCATCCGTCCTTTTGCTTGTCCTAGTCAGGGTTGCAGGAAGCATAATCTCAAAGCATTTTGGGATTAACTTTGTTGCTCCTACAGGAATGCCACACCAGACAGCAGGAAGGTGGTCAAGTGGAACGTGGAGGACACCATCAACTGGCTGAGGAAAGACCACTCTGCCAGCAAGGAGGACTACATGGTATGAGTCCAACCCCCGATCTGTTCTGCAGATGGTATAGTGCTTAAGGACATATCTCAGTGTCTGCCAGTTAAGTCCTCTAACTGGGGACTGTAATTGCACCCCTGTTACTCTGTGGTACTTCTTGACTTTTTCCAGTTAAATACTCAGCTATATAAAAAGATGGAAAAATTCTTAATTTGGTTAAGAATCTTAAATCGGTTAATGGTATCAGGGCTGTGCGATATGACGACGTAATTCTGGTGACAAAATAACGTCTCGTTTCATATTATGCTATATTGTTTATTTCGTAGTGTTGCAAAATTGACTGTTTACGGTAACATTTCTTCATCATTTGGATGGCAGTTTTGCAAGGTTACACGTCACCACATGGAACGAGGCACTTGAATGGAAGATTTTATTGGACTTAATTATTTGTAACCCACAAAAGACAATCCACAAATATGTACCAAGATTCACAGATATTTATTTGTGTTGTGTAAACTGATATCCACAAAAATAGAGAACGATTTGTACACGGGAAACGTGTTTTGCCCATTTGTAGATCATGTCCTGTCTATTTGTGGATCGTGTTACATTTGTGACGTCCCTCCTATTGATTTGTAGATTTTTGTCCGGTTCGTACCACTACAGAGCCCCTAAGAGGTCTTGGTGGAAAAATATTTTTTGAAATAGTTTTGTTTTCACTCGCAATACTTTTGTGATCCCACTACACTTGCCCACTTGCTATTTGCTGTAACATGACGGCATGGGGGACAATGTACACCATGTAACTTTAATATAATGTGTTTTAAACATATTTATTAATAATTGCACTGTGGGAAAGTAGGTTTGGGTTTAAACCTTAGTTATGACTCCATAGTAAAGTTAGCTTTATATTCAATTTTTCACCTTTAATGTCTTTCAACAAAAGCAAACACCACCCCTTGGCTTTCCAGATTTCTTTATGGGCAAATATGAATGAATATTTCAGTGTTTGTGTGTGCATTTCACATTCAGTAGCCCAGCTGTCTTGTTTACAATCACTGATGGTGAATGGACACAGTGCAATAATTAGTATATACGTTTAAAAACACATGTATGAAAATTACATAGTGTGCATTGTCCCCTATAGTTTAATGCTTAAAGCACACAACTGGACATGTCTGTATTGTTTAGGTTTATCCTAGTCCATTAATTCCATCTTTTGTACTTTAAATGGACACAGTATTATTAGTAATGGAAAAGTATTGTGAGGGAACGCAAAACTATTTAAAAAATATTTTCCCACCCAGACCTCTTAGGGGCTCCATATACTGCAACTGATCTTTAGGAAAAAAAAAATACATCATAGCCACAAATGTACGTGTGTATTTTAAATTTTTTTTTGTTGTGTAAAATCATATCCACAAAAATATGGAGCGATTTGTATATGTGAAAAGGGTTTTGCATATTTGTGGATCACTTCCCATCCATTTGTGGATCGTGGTACATTTGTGACCTCACTCTGCTTTTTTTGCAGATCCCCCCCCCCCCCCCCCCCAACTGCAACTGATCTGTAGGAAAACATCCATAAATGCGAGGTGCACTTTTCGGGATTTGAGATTTTGGTCATATCGCACAGCCTCTAGTGTCAATTACAAAAATTTCACCACATGACTATACTTTCAGCTAATTACACCTGCTTTTATATTTCACTACTTTTGTTGGACTTTACTGAAAAAACATGGGTATTCTCATGTGAAAGTGTCTCTTATTGTCAGGTTCGGATATATAATGCATGGAATCAAACAACGAGCTGAAATAATGTTCTTGTTGGTTGTAGTGCAAATGAATTGAGATATAGTAATAAACAGAATATAAATACTAAGGCATAGACATAATATAGAAGTGATATTTTAATACATGTTAAGACTGCTGGAGAGATACAGTTGACTACTTGATAGGGGAAAAAAATTGTGAAAATTGGTAAGATGTTTTCCATTGAATTAGAATGTGCAATAAATAAATGGATTTAGATAGTTATCAGTCCTTTAACGAGATCTAGACTTAGCCTGGGAGGACCCATGCTGTTTAGCAGCTGAATGGTGTGAGGGGAAAAAAAACCTGTTTCTATCCTCACTGTCCCGGCTTTGAGGCTACAGAACCTCATACCAGATGGCAGTGGAGCATAGAATCTGCAAGAGGGGTGCGATGGTCCTTGATGATGCCAGTGGCCTCTGGATTCAGCGGCCATTGAAAATGTCCAGCAGAGAAGGCAGAGTGGTCCTGGTGATCAGCACTGCTGTTAGGGCTGCATGATATCTCATCGCGATTATATGGCGCAAGTACAATAATCACCAGGGCTTAGCATTTGTTCAGACGCCAGTGTTTTGGTACTATATGGGCATTTACGTAGGCCTACAATTTGGTAAGCAGTTTAGTAGTGCACCTAAAATATTTAGGAGGTATAATATGACCCCCAAAAGTTAGTATTCTATATAAATTCGGAATATCTTTGTTTAATAAACGTGTCTGACTTCAAACTGCAAAACGTACCACCACCACCTTTTTACCTTATTTATCCACTGTATCTCCTCTTTAAAAAGATGTTGTGGTTGCTGAGCTGTCCCTTTCTTCACCGCCACTTCAGTGTTTATCGCTTTCATGATTTACCAAAACAGCACCCATATGGAGTGTTCCACTAACTGAATTTAATAAACCTATGGCAAATTAATACTTACCTTTGGGTGTCACAATACACATCTCGTTATCATTTCTGCCTACCAAATTGTGGGCGTAAGCAAATGTCCATAAAGTAACGAAAAGCCATCGTCTGGACCAATGTTTCACCCGTTATCTAAAGCCCTGTGGATTATTGTGCATGCGCCATATAATCATGATTACGTCACGATGTGATATCGGGGGGCTCTATCTGCTGTTTTAAGTACCTCCTGGAGGGACTGGTAGTGCGAGGTGTTGCAGAACCTGCACCAGGCCGCTTGTAAGGACATTCTTTATGGTGACACTGTTTCTGTAAATACAGTTGTTGATTCTTTTGATGGGCCGATCCACATTTTTTTCCAATCCAATTTAGATACACACCTGCCAATACCAATACAGATTCCGATGCAAGAGCTCTCTTCTTTTTTTTTTTTTGCTTTATATTTACTGTATTGAAATAATACATAAAGTATAAATATATAATATTAATATCTATAGTAAATAGAGATTAAAATTACTAATTTAGACTACTAGTAACATACATAACGTACTGTTCATCTTGTTTTAAGTGTGTTTGAGGCATTTTGCAGTTCAAATTGAATATCTTCCAGGAAAATATATGTAAGTGGCGAATGCTTAAAATGCCCCACAATTTTTCTCCCTCTGGCAACAGCGTCACTTTGTTTTAATAGCAGCCCCTCGTGTGTCACAAGCTGCAGTGAGTGCATAAAATGGGTATGCGCGTGACATAACAGCGTCACCGCACACTGACTGGCAGTATTAGCGTTCAGCTTGAATGCCGCAAAAAGCACATCTAAAATTGGAAAGAGGTGTTGTGCAATTGATTGTGCAAATACATTTAACATGATCTACAGACTGCCAGTAACTAAAATATCGGACGTGGATCGATTTACGTATGGCCAGCACCCAATCTGTCAAATAGGTGTGGATCTGCACCGATACTGATCCGAATATCGAACCGAGCGGATTCTGTGGTGCTAATCGTGGTACTTGTGTGCTGTTCTGACTTACAGGACCGTCTAGAGCACTTACGCAAACAGTGTGGCCCTCATGTGGCCGCCGTTGCCAAGGATTCGATAGAAGGCATCTGTACAAAGATCTATCACATCTCCACAGAGTATGTACGCCGCATTCGGCAGTCACATCAGGCCCTGTTGAAAGACTGCAACATCACCGGTGAGTCACAAAGCCATTTATGCTTCAGTTTTGCTCTCTCAGGGTAAATTATGTAGGTGAGCCAAATGTTGAGGTGGTATGAAGTATTAGCATTTTTTTTTAGTTGAGTAACTGATGCTTTGGACTATTGTGTACAAGCAGGTGTTGTAACTATGCATGGAGTTTGCTGGTTCTTGCAGCATTTTCCGGGTTTTACCCAGGAAATTCTGCAGTCTTCCCAGTGTGAGTGTGCCATGTATTAACTAGCAATTAACACACTGCTAAACTCCGTTTTCGTCCAACTCCTCTTTAATTAAAAAAACAAAAAAAACTACTTCCCATCACCCCACACTCCACTTCACCCTCCGTCACAATAAAAGTCTCCCTTCATACGTTGTAAGAAATTAATACAAATGCATGGATTAGCTAAATAAAGGTATATAAACAAACATAAATATTTGTATGTGCATATTTTGTATCAAAAGCTTAACAAACTCACTGAAACTCACTAAAAAAAAAAAAAAAATTGAATATCATTCTATTACACCTTAAGAATGAACATCACCTAAAAACAGTGTAAACAGTAACTCTTCCCTTTTGAGAAGTAATTTGTTTATTCAAGTTTCCATTGTCCTTCACTGAGTACCTTTAGTAACTGGTGAGCTGATACTCCCTCTTTGGTAAGACAGTCTGTAAGTTGTTCTTCTGTGCTGTACCACAACACATGCCAAACCTTCTGTGCTTGGATAAGTTCTTTAATGCTGCTTATCTCCAGACATAGTCTTTTCTCTGTGACAGACTTTGTGGACCTCAGTGCATTAGCAAGAGAATGACTGTCTGTGACACACATAGGTGCCGCGTGTTCAGCATCTCCAGTGGACAGTTCAGAAAACAACGTAGCAAGAAACACGGCATTATCAATTCCATCTGACATCGCCAGTGTCACTCCAGCAAGGGGGCTTCCACCACTCTCTTTACTCTCTTTGACTCCTCCTTGAGTGCCTCCATCTGAAAGATTTCCAAATGAGGCATCACTGAACATGACAATCTTGAGAGCGCTGTCTCTGCCCGTGTTGAAAGTTTAGCACCACTTTCTTGGACTTAAGCTTGCACACTATTCTGTTTGCCTTATGGATTGCCTGCACGGTTGCGTCTTTTAGTTTGGATGCCAGGTTGCTAACATCAAACATGACATCTGGCTGGCTTTGTCTCGCTACCCAGAGAATCTGGCCAATCTTTGACCTAAGCTGATTCTTTTCCTCCTCATTGAGAGAGGAGTCTTGTTCAACACCTCTTGAAGGATCCACATGTATTGGCTGCATGTGTTGAATGTAGTTCTCTTGGTGCATTTGAACAATTTTGCCCGTAGTAACAAAGTTTATTCTTCCTCACGTCCAACTTGAAAAGCAGACCGGAGGTCAGGTATTACCGTTTTGGAGAAATTTAGTATACCTCCCCGTATGAAGTCATCTACATGACAGGCAAGTACCCCAGTGATCGCACAGTCTTGATCTGTCCAATAGAAAACAGCTGGATCAACTTTGGACATTTTTCCTCCTGCTTGTAGCATTATTTCTCTCACTCTGTTGTACCAGTACAGTGAGGCATCTGCCAGACCGTACACACACCTTTTCAGCTTCCAGTGTTCCTTTACAGTTGGCCTCAGGTGGGGGTCTTATAAAAATATCACGCGACAGTTCAGTTCCCTGTTAGAATGCAGACTTTATTCCCATCGAGTGAAGTGTCCACTGCCTTTGACTGATCACTGACACAAGTAAGCGAAGAGACTCTGTGGAACATGTAAGTGAATCCTTTTGTAGCTCTGACACTTCTATCTCCTCAAAACCTCTAGCTACTAATCTTGCTTTCTGTATCAATCCCTTGTCTCCTTCAGAGTGCACACATTTAGTCCTTTTGTCCTTCATCCTGAACTTCCTCGAACACATTGCTGTCTCTCCAACTCTTCATCTCAGCTTGTTTGGCCCTGGCCAAATGAAACATCTTTCGTCACCCATACATCCTCACTTTCATCTGTGCTAATAGTTCTAATTTTGATACATCAACTGAATTTGTTTGACCTTCAATATTGGGGTGTATTCAATATACAGCACAGAGGGCAAGTTTGGACAGAATCCAAACACCAACTGATGAGGACTGTAACCATGAACATTTTGCAAGGTGTTCTTTGCCGTAAGTGCCCAGTCCAATGCAGTTTCCCAGTCACAGCCATTACTTGATCTCACCTTCACTATAATTTCAGTCAGTGTCTGATTGTGTCTTTCTAGCAGTCCATTGCTCCATGGACTGTATGCAGCTGTTGTCTTTACTTCTACGTTGAAATTCTGTGCCATCTCTCACCTCACCATTGTTGAACTCTCCACCACTGTCACAGTTTCTGAGGTGGGCCATGCACGCTTATCCAGTCATGTATTAAGTGATTCACTATTTCAGAACCTCTCTTTGTGGTCAGAATGCTTCCTGCACTAAACCTTGTGAACTGGTCAATAATGTGAAGATACCACACACCGGGCTCAAGTTCATGTAGGTCTACTGCGACAGTTTCATTGTGCTGAGATGCCAGTGGTAGGCCCACAGCTGGCTTAGGTGTGGTCCTGCTGTATCTCTGACATGTTTCGCATTCACTTATAATTCTCTGCAGAAAGGTAGCACATTCAGGGTCTTTATTGCCTGAGCTAGATAGAAGTCTCATTAGTCTGTCAGATGAAGCATGACCAAACTGTCTATGGAGTTTCACCAGTATTTTTTTGTTTCTGTGCTTTGTTGGTTTTTTCTGAGATTGTCAATATTTCCTCTTCACACTGATATTCCTTAATCCTCACACCTGTGTTCATTCAAAGTGTCCTCAATAGCTACAAGAACATGGTCATCCTTTTTTTTACACTTCTGTCTTTTCTGTCCACAATGTTCACACAATGATGACCATAACTGGTTAAGTCTAGTTTTACTGGCTAGTTGAACATCACAGCTCTATCATTTTTTAGATCTAGCAGAGTTCATGCTCTTTTCATGGATGCTTTACTCAAAAGCAGTGGGATTTTTCCTGGGACAACTTCAGTCTCAATGTTGGACTTGGTTTGTCCAATTTTTGCAGGACTTTTTAACCTTTTTATGGAGTGGATCACTTTTCCATCACCAAACTTAGATGGCCTATGACTGTATTGTTCTGTCTCCTTCAGAGTGGTAAGCTCACCTCGGCTAAGTTTTTTGTAAAGTAGCTATCTAGCCATTCCTCTCCACATACAGTGCACGTACATGCTGTATCTATTATTGTGGATCCAAAGCATTCAGTCATAAAGATTTCTGCCTCAGTAGGTGACTCTTCAGCAAAGAGAGTAATGTTGCACTCCTCAGTGCCATCCTTTTTATAGTCCTCTGTCAGTTTTATTTGATCACCCTTATGCGGACAGTCTTTAGCCTAGTGGAAAGTGCTTTGGCAAACTGCACATTTCCATCTGCGCCCGTACCTGTCCAGAGGGTTGGTACCTGGCAGCGGTGTCTTTTGTTGATCATTTTTGGACCACTGTTTGTTTCTCTGTCACCTGTGCTCCGTCGCATATGCATTATTTTAACTAATTCCCATGGCTGTAACAGACTGCTTCCCTCCAAAAATCTTCTTTAGTGCCGATTTCATAGAGGCAAAAGTTAATTCTGTACGCGCTGTTAGCGCTAACTGGTGATCTTTCACTTCCAAGCATGCAGTATCTAACACAGTGTCGGGAAGTTCCATGTTGTACTTACGCGTCCACGAATATCTCTGTTCAAATTCAATTGCATAGTCCATCATGGAGACATTACTATCTCTCCCAATGCAATCAAAGTTCGATCCTTTTCCTCTTTTAGAAATATGCTATCAAGCACTTTAAGCAGTGTTGTCATGCCATTTTCCTCGTTTAAATCATCTACTGGCACTTCCATCGCCGCTTCCCTCGCTCTCCCTGATAGCGCCAAAGTGACTGTGAGTGCTTATTTTTCTTTGTCAAGTTCTGTTACCCTTGTCCAGACCGTGACTTCATTCTTCCAGCTTTCATATGGCTTGTCCTCGTCAAAAGTTGGCGGAATCTTATGACCAGCCATCCTCTGCTACCAATATTAACTAGCAATTAACACACTGCTAAACTGCGTTTTACTCTTTAATAAAAAAATTTAAAAACTACTTTCCACCACCCCACACTCCACTTCACCTTCCGTCACAATAAGTCTCCTCCCTTCATACATTGTAAATAATTTATACAAATGCATGGATTAGCTAAATAAAGGTATATAAACAAACGTAAATATTTGTATGTGCATATTTTGTATCAAAAGGTTAACAGCGTGTGTGCTGTGATGGACAGGAACCCTGTGTGGTCTGGTTTAGGCTCCAGATTCAGTACAACTGATTGGATAGGTGTTCCCAGGGAAAACAAATGACGATTTAATTAAGCTTAAGTACTTTTTGAAGGGTAAAAATCCAGTGACCCTCCAAACATTAACCTGCGACCTGTTTAGTTACCCTTTAGCATTTCAGTGATTAAAGAACCACAAGTTACAGGGTGGCCAAGAAACTGTAGCACTGTTTTTGTACAATGACAAATTACCTTACTCGGCTGCTGGTATGTCTTCTTCTGTTTCCAAGAGCTTCTGGGAAATGTGAAACATTTGGATTTTTTTCATAAATCCCTATGCCGCCTGCTGCTCCAGTCCAAAAGGGGGAACAAAACCTACTGCTGGTTAGGATCGTGTGTCTGTGGTTAAAGGGTCGCTGGTTCAGATCCCAAAATTGGCAGTGTGATGCCACTGTTGGGTATTTCAGCAAGGGCCATAACCCCAACTTTCCCCAGGGACACTATTGTACACTAAATAGTCAACAAGAATGTGTGACAATATTATTAGTTGATTAAGTGCCTTGGAGTAACATTGTTATAAAAGGCGCCATATTCAAATTGAACTGACCCTGCACTTTGATCCTCCCCGTGTTTCTGGACCAGTAGATGGAGTGGAAGCCCAGGAGGTGCAGGACAGACTTGTGTACTGCTATCCCGTCCGACTCGCCCTGCCCTCGCCCCCGCAACCTCGTGTCGAGCTGCACTTTGAAAATGACGTCGCCTGTCTGCGTTTCAAAGGCGAGATGGTCAAGGTCAACCGGAACTACTTCAATAAACTGGTGAGGAGAAAAAAATTAGGGAATCTTGTTGATGTGAGCCGTTTAGTGCAATGTCACTGTGTTTATTAAGAAACCAACTGTTGTATTAAATATTACAGCTTTCATGTAATCTGCTTATTTTGCGTGTGTGCGCGCCTTTTTAACACCTTTTGAAACTCCTACCTTTGGGTTTTGCCTCACCCCATGTCTCGCGCGCTCATTGGCTGTAGCGCTGATACTTTTCAAACCTACAGGACTTAGAGTCAACGACAACATCTAGATATTTAGCATGCCAAATAACGCAGGATTAGCCAGTTTTGTCTCGCACCAGTGGAGCCGTTTTTGAGGGCTAAGGGTCATGCTGAAGGGTCGACAGCGATACAGTTAATCTGCTGGTCATGGGATTTGAACTGATGACCTTCCAGAATGTCCTAACCCAAAACAACACAACTATGGGCTCTTCATGGCTTAAATTCTCTTTTCTTTTGGTTCTTGTCTTTAGGAGCTTCTATACCGGTACAGTTGCATTGATGATCAAAGGTTTGAGAAGTTCCTCTCACGAGTGTGGTGCCTTATCAAGAGATACCAGGTAATTGGAAGTGCATTTTAGCAGTGGTGCTATTTAGCTAACGCTAACTCTGAAGAATGCCCCTTGTCACCGTGGACTGTGCTTCCTCTGCAGGTGATGTTTGGCTCCGGCGTGCACGAGGGGACAGGCTTGCAGGGGGCCCTGCCTGTACCGGTGTTCGAAGCTCTGAACAAACAGTTCGGGGTCAGCTTTGAGTGTTTTGCATCGCCACTCAACTGTTACTTCAAGCAGTTCTGCTCCGCTTCCCCGGACATTGATGGCTTCTTCGGCTCACGAGGGTGAGGTTTGGCGCCATTGCTCACTGTGGCTAACCTTGCTCTATGACACTAGCTACTTTTTTTAAAGTATGGTATTGTTTTCAGTTTAGTCCCTATTACTGTGTAGCTGTGCTTTATACCCATTTGGGCTAAGATGCACCGGGTGCAATTTTCTTGGTCGATACTGATTTTTGCAGATTCCGAATTTCTTTCTTAGAACTAAAATTGACAGCATTAACAAACAAAAACCAACTCTTCTTCCAACTTTTTTGTTAAATTTTATTTTCATAATAAAAGAAATTCCCCCCAAAGTAGACTAAGCTACCGGATCTTCTCTCACTTAAATAACTCTCAAAATAAAGTGCTCTGTGCCTGGAATGAGGAACAACTAACAATTAACTGAAAATGAGTTGCTGTACACCCAACTTTGCAACAGATTTAAATAATAAAAGTTATTTATTTTCCAGTATGTTTAAATTCACCAGCTACATGACATTCACATTTTTTTACCAAACCTCCAAATAAAATGAAACTGAAGTGTACTGCTGTCTTCCAAATAATAATAGCCGGGTGGTGATATTTATTAATACCAGCATTGCATGTCATGCACATATAACTCTTAGGGAACTTTTCCACCGCACAAAGTATGGTACTTTTGGTACTTTCGCTTTTCCATTGACTTCCGGTTGAGTACCAGTACCGAAAGTGCCAAACCAGCTGGGGTACTTCTTTGGTACTTCGGTACTTTGGGGTGGGACTTACAAACGTATTTGCTGTTGAATGGTTATGCAGATAGCCTGCCGCTGAAACACAAAATACAGCGAGAAACTAAATAAAAAGCAGTAGAAACAAAAATATAAAAAAGTAAAACGGAAGGATGGACAAACGAGGAAACTCAGGCTTAATCGCCATGTGGTCGGATGAACAGATCCACTGGGATTTGGATGACACGACTCAGAATAATAAAGTATTTGCTGTAATAGCAAGCCGCTTGGAAGAAATGGGGCACACGCGAAACACCCAACAATGCCGCTTGAAAATCAAAAAACTTAAGCAGGACTACAGGAAAGTGAAGGATCATAATAACATGTTTGAATTCAGCAAAAGAAATACCACGTCGCGCTTTGTGATGATGTCAGTTAGGGGCGATCACTGATGATGTCATTTGGCGCTGGTACCAGTTTCTACGCCAGTGGAAAACAGACACAAAAGAAGTACCATACTTTTGGTACTTCATGGAAGTACCGAAAGTACCTAAAATACAGTAGTGCAGTGGAACAGCGCCCTTACATTGCTAGTAAGTAGTGTTGTTGTACTCGAGACTCATTGAGACTGGTCTCGAGACCACTTTTTTAGGTCTTGGTCTTATTTTGTCTGTCTCGGACATACAGGACTTGAGGTTTTATTTCAAGACCAGTCAAGACCACTTATTAAAACGTCTCAATATTCATCACAACAGCTTAATATCCATATTTGTTAATGCTGAGAACCCAACAAGCGTAAAATACATTGATTTTCGCACTCGTTAACCTTAGGCTCGTAACTTTGGATAGTTATAACGCACAGACAGGAATCACATATGTTTGTAGTCGAGAGAAATTACTCAATCCGGTCATCCAAGTTGCGTTGTGTGCTGAAATCCTGTGCATAATGAGGCATATATTTCCTTTTTTCCCCACAAAAAAGCACCCCTAATAATCCATAAAATATCGATGATTTTCACCTTAGGCGGAAAACAAAGTGCATGTTCACTTCCACAATGATCCACGCACTACTTCTCTGGGGAAAAATATTGGCAACACTTTAAAACAGTCATTATATTGCATTATACATTTAACATTATGGATCTTGCGTTATACATTCATAAAGTATTATAAACATTCATAAAAAGGCATAACGATATAGTCGTGTATTATGCATCATGAATGAATATCAAGTAATAATGTTATAAAGTAATAAAAAATATATACAATTAAATATAAGACCATGCATTGCTGTCTATCAGACTACTTCAGCAAGTTACCAAATGGATGCAAAATCAAAGATATTAATTTCCGCCTGACACTAACCGTGTATTTCTTCAGAAAACTAAGCCGCAGGAAGGTCCCCAATGAAACCCCTGCATTCCCCCATCACAGAGACTCTAATTTCAACATTTTATAAGATATTGTAAAATAGTCATTGTAAAATGTATATTTGTAGTTCCTGCAAATTTTTATATTCTATGGGACTAAAAATTGAGAAATTTCAAGAGTCACAAGTAGTTTTTCCACATAATAAAGGTGACCTCAAGACTGTCAGCACAGCATTTACACATCAAATTATGATTCATCTGAGCAGCCCAGAATGTCCTGACGACAAAACCATAAAGCATTTGTGGCTAACCCATGTGCATACTGTGTAATAAGCCTAAAATCAAAGGGATAGAAAAACACTCAAAAATGGATAGGTTTCAAATGGTTAACAAAGTTCAAATGCATCCAGTAAGGTGTATCTTATTTGAAAAACAAGAATTTATATTGACATTTTAAGCAAAAACATCCATTGTTCAAATGATACTGTGATACAAATTTTAGGCCATTCTGCCTAGCCCCAAGATGGTACCTATGCTCCACGTTTTCTAACGTGTTACATTATGTAGTCCGTTTTTGATCTTGACTTAATTTAGCCTGCCTTGGTCTTGGTCTTGTCCCTGTCTTGATACTCGGTTTAGGTGGTCTTGACTACATCACTACTAGTAAGCTAGATTAAGATCAGGCTTTTTCATACCTTAATTCTGTGTGGACATTATAGCGCAGGGGAGCTAAAGTTTTGCTGAAACATTTTTACTCTGTGTTAGGAAAAAAAAAACTTTAGCTAGGTTTGCAATTTTAATGATTTTTCCTTTTCAGAATTATCTATTATACTTTTAATAATTGGTTTAAAGTTTTCCTCTGTTTCACCGTTTTCATGGTGGTTTCCCCCATGGATTAAACAGACCGGTTTGGTATAGGTTTGTATATCGCAATTGACTGTTGGCTTTATAGTAAAACCAGGAAAGCCTTAACTTGAAGCCCCAATTTACAGTGTAAGTTAGGAAATAGTCTTTGTTCGATATTTTTCATTCTCAAATTAAATGTTTGATGGGGAGAAGACATGTGTGCGCACATACCACTCTTTGTTTTCCATAGCAATATTTTGGAGAATGTTTGGTAGCACATTACATTAACTGCACTTTCATAATACATTCATTATGTGTCCATAGAACATTCATAAGCAGCATGCAAGTATATCCTAACATACCTTAAATGCTGTAATATACATTAAGAAACATATGATTATAATGTTTATTATATGATGTTTGTTATTAATGTGTATTAAAGCTGTTGCGTTAGGATAGTAAGATATTCTTGCATACTAATTTATGAATGATCTATGAATGTATTATAAAGGCATTATGGAGCTGCAGTGTAAATCGTTACCGAATGTTCTACCCTAGTCCTCCATTTCTGTTAGAAGCAGGACTAGTATATATCTATGAGTCGTGGACAATCTCCTTTGTATCTGCCTCCTCAGGCCCTTTCTGAGCTTCTCACCTGTCAGTGGCTCCTTCGAGGCCAACCCACCTTTCTGTGAGGAGCTGATGGATGCCATGGTAACCCACTTTGAGGTGCGTCTGGTTTCTCCCTCTCTGCGGCCTGCATGGACTCTACCTCTGCCCTGCCGAGAGTGTTAATCTCAGTCACTCCACTTATCAAAAGCATCTAGTTTGTCTATTGTGACAACACACCAATGCAAAGATGGTAACCATGCTAAGTTAGTGACTAGATCTGGACAGCTAGTACTGTTAACAGTTAGCTATTTCCAGGGTGCAGCCCAAACAGGTGGCTAAAATCGGAATGTTAAACCAATTTTTGTTGTTGCCACCACAGTCCTCATGCCAAATACACTGACTTACCTGTTGATTGCCCCCCCCCGTGGTGCAGAAGCTCCTGGAGCGCTCAAGTGAGCCCCTGTCCTTCATCATCTTCATCCCAGAGTGGCGCGACCCCCCCACCCCCGCTCTGACGCGCATGGAGGCCAGCCGCTTCCGCCGGCACCAGTTTACTGTGCAGGCTTTCGAGCACGAGTACCGTAGCGGCTCACAGCACATCTGCAAGAGGTGCCCCCCTAATTTACCATAATGGAAATAACTATAATAATTTATAAACACATTCATAGCATATTATAATGCATTCATAAAGCAGTATAAACATGGCTATAAATATTTAGAAAAAGGCATAACACATTATAGGCATGTATAGACATGTTTATTATGTATTATGAGTGCCTTATGAAGCTCTCAGCTATAATGCCCTATACATACTTTTATAATGCAGTACAAAGTTCAAATGTATCTGTCGTGCATTATAGATGAGAGGTCCATAAAGCATTCATAATGCATAATATAGATGGCTATAATGTGTTATGCCTTTTGATAAATACAGCCATGTCTAATTCTTTATGAATGTATTGTTATGAATGTGTTTATAAATTACCAAAAACATGGCCTTAAAGTGTTACCAAATAGTTACATTTAAAACAAAAATCAGTTATACACATATGCAATAAATACACCTATACAGAAACACACAAGAAATAAATAAATAGAACATCACAAGCTTAAAATCAAGTTTAAGCAAGATGTCTTTAGAAGGTATCAAATGCCCAACTCCATGGAAACTCTGCCTTATCTTTCCCAGAGAGGAGCTGTACTACAAGGCAGTCCACAGTACGGCGATCATCTTCCTCCAGAACGCCGCCGGCTTCGCCAAGTGGGAGCCCACCGCTGAGCGCATCCAGGAGCTGCAAGCCGCCTACCGCATCTCCGGCCGCTCCCTGGCCTCCCCGGGGCCCTCGACCGGCTCTGCCACGGGCGACAGAGATTCCAAAATGAGACCGGTGGGGACGCTGGACTCCCCAGGAAGTCAGGACAGTTCCAGCCAAACGGAGAAAAGCACCCCGGACACTGGGAGCGTCTAGGCCACACACGGGCAGAGGGAGTGCTCTGAGCTTAGGCTAGCTAGGGAAGCTGTCGGATGGTTCTGGGGTCTGAACCCAGACAGGATGGCATTGCAAGGTGCCTGCATCTGTTTACTCTCTTTGCCTGGACTATTATTTAATATTAGTTTAACTAAGTTGTCGTTCCTGTTGTTATTGTTGTCGTCGTCGTTGTTTTTATAATTGTAGTAATAATAGTAGTATTAGTAGCTATTTTTTTATCATTGTCGTTATTAATCTGGTAATTCTGTCAGTTGTTTATCGGCCTTTTAAACTAGTGCTATGATATCTGGCAGTGCTCTCTGGTCAGATTAAACAAAAAAAAATTGGGAGTTAAACCTGGTTGCTGGGAGAGAATCCAGTTAGGGGTGAGTTGGCAATCTTGTTCAGCTTCTCTTTTGCCTTTGTCCCATTTTTAAGCTTTCTTTCCCCAGCAGGGCCCCCCCCCCCCTCACTGGTCCTCTATAGCAATAATCCAGATATTACCCAAGAGGGAGAGAATCCCTGGTCCTTCAGGGGTTGGGGGTGTGCTGGTTTTTTGGCTTAATCCTAGATCTTAAGAGTAACTCGAGTAGGGGGGAGGGGAGGGGGGTTTCTGGAGATGTAAGCCGTTTACCAATTTAAAAGAAGCCTGCATTATCCCACAGCTCTCTACAGACCTGGGTTGTCCAGCCCTATTTCACATAATTAGGTATTTCTTGTGGATTACTCACCTGTTGTTCTCTGTCAAATGAAAAATTCCCATACTGAGAGTTTGTGTAACTGATCTTTATGTCCAAATTTCTGGCCCATTTATTCGAATTCACCTTTCACAAAATGTATTCGTCAAAATGATTGTCACATAGAGTGACGTTTTAACCTCTTCAGCTGACAGGTGCAAAATCCTCCCCGATGAGGGTCAAACACATCTGTGCTCTTCAGGACCAGAGCTGGCAGTGGACGTGCCATTGGAAATGGTGGGGGTTCATGTTTTAGGCAGCTATGTTTTCCTTTTCTTTTCATTTTAAAACCCCCTCAAGTTCCCTCTTTATGGTAGAGTAGAAAAGGCAAAAGACATGTTACTTGCCTCTTCAAGGGTTCGGTATAATTGTATGACCTGCAGTGACATGGCCCCAGACTTTTGCAGTTTACGCGAAATCGGGTTGGATTAGGGAGAAGACAAAGGCGTTGGCATTGCTGACATGTTTTGAAATAGATGGCTTTTTATTTTAATTTTTTTTTTTCATACATTCATGTGTCTGTAGTTACAGTTTAAAATTACACTAAGCATTAAGTCCCACAACAGCAAGATAATGTAAACTGAATGCCTTTCCCTTTGCTTTGTGTTGGTGTTATTCATTGAAATTCAGCTAAATGAGATGATTTTCATTATGAAACACTGAGCTAAGAGTGGCCCCATTTGTAGTTCACCACTTTAAAATGCCACACATATCTGGCATTTTCACAATGCCTTCCTAGTACCCTGGGTTGGCAAAATTGCAAATTACAGTGTCTACTTAACTTTGGTTGGAATAGTACTCTGAGAGGGATTCTCTTTGGGCTTCTACACTATTTACTTACCCCCAAACTAGTTTGTCTGGAAACAGGTAAAAAATGCTGGTTTCATAATAAGTATGGAAGGTTAAATGCTCATATGCCTTAAATTAAGAATGAATTGTATCTCCAAAATTATTTGAAGTAGGAGATTATCTTGCATCCTTTTATGATTACTGTAAATGACCCATAATATGGCATAAGAACCAAATGCAAATTTTGTTCTTTTTTTTGAGTACTACACACTTCTTTTCATTTTGTATAAATGTTTACAAAGGCACGAGATTATCACTGGGCAGCATTATGAATGTAAATTTTTAAATATTTGGTGTTTTTTCATTGGAAGGCTTTTATTTTGTAATGGGCAACCTTGCTACGGTCGACATGTTAGAATCATTAATTGAGTCGTTTCAGGGCTCGCCTGGTATATTGTAGAATAATTGATTTGTGGGGGGGGGGGTGTCAGTTGTGGCAAAAAAAAATGGATTTAGAATGGTGTCGGCAAATATACTTGGAATTCATTTAGTATTCAAATGGATCAGTTTCAAGGAGGGGGAAAAGCAATGGGAAAGGCTTACATTTGTTAATGCTGTTGGAATGACACGTCATCATGGTGGGCATTTTGATTATAAGCTTGTATTCCTCATGTATGTGCGCCGTGGTGCCCTGTTTGAGCTGGGCCTCATCCCAACCATGCATCATTCACTGCAGCTACAAGCACCAGACAGCTGTCCTCCCAGTGTATATCGCTGTCACCAGCAAAGTCCTGTAGATACTGTACAGAATAACTTCCCCCTCTTTGCTACAGTTTTACCAAAATGTGTAGAAGATAAATTTGCTGTTCCACTGTTTTTTTTTTTTCCCAGAATTTCACATTTGTGTTAATTTTACAAAAGCAAATTTTGAGTTATACAATTTATGAAATAGAAAATGTTTTAAACCAAAGTGTTACGTGGAAAAAAAAATCTATGTGTAAAAGTATAATTGTTTATGAATGCAAGAATACACAGGTGTAACCAGCAAAAAATACCCCTGTAGTTTATTTTTATAATTTTTTTGTTCTGGTGGAAATATGGATGTTTTCTTTGGGATTTATTTTGCATGATCAGATATTTTTCACTTACAAATATAAATATATGAGATTTATCTTCATATAAATTTAGTTTTTAGGGTCTATGTACATGTTAATTTTTATCATATATTGTCTTCATCTTTTTTTTAATGTGTGATAACGTGTATATATAAAGTTTAAGGTTTGAGATTCCATTATTTATCACTGTCCACTTCCCCTTAAGGTGTTATATTGTAGATAATCTAATTGCCATATCTTTTTTATGTGCAACCAACGAGCAGAGCTGGTGAAAAGAAATATGTATATGCATATTAATCCATTCTACCCAGTCTCCGACAATAGATTATCAGTGTTGTGCAGTTATTTCGCTTTACACCATTAAAAACATGTTGGACCACATTTGCTCCACGTGAAATATGTCATCTATAGACCCTTAGTGTAAGCTAATTTTGTTAATGCACATAAGTAATTTAAATTAGCTCTCCCAGACACTGCCTTAATTTATGTTTGTGTGTGTCAGTTTTCAGATCTGCTGACTTGCGGTAAATGGCATTTATAGCATCCTGCAGTACATTACGCATTTTGATAATTTTTTGTTAATGCTCCTCAGTACACACAAATTACGGATTTCAAATCTCCCTACACAACTTATATCTCTAGTTGGCAGCACTGTGTTGTACTGTTATAGATGTGTTTTGAAATAATACTGAATAAGACAGTGGAAATGTGATTGGTTTCAGTTTTTCTACTATCTACAGGAAGGGTTGGTTGTGCATTGTAAAATAAAAGGTAACTGCTTTTCCACATTAATAAACCAGCAACATCTTGACATAAAACAACCATTAAAACAATCCTAATGACTGGTTCTCTCTCTCTTCTTTTTGTGGAGGTGTTGTGACCACCTTGTATCACATTTCAGCATCTTCATTATTAAAAAATTGTTCTTAAGTGGGTAGCACTCTTGCCTTTCACCTCCAGGATTGGGAGTTTGAATTCTATGTGAGCTTTCTGCTGCCAGTGACCCTGACTGGGATAATTGGTTGGAACATAGATTGATTATTAGCACACATTGTATGCATATTTCAAGAGTAGAACTAGATGTCTGCTGTATAAAATAAATAGCAAAGTAAGTGGAAACCATGCCAGTCAGTTAAGCATTTTAAGAGCTGTTTGAAATGTTAATGTCATTTTGCCCTGTATCAAATTGAAAAATATTTCAGATTTGAATTAGAAACTTTCTCTGAGGAAGTCATATTTTGAATATGAATTTATGTCAGAAACATTCCTTTTACATTTCTGACTGGACACAATTTTTCAGAAAATTATCTTTACTCCTGAAGAATTTAATCTAGACCGGCTACATGTGGATTCCTGTGCAAGAATTAATAAAGACCAGTGGTGTCAAACGTGGCTTTATAGGTATTGTTTCAACTTTTGAGTTTATTCTATGCACACAAGACCCAGATTTGAAAATTGTGGAAAGCAAAAGTACAAAGGCCCCAGCGAGATTTGAACTCGCGACCCCTGGTTTACAAGACCAGTGCTCTAACCCCTGAGCTATGGAGCCTACATGCGCTGTTGCAGTTGAAGTATTCCTAAATCTAAACGATAAAAAGGTTGTTGCTATCTATTCTACTAATAATTGAGTTATCTACCAATTAATCTGACGATTTCATCGAGTAATCCAGGACTGCCAACTCTCACGCATCTGGCGTGACACTCACGCTTTCAGACACTCACACTCACGCAAGGAATCTTACGGCAAATTTATATTATTCAATTAAAAAAATTTAATTAGCTGCATCAAAAGCGTTGGGGTAGTTTAAAATCTTACAGACTATTTACAAGTTAATAAAACTGTAACATACATTTAAATGAGTGTGCAAACTTGTCTCGAATTGAAAATCACACGCCAGTCAGCTGGCTAAAGTTGGTGGCACTGAGTAATCGTTTACATTAAATATAAACACCGCGAGGCAGGAACCAACCTACCGGAGCAGGATTCACACTCAGTCACACATACGGTTAGTTTACGCACTCTAATTCACTTAAGTTGTATGTTTTGGACATTGGAAGGAGACCAGAGGATCCACCGAAAAGCCACGCACACACAGCATGAACATGCGACAAACACAAAGTGGTGGTGTGCGGCGACAGCGGCCCACTGCGCCGGGTCGCCTTCGCACATGTGCAGGATGTGTGATGCTCTACATGGCATTTCATGTGCAATTGTCCCCTGGTAACATCCTGCGTTCACATCATCAACATGATGCACTAAAACATTTTTACTCAGTCACTGAAAACAAAAACTTAGCAAGCTTTGCATTTTTTATTTTTTTGATGGTTTCTTCACTAAGTAGTTTAGTATATATGTAAAAAAAATAATCAGTTTACCGCCGTTGCTTTCGCGTGCATGCGCTCTCCGAGACAATCGTAAATCTCATCCGTGAAGTTGGATAAACAACTGGTCTCGAAAATACATTCCTCTTTCACTTTTATTGTTGGATATCTTGCAGACACTCAGAAAAAAGGGTAAAAATTTGTACCTTTGCTTATCTCAGGGGCCGTACTCTTGTAATTGTACCTTTTAACGTACAGAAATGGACTCTGAGAAACATCCCAAAGGTGCAAACAGCATTAATGCACAATAAATGGTACAGAAATGTTCCCCAGAATCCATTTGTGTACTTTAAAAGGTACAATCACCTACATCTAAGGGTACATTTGGCAGACCCTTGAGGGTACAGCCCAAGTGACTACAAAAGTACAAATTTTTACCCTTTTTTCTGAGAGTGATGAGGTTTCATTTCGTGCAGAATGAGCTCAGAAACCATCTGAATGTGAAGCATCTGTATGGTGGCATGTAAACCATTCACCTCCTATAGACAAGCTATTTCACACACTGACAGATTTCTACTTTTGACTTTTTTTCTCGAAGGTTTTAATTTCAATTGCAAAATGTTTTAGAATTTGTTTCCTTCTGGCTTGCCTTAATATTGCTCCATACAGAGAATGTAATATACCTTAATTTTTTATGATGCTGTGTTTATATATTTTATTTATATAAATTTCAAATTTATAGTAGTCAGTTTCTACTAACTTCCTAACTATTGTCATTTAATATAATAGTTTCTGCATCTATCCTGTGGTTGACTCAGTATAGGGGGTAATGTTTCCTTGTCTATTTATGACTAAGCATTTCAATTCTACATTGCTGTGTGAGTAGCGCTCTGTCTGTGTGGAGTTTGCACGGACTTTCCCCCAGTGTAGCATGGCTTTGTTTCCTTTCACCACCTGCAGTCATACAGTTAGGATAATTATCATCTCTAAATTGCCTGTAGCAGTGCATGATTACCCTGTATGTGTGACCTGTGGTAAACTATAGCATCCAACCATGGCGTTTAACCCAATCTTGTGCCCTATGCTGTCTGGAACCCACCATGACCAGGATAATTAGTTAAAAGATGAGCAGATGGTCCCAATAAACCTAACTGCAAACAAGTTCCTGGTCACAGCCTTGGTAACATTAAAACAGAAAAGAATAGTTTGTAAATGTTTTTTTACAAATAAATAAAAAAAAAATCCAAGTGTATAACCTATTTGTAACTCGAGCAGTGGGTGACTTAATTGAGTTTTTTCGCAGGTCCAACAATTACACTACAGAAATGAAATAAACTGAAGCGTTTTTGTTCGCGTTGTGGGTGTTTTTAGTTGTTTAAAAGTTTTGCCCTTATAATCATGGCCGCCATAGCGGAAGCGATGCAGGCAGGGCGGCCGCCATGAGCAGGCAGTTCTCGGAAGTGATGATTCATACTGCTTTGCGTAAGAGGGGATCAGCATCCTGTGTTGTTTATTAACTGTTTTTTGGTTGTTTGTAACATGTTAAAATCGCACACCGTATTCCTCAAAATAGGCATCTTTGAAATTTTTTAAACTGCATAACTTTTGTCGTCCGTGGTTAGCGGTTAACATAAAACTGTGAGATTTCAAATCAGGAAATGCTTGCTGGACATAGTTTGATATAAATATACAGATCGATAAACAACAAAGATCGTCTTATTTCATTATTTTATCCGGCTCGCATTCAAAAATAATAGTATTAATAAAATACTTTAATGGGTGCTCATCGAAGTGAGGGGAGAAGAGACTGGCTTCAGCAAGATGTTGCAGAGCAGCACGTAAGTCAATTAAACCATGTGAGGCTTCTGATCAAAATGAACATTGTGATAAAAAGTATAAATTAGCTACCAGGGTATTATTAGTTGGTTGACTAATACAAAATTTATGATTATATCTGGACGCGACATAATTTGTGTTATAGTACGCAGTGGATATGGGTACTCTGGGGGTGTGGGGAGTTCCTATTGCTAGAAAGCTAGGGCTTTAGTTTACATTAAATAGGGCTTTTAATCAGCAGACTATTTTTGTGAACAGGCAATTGGGTTTAGTGCAGAAGTAGAAATGTTTTGGCCGGCTTGTTTGGTCTGGGGGTTTGATTTTTGTTTTGGATGCAAAAGATTAAAATCCTGGATATACTTACAGTACGCACATAAAGTCTTGGGACTTTTACTTAATTCTGTATGTTGCAAATTGATATATTGATTTCATAACAATGATAACTTCATTTATTTACATAATATATTTCCACATTAGAAACAACCAGTAGTCTCAAGCAAAATATTTATTTCAAGTAGTAATAAATTGAAACCCAGATTACAGTTCTAAAAGAGCTGTTCTGAGTAAAGAAGTTAATTGACAAGCAGTCTCAGTGGGTGGTTTTTAATTACTAACACCTATGCAATAACAGAAAACGCCAAACATTTGTGTTTAGCAACCCTTTCGGGCCAGTGACTACATTTGCAATTAATAGCAAAATGGCAAGAACAAAACTCCGTCAAGAAAATTATGACACTTAATAAAAAGAAAAAGTCTGTGTGGAAGGAATGTGAGGATATGTTAAACATTGCTTGTCAATGGACGTTGGTTATGAAACCTATAAATTTGCAACATTTTTACAAAATGAAGTTAACGTTCCAAGACTTTCTGTGAGACCTGCAGTTAAGCTAATATAGGTGTTCCTCTTAGGGAGGTGTGAGCGACTCTGGATTAAGGGCTCTTCAGCAAGACCCTTAACCCCAAATGCACCATGGACTGGCTGACCTGCCTTCTCAGTTACACAGATAGAAGTGTCTTTCAAATAAATAAAATGTTAATGTTTCGGATGCAGTTACTCTGAAGGCAGTGGCGCCGATGTTTGCTCAGTGTTACTGGATGGGTTGTTCTCGGAATTTCAGAATCCCTGGAACATCATGATCAAACACAGGCACGTGCAGCGCAGAGGCCGACGGTCACAGATGACTGTCAGGTATGCAGCTTGCCTCCCGCCTTTGGATCTTCTGTTGGGCCTCATCAGTCGCTATTATTTAAGGGTCAGATAGTCGTTCAGCAAATCCCAAATGATCAACTGTATCTTTTTGGACAACTATCACTTGCCAGATGTAAGCATTAAAAATTCCCAAGGTTGCTCAGTTCAACACAATAGGTTAAACAAATTGTGGGATTAAATGCATGCAGTTATCCTGGAACACCACTGGATGACTGTGTATCCATTTATAATGTGTTCTGCACCTCTCTGTTACCTGCAGTGTAAGTGTACTGTACAATTTGCTTTATGTGGCTTCAGCTATTTTTAAAGCATGTCACTTGCTAATAATGCTTAATTATAGTACTTTTCCTATGGCAGCGATTGTCAACCCATGGGTCGTGACCCAAATTTGGGTCGCAGCACGTTCTGAAAGGGTTGCGAGGCAGAGTTGGAAATGTAAGCATTTTAAAACCAGCAAGCTCCTATGCTGATCCACGATCAGATTTCCCAGCCCCAATCCTAGAATTAACCTATATAAATGGGTCTTGGGTCTGCAAGTGCTTAGCGCAAAGCTAGTGAGCACTCAACCAGTCCAAGAAGCCAAACCACAGATGCTTAAATTAGAATTCACTGGCACACCCAATCAGATTTGTGCGATAGGCATTGATTGGCATAAATTGCAGAGTGGACTGCATGCTTGCTCATAGCGTTAATTTAAACCTAAACTTGATCTAGGGTCATGACTGAGCTGGCATGATAAAAATTGGGTCGTGGTGCAAAAAACATTGAGAACCACTGTCCTATGGTATAGCTTTAAATGATATACCTGTGATATACCTTTAAAAGTCCCACACTGTCAAAACATGTTTCCAGTTGTATCCAAACAAATTACTGCATCCACTCTCTAAATTATATGTACTACTAATGCAAACGACTGATTCTGCCAGGGCTTACCAGTCCCTCGGATGCCTCTGCTCTTGGCTCTCTCTCTTGTAATCTTACATTTACTATATTCGCATCGGGAACAATACCAGATACACTTCTAAAATTGCTGTCTGTTTTCAAATGTCTTTCAAACATGCAACTTAAGTTTAGAAACCTTGTTTGCAACCTGTTTCTGCAGTGGAAAATTTATCAGAGTGTATTTTCCCTCCAATGTAATCACTAAAGCTGTCCACCAAATTGTGTAGTTACACAGACCCTGTCATTTCCATGGACCTCTTACGGACTGTACTGCAGCCCAACTTCAATGAAGACATTTTAGCAGTCTTCAGAAAGTACATGAAGGTAAATAAGTCGTGCCTGGAAATTATTTTTTTTTCCCCATCAAAACAGATCAATTAAATCTGCCTTGTCAACTACATAGTTTTTAAATGAACAAATTGCCCAAAAACTGGCCTAATGTTTCCTGAAACACCAAGGACAGGACTCTTCAAATCTGGCCTCCGATTCCAAATCCAGGCCTTGTTTTCAGTTTTCCCAGGTAGTTAGTTTAATAATTACTGATTCTGATTGGCCCGAGGCTACACACCTGGCTCACAGGTAAAGGAAGACTGAGAAATCGCCAATGCTTGAGGTCCATGATTTTAATAGCTCTGGCCTAGGATTAAATGTGATGTCTCAAAAAGCCAGAAGATAGCACTAATTTAATGAAATTATTGGTAGTGGCTAAAAAATGACAAAGCAGACTAATATTTTGTGAAAAATTACACTTTGATATTCCCGAAAAGGTTTTTAAATATCGATCATCACAAGAATAGGATTGTTGTTTTTGTGAAAGTTGGCTTCCTAAACAAGGAGTTTCTTCTGCAGTTTTTTGAGAAAGCAGCCAGCAATGTGAAAGAGAACGTTGGGGAGGAGGTACAGGCGGACCAGCTGATCAGAGAGGTGTGCCGAAACTGTCTGGAGCAGGTACTGTAAGAGGGTGAAGGTCTCTTACGGTTTGGTTTCAAAGAAAATCAGTTAGGGTACCACTTTGGTGAACTTTCATCTGCATGCTTCACAGGCCAAGCAGCTGTTCTCTGATGGCGAGAAGACGACCTCTCGGCCAGCGTTTGAACCTCCAGTCAAGGTATGGAGAGGAATTAAAAAAACTGCTGCTTCAGTCTTACGGCCAAGTCATACTTCAGTTTTCTGTGAGCGCTTTCAGTCCACGCACAGGGTGGGTGATGTGAATTTCATCATCACTGGTTCGAGCGTTCAGCCCAGATTTTTATGTCCAGCGGAGATCATTTAAGTCGGGTGATTGCTATAGGTGGCAGCAATGACTTTCACAGGTCAGCCAAGAAAGAGCAGAAGAAGAGGAATTATTGTTGTAGGAGGTGCAGAGGTACCCGCATATCTAATTTTTCATACTGTCCAGACATCGTGCAGGTATTTTCAAAAGCAACACTATTGCGGAATTTTAATATCTTGGCGATAAAATTCACCAAGTCAGGGGGGTTCCTGGGTAATTGTGTCATAAGAATTTTAAAATAGTCTAGGCTTGGGCGGTATTAAGGTAACAAGGCTTACCGTACTGACAACTTTAGAACTGTTCACTACACTGCTTGTGTTTGTTGCGAAACATCTGCCCTCTCCTGGTCTGGTGGAATATCACTGCTGTATGCACTGACTGTGACCACATGCACAGTCAAATATAGTATAAGCACACGATTTTACGTGCACGACCATCCGTGGACCAAAAGCTCCTGCGGAAAATTGAAGTATGAACTAGGCCTTAGAATAATCTATGACCGTGTTTCCCAACCCAGTCCTCGGGGAACCCCGGACAGTCCACGTTTTTGCTCCCAGCCAATCAAGAACACTGAATACCTGGTACAGGAGCACTGAGAGCTGAAAGAAAGCAAAAACGTGGACTGTCCGGTGTTCTCCGAGAACTGGGTTGGGAAACACTTATCTATGGAGCTGTAACATATGTCTACACTTAGTAGCCGTTATTGCGCTTGCACTGTGGGCCGTTTCTCAGTCTGTTTCCATTCACAAAGCGTGCACGACACATGGAGGATGATTCCAGCCAGAGGGGAAGTCCTGTCCCAAGAAAGGTAGCATACATCTCGGCAGTGATGGAATTTGAGGGGAATCTGATAATATGGGTCTATTTATGATAGTTATTAATTTATTAATGTTGCCATGAATGTATTTTTGTCCTGGGTTGATTTTGCAGCGAAAAGGACGCCCCCCAGGGCCTGTAATTTCCTGTGATCGACCGGTTTCCTTTGGAAACCCGTAAGTACAAAGTCTTTTTTACTTTCTGCTGAATTGGTTCAGAGTGGGGTGTGGCTCTGTGGGTTAGGCAGGTTGCTGGTTCAAATCCCCTGGCTGGTGGTGATGTCATCATTGGCCCCCTGTGCAAGGTCTTTAATCCCCAGTTGCTCCAGGGATTAGCTGACTCTGCATTCTCTATAATACATCACTTTTGATAAAAATGTATACTTAAATAAATGAAAATAGAATTCAACAAGGCTTGAAGGCAGTAGTTGTTACAGCATTATATTTGAACGATCTACTGCTGCATTTATGACACAGCCTTAATAGATATAAGCATTGATTGATATTTTATTGTGGACTAGCACATATTTCATAACCAAAATGGCTTTTAGCATTGATATACTCTAAGTAGTCTTAGGATTAAATACCAATATTGATCATGCATAACGTGTTCAGCAGGTATTTAATTAGAAAGATAAAACACCTTAATGGACTTTTTTTTTTTGCCTCCTCAAGCCCCAAGCCAAAGACATCAGAGCCCATAAAGCGTGAAGGTCCCAAGGTAAGACGAGCTCTTACCTTCTACGTCTAATATAAGGTTATAGCCACCAAGGGAAGATGAGGCTATGAGATGCCTGCTACGGTACAGTAATACGGGGCTAATATGTAAAAAAATATTAGGGTACAGAAATATGAGATTTACCAAGATCTCTGTACAATTTGGTTTTTAGTTTTAGTACAGTGGGTACAATACGACTTTTTGAACTTCATTTGAACAGAAGACATTGACAGATCAAGGATCTGCTCAAAAGTTCAAGTAGTTTTAATGAGGATCCCTGTGATACTCGGCTCTTGTCCTACTTTATCATTAAACCCCTTGGTTTTTCAGAAGCTCTAGTTACACTGCACAACTTCTATTTCAGTGGGATCCCTCCAGGCTGAATGAGAAGACTACGTTTGTCCTGGGATCAAGAGCAAATAAGTATGAGCAATGAGTACGTTGTTTGCTCACAGTGCTTTATATATACACACAGACATTGATGCACACGCACGCACACTGATGAGCCAAAACATTATGACCACCCCCCACATGAAGGGAATAATGTTGACCATCTCATAAACACTGTCAAGGTACAAGATGTAATAGATGGTAAGCTAGTATTTGGTACTTGTAGTCAACATGTTGAATGCAGAAGGATAAAAATCCGAGTGAATTTCCTAAGGGTCAGATCATTATGGCCAGATGACTAAGTCAGAGCATCTCTGAAACTGCAAGACTTGTGGGGTGCTCATGGTCAGTCATGGTGAATTGCTACTGAGAGTGGTTTGAGGATGGGGAAAACCATAATCTGCTGACAGGGTGCTGGATAGCCAGCACTTGTTAATGCAGACTGTGTGGTACAACCCAACAGAAGGACTACTGTGGCACAAATTGCAGATAATTGAATTCCCCAGCCTTTGGTGAATACATGTGGTTTTAGCACCAGTCCACTGCCGTTAGACAGTTTGCATTGTGAGCCAATAACTGAAAAACTGTTTGACAGAACATTTTCAAACTTTACACAGGCATTGTATGTGTGAGGAACGAAAGATGATTGAGACAGATAGTCCTGAAATTTAAGCAGTACTTGATTCCACTAAAAAGATAGGTGAACAATTATTTTATGGATGTTTTTCAAACTTTGCAGAAGCATTTGTAGGGGAGCTGGAAAGGAACTGATTAAATTTTGAGACTGATCACCCCAAAATTGAACCAGCGTCAGATATAGATAGCAAAAAGAGGTACTTTTGACACTTGATCCCATTAAGACAATAACTCAATAACTGCTTGCTGGATTTTTTCAGACTTAGCAGTGACATTATATGGGTGTCAAACTAGAACTGATTAAATTTTGAGACAGATCACTCTAAAATCAAAATGAAAGAAAAAAGCAGACCTTTCAGCTTGTGAATGTGATGTCAAAAGGTATTTGATGGATCTTATTACTGCTTCACAAAAACATTATATGGATAAAGATCTACTACTAGTTTCATTTTCAGATAAATTGTCCCAAAATGGAAGCAGCAGTGCCATGTGGCAGCCAAGGAAGGAAACGGCAGCTGTAGAATATGCTTGGTCTTGTGAATACAGTAACTTTAAAAGTACTGTACTGATTTTTATTTTTTTTTAACTTTGCAGCCACATTATAGGGGTGACAATCTAGAAGATCAAATTTTGAGACAAATTGCCCCAAAACTGAAGCAGTGGTGCATAGTGACATCAAAAAGGGGTTATTTCTGACATTTGATGCCATTAGCACAATATCTCAGAAAGAATTTGATGGATCTTTTTTAACATTTGCAGCATGTTTTAAGGATGAAGATCTGCGACTGATCAAATTTTGAGACAGATTGCACCAAAATTGAAGCAGGGCTGCATAATGATAGTAAAGAGAAGACCAGCTCAGAGACTTCATATTGTCAGCATGATAACTCAAAAAGTATTTGGCTGATCTTTTCCCAATTTGCAGGCATATTTTTTTTTGCGACACATTGTGGCACTGTTGAAGTAAATTTTATCTGTAGCATTGCGGTAGCAAGTTCTCACGGATAATGTATCTGGTCAGACCCCAAGATTCACTCTTAACTGTGTATGTACAATGATCCCCCCTTATCCATGGTTTCAGTTACCCATAGTCAACCACGGTCCACAAATATTAAGTGGAAAATTCCCAGTATAAAAAAAATTCCTAAGTTTCAAGTTGTGCACCATTCTCAGTAACGTAATGAAATCTCATGCCGTCCTGCCCGGGGACGTAAATCGCCCCCTCATCCATGATATCCACGGCTTATACCCATTAGGCACTTAGTATTCGTCTCTTATCAAATCCGTATCGCATTTGACTGCATTCATGTAACTTTTATTGCACCACATTTTTATAATTTTTATTATTAGGTATTGTTGTTAATCTCTTATGGTGTCTAATCAATATTTATGTATAGGAATAAAAATAGTGTGTGTATATATAGGATTCTGTACTGTCTGCATTTTCATGCATCCCCATGGGTCCTGGAACATATCCTCTGTGGATAAGTTTTATGCACTTTGTGTGTGTTATTGTACTTACTAAAGCCCATATTGTAGGGCTCTTGGGATGGGTGGCACCAGAGGAAGAATTTACATCAAACACGCTGACCTCTTTAAGGTGAGGTGAAATATATCATACAGTAAAACTAGGATAAATGTGTTTTACTGAGCCTATGTTAAAAATAACTAGACGAGAAAGTTATCGTTGAGGAAATGCTTTATTCAGTGAGGTACAATGAAATATGAAATGAAACATGTCTTTATGTTCCAGTATGCTGCTGATGCTCAGGACAAACATTGGCTGGCAGAAAAGCAACATATGAGGGCAACAGGTGGAAAAATGGTGAATTTTCTTGGCCTTTTCTTATGCAACAGTATTTTAAATATACGCAACTCTTTTTTTTTTTTTTTTTTTTTGGTCGCATGGTAATGCCCACCTCTGAGTGATGTGCTTCTGTTAAAAGGCCTACCTTCTAATTGAAGAGGACGTACAGGATCTTGCAAGGAGTGAAGACTACAGGTAATGCTACCATTTAACTGACGCTTGATGTGCCGCAGAAATGTCGGGAAATGGTGGAACCATCATCGTTTGTTGTTAAATTGGCAGAGACTGCCCGGAGCTGAGACTGGATGAACTGAAGCCCTTTATGGTCCCGCCATGGATGATCGAGAAGATGCAGAAGGCGATGGAAGCCCAACGGTCAGAGAAAGAGTAAGAACAGCAGGATGAGGAGAGGGGAAACTGTGAAGCAGGAAACGGGGCCAGGACAAGTCAACTCAAAGGACAAACAGTGAGAAACCTCATCACAGATAGGCAGATGGCCCTTTTAGTGCGTTCTTTCAGTATTCTGTTGTGTGTAACATGGTGCCTGTTGATATGACTGCACTTGAAAAAAGAAATAAATTGTTATATAAACTTAACTTGCACTGCTAGTTAATTTCTTACTATGAATAATATATTTCCTAATGTTCTTTAAATTGTAGAGCAACAGATGTGTTCATTTACTAGATCCCCGAATTAAGCCTTAGAGTATAAAATAAACCTTACTGTTTAATAGTCCATCCACTGGAAGAGCACCTAGTACTTGGAATTTCTGCCCTCCAAACTCTCAATGAATTTTAAACAGCAGGTGTAACACCACTGCATATTGGTTGCTGTACATCAGGTTATATGTTTTGACGGCATATATCTGTGGGATGTGCTTTCTTGTCAATGTTATAATGCCAATGAGTTTTTTTGTTTGTTTAATTGACTAGTCAATAGTGCTTTTATTAGAGGGAAACGTATATCATTATTCTATTTTTTTCTTTTTGTACAACAGTTTATTTAAATGATGAAATGCTGTTTTTTCCACCATCTGGATTATGTACTGCCTTTTTAATGAATTCTTTCTGTTGTATGTGTTGGGTCTTTCGTTTAGTACATTATTGGTTACACTGGGGAAGACAGTTTAATTTGAAATGTCTATGCATAGGCATACATAATGCTTAATGTGTATGTCTTTGAAATCCCTGCAGTATTCATTAAATATTAAACATTTTGTTTCAATGGTTGTTTCTTGTTGCAAACTTTGGTAACAGATGTTATTTATAATTTACAGAATTTGTTCTCACTCCAGTATTCATTGCTGATACAATGAGCTTTGAGTTCAGGTCCTGACCTTGGCTCTATCTGTGTGGAGTTTGCATATTCCTTTTCTGTTCTCATGGCTTCCTCCTACAGTCCAAATGCTTGTGGTCAGGTGAATTGCTGTCCAGCCAATAGTGTCAAGTGTGTCAGAGATTGTGCAGGACTGGCATCCACTCAAGATTTCCCATGAATTGAACCTTGTTTGTTCCTGAAATCGGATCCAGGGAGTGATCCTGCACTGGGTAAGTGGGGATGGATGGATGGATGGATGGAGTGGGTGGCACATGATTGTAATAGTAATAGTACACAGCAGGAAAAAATCTGACACTTTCTGTAGTAAGATTGGTACCTTTTAGTTTAGGCTGAATTTAATACAATCTGGACAAGTACATAAAAATGTATAGGCATATGTGTAATCATAAGGGTTAAGTACATACAATAATAGCAGAGCAAATAATCTTAAATCTTGCCTGTAACTTGGGTTCATCTTTAGAGACAAGAATTACTTTGCTTGGCACTGATTTAATATTTCGGAATTAAGTATATTTTGTCAGGGAAGTAGTGAAAATTAATTATTTCTCCATACGTTTTGAATACAGCTGGCAGAAAATGGTACAAAATGGAACAAGACATGTCTGGCTGTTATGTGGTAGAGGGAGCGGTGGAACATCAATATGTAAAGCAATGTTTACAAGCAGACATCAAATAATGGAATATATTCATTGAATTGATAATATTTTGATGGCTTGTAAGTAAAATACAGCTGTGCAGTTCTGTCGCATTAAAATCTGGAGGCAAAACAAATGCTTTCTGAAATTACAAACATTAAAAGAGAGTAACAGAAAATAGCAGGTTTGGACAAACATTAATTAGATGCAGGATGCCGAATCAACGTCAGGGTCACTTCCGACACTTTCCAGTCCAATGAAATTAAAGTTTAAAAGAACGTGCGTCATCCCTACACAGTGGCTAAGAAGCGGCTTCGTTTTCAAATATTCTAACCCGATTGGCTTATTTACAAATGTGGGCGGGGACAGGTTCTAAAAGGGAAAAGTTTAAACTGAGGGGCGGGATGAGTTCGTAGAGGGAGAGTTTCAACGCCCGAAGAGCGAAGGAGGAAGGTCTTGGGTAATGTGTCGTGAAATATTACATTTACAACTTGTAAAAGTCATTTTATAAAAAAAAAAAAGTTTGGTTAACGAGATATAAAGTAGACTTCTTAGTTGGCATTTTGATTTCGCTCCTCTTTTGGCAGATTTAATTCAATTTAATTATAGTCCCAGTTTGCTGTAGAAGATCAATAATAAAAAAAAAGCTTAGCAAGGTGATAGAGGTAGCATTTAACAGGTGTTTGACTAGTCATTTATAGAAGTGTTAGGTAATCTCTACTCCACATTGACTTGTCTTTCGACGCTACCAGTTCAAGCTAGCTAGTAGACTGTTTATTTCGTTAGCTAATGCAGCTAGCTAGTAGTAATGAGTGTGCTTCCGTTGTATTAATCACTAGTTCCCAAGTAGTCTGATAGTAGCCCGTTGTTTCAGACGCATAGTTAATTAAAGCTGAGGGGTTATTTAGCAACTCTTGGTAACCTCATGGCCGGTTAGTGGCTCGCTGGTTGCCGCTTACCCACTGGCTTCTTACCTGTGTCGGTTCCGTTTAGTCCGGTTGCCCCGGTTAGCTCTTGCTATCTGGCTGGCTCCGTCTAACCGCGGTGTGCTTTCAGCATCCTCGTAAACAAACCCATATCGTGTGGATCATGGCCTCCCAGAACATGGATCCGGCCGCGGCTTCATCCACCGCGGCTCTGAAGGGCAGCGAGACCGGGGGCGCCGCCGCGAAGGGCTCGGTGTCAAAGAGGTGAGTCTACTTACCGGGCCGCTGATCCTGCTTATATGTCGGGCGGTCCGTCCGGTTCGGGGATCGGTCATTTAAAAGCGGACTTGAGTGCCGTGTCGCTAAATAGGTACCGCTATAAGCGAGTAGCTGTAATAGCCGTTGGTAGCATACTACGATTGTGTATAGCTGCCTGTTTTAACGTATATGTTGTGTTGTGGTTTTGTGTCCTTTTTGTTTTAAATCGCGTTTCAGCAAATGCTTGCTTGCATAATAAAGGTGATTTTGATCTTTTACCTGTCATTTGTTTGGCATCTGCCAATTGCTTTATCGTTAAGATCGCATTTATCTGATTACATCACTGTGTTCCAGGCTTCAGCAGGAGTTGATGACACTAATGGTGAGAATTTTATCCGTTTCTATCTTGCCATTATATGTCTACCTGTTTGTTTATTTTTATATTTTGTTAACAGATGTCTGGAGACAAAGGGATTAGCGCTTTTCCCGAGTCGGACAATCTCTTTAAGTGGATTGGTACCATAGATGGGGCACATGGCACGGTAAGTTTTTCGTTTCCTTCCCTGGTAAAGTATAGGATTGAAAGCTAACACGAGTATATCTTAACTGGTGCCAAATGCCATGCCTTGCTGGCAGTGTCCTTTTGCAAAACGGTAGTTTCCATTTAGATTTGTGGATTAGGCCTTTCCAATGTGTCCAATATGTTTTCCACATATGTTACTACTAGATACCGTAACACCCATTTCCATTTAAACTGATTTGTTAAATGCATTCATAATGCCTGTTTGATTGCAGTATTCTGTTCATGACGATACACCCTCACATTTGATACGTTTCTATTTCTTAGGTTTACGAAGGCTTGAGGTATAAGTTGTCTTTGGAGTTTCCTAGTGGTTACCCCTACAAGGCACCCCGAGTGAAGTTCATCACTCCCTGTTACCACCCCAATGTTGATGAGCATGGTAACATCTGCTTGGACATCCTGAAAGAAAAGTGGTCTGCTTTGTATGATGTCAGGTCAATACTTCTGTCCATCCAGAGTTTACTCGGAGGTAAGAGTGACGGTGTGGTTTTCAATGACTGAATACTACTACTGAATAATAATCCAAGTACTGTATATGTTGCTCCCTCAAACTTGTTCAGAAATATGGGTCTTATTTTATTTCCAGAACCTAATAATGAAAGTCCGATGAACGCAAGTGCTGCTGAGCTTTGGGAAAACCAGGAAGGTAGGCAGCACTGTGTGTCAATCTCATTGCCATGCTGTGCAGTCATGCAGCGTGTATCGATCAGGTTTCCCACAGACCTTAATCTTAAACATCATAAAATAGACGTTGCTTAAATACCAATCAAATATCTATATCGCAAATATAACTATTTTGATTTTTGTGGATTTGTGTTGCTTGTCTCATTAGGCATGTCAAGCCCAGTGTCCTGAATACAAGAATAATACAAATACCAAAACTGGCTTAGCCAATTGATTGCTTTCAGGGTAGATGTGAGATGTTGAGACATTGAAACTAGGTACAAAGTGCATTAGGGTACATGGTTCTCACATGAAATTTGAGAAGCACCATGAGATGTATAGTACCAGTGGGATCTGCTGCTCCTATTGGACCTTCTGTGGGTTTGTTCCACACTATCTGGAATCAAAACTCTCACTGCCATCTGAACGGTCATGCGAGAAATAGGGGGCCGACCAAATTTGGCAAGTGCAAATTCCTGGGAAGTGTTGTATTTTCAAAAAACCAGACTCTGAAATCTGACCCTAGCAAGACCTGATTTACCGCCTTCTGGGTTTTGTTTTCTCCCCCTTCAGTTTGGTGTTTCTGGGCATCTCAAAAACCTTAGGTTTGGGCCCAACACCATGACTCAAGTGGCACAACCAATTCATGTGAAATTTACTTTCCGAAACGTTTCTCATCTTCCCCAATATACCAATATCAAAAAGGTGGCAGATGATATCTGTGGCATTACAGCATATAAAGGTGAGGTGCACAATAATGGAAAGCTGTAGAGTCCTTAGCTTTCCTTTGGCATCCCCATTATTTGTATTTATAATGTATGTAACCAGAAAAACAGGTACATGGTACTGTCTCACTTAGCCTGGTCATAGGAGCAGTGCTCATGGGGAAAGAACAATTCATTCCTTAAAAGACGTTTCTATTGGCCACTCATTAAAAAAATTGCTTCCACAATTTATGGATTTTTATGACCAGTTCATTGTAGAACCCTTTTCATGATGCTTTAACTCTAATAGTGCCACTTTATTTGCGTGGCATTTATACTCCTGGAAAGGTCTGGTGGCTCCCCACAATGTTCCCATTTAGCTGATTTTTGTGCTGAAGAGGACCAAATGCCATGCCTGATATACCGTCCCATGAATGCACATTTAAGTTAAGCGCTGAATTTTAATTATGTGGCAGCCTTGTTAATGGTGCTTTTGAAGAGGAATGCAAGAATGCATTCTCCAGTTTTATTTGAACTGGGCCAAACCTTTTCAGAGACCTAAAGTATTTGCTTTTGAGAAATAAGGTTATAAAACAGAATAATTACAATGAGAATCGTTTGAACATTCTGTATGTCAGAACCCAGGGTTTCATAAACTGCTTGAAATTTGTTTTTGCATAATCAGTGGCTGTTAGTGGTTTTTTTTTTCTGTACAGCATAGAAGTATTTTGTGGATGAAACACAAATCTGAGGGCTAAACTGTAATATAGATGTATTAGCAAATAGTATGGCAATCTTGTCTGCAATAAAAGTTGCTCTTTATAAATATTTAACCCCTCATCAGGGATCTTGATTTCTTTCATTGGGGAGGAATGAGGCTGCATAAAGTTGTTCTGTAACTAGACCACACTGTTCTGTGATACCTTTTCAGCCTACAAGGCCCACCTGCGTGCCACTTACAAGAATTGACCTGAGGGATTCACCATCATTAGTGTCATCGTCTTAATTTTAAGTGTCTCTTTCCCTGTGTTTGTGACTATAAATTATGCTTTTTTGTGTGTGTGTACAGTGTGATTTTTTTTGTATGGAAAAATTGAAATAAAGCTCTTGTAAATCTACTTTACCACCGATTGTATGCCAGTTTTTAATGCACATCATAATACTCCCAGTATAATTTCCCCAGTTTTGATACACTGTTATGCTTCCTATAATTCTGCGGTGCAAATTTCATAGTCCAGTATAAACTCTAGATTCTGCATAGCCACCTCCATTTGCAGAAGCACTCTTACTGTATGCTTACCTACTATGCTGAAACCTGGGTGTGGTTGTATCTCTAGCGGTGTTTCTCAATCCAGTCCTCAGAGACCATGGTGGGAGGGAACAAATGTGGGCTCTGCAGGGTTCCCGGAGGACTGGGTTGAGGAAACACTGCTCCATGGTGTTCAGTTGAGCAGGCACAGGACCCGACAGCCAGGATAGTGACAGCACCCACTGAGCCTCTGGGGTCCGGCTGCTACATTCTCCACTGACATCTCCTCCACGGGCTCGTCGTCGTCTTGCTCTGTATCAACACTATCTGCCCAAGCTTCCTGCGTGGCCTCTACTGACCAGAACGGTACGTTGACCTTGCGCAGCATCTCCTGTGCCATCGACTCCAGCTGGGAGATCTGTGTGCTGAGGTCCGGACAGGGACCACCTTGGTCTTGCGTCTTTGGCCAGGGCATCTGTGACATGGTTACCCGGCCTGTGACTCCCGTCCCGTCACCCGAGCCCCCCGTGTTGACCAGTGACCGTCTGTCACGGGGCTGCTTTAGGGGGAAGAGCTCTTGTAGGAGTATGACCTTTTGCAAGTCCTGCTGGAAGATCTCCAGCCCGGATAGGAAGAGGACCCACAATCGTTCTGCTTCTGCCCTTTCCTCCTGCAGCAGCTCTCCTTGAGTCAACATCGTTGTCAGCCTCTTCTGCAGCCCTGTCCGTGCAACGATAGTGAAACTTCTTTTTTTCCTCTGAATTAATCTTTATCTGACATTACACAGGGTTTATGTTAACTAGCTAAGGGAGCCACGCCGTTTTATACGCTAGCATCTTATGAGGAATACGTAGATATTTGGAGGTGTTACCTGTGGAGAGGCTGTGTGCCAGTGCCCTGGTTTCGTCCAGCTCCTCTCTCAGGCGGCTGCAGTCAGAGTTGCTCCCCAGACAAGCAGCCTGCAGCTGGAGACATGCAGTCCCCTTGACGAAGGCTGCCTGTGCTCGCTGGCATTCCAGCAGCGGGCGTCGCCGGGCCTGGATCTCTCCCACGGACCGTCGCCATCGATTCATCTTCACCTACAGACAGACCACATACTCCTTGTATCACCTCTCCCTAGCACCTTTCAGGATTTTTGGCAAAAAAAATGAGTACAGTTCCACACATTTCAAATTTAATTATGCAACGTCTTTTTTTTATTATTTTTTTTTTACTTGCATGCATTGTATTATTTGCCAAAGAAATTAAACTGAAATATGAAGCCAAGAGCATTGTGAAGTTTTACATTGCATTTTAAAAGTAGCATTTCACAAATTTGGAGAAAGACAAGCAAATTACCTTTTACTAGACGGCCCAATGTGTTCTCATAACTTCCAGAAGCGTTGTTTGTAATGGCACTCCCAAGCTCCAAACTGAACATTTCTTAAAGATGCTGTCAGCTCCAGCCAATTCAATTACCTCATTCCCCAGTGTTATCCAATCCTCTTTTCCTTTAGTGTCTCCGCCCATAGATTGCATCAGTAAGTGCCATTCTACTGAGAGCCTCAATGTTTCAATTAACCCCAGCCTAAACAGCTGATGCTCAGGGAAACCCATCTCCTTGTGCAATATGTGTGTGCATCCAACACCTGGAACAGCAGGTGCAAACTACTTTGAAGGATAAGCCCTTAACTCACATGAATTGCTCCTGATGCAGTTTAGAGCAAACGCAAGCTGGTTTATGAGATTGGGAAGCCTTGTGAAATTCAGCTGCATTCTGCCCAATGAGGCTGGTAGGAGGCAGATGAATGCTCTCAGCACATCGCTGGTAATTGCTGTGGCTTGTTGAAAGCTCGCAAAATGTTGCTGAGGAGGACCTTCGATGCAACAGGGTGAGATCCCAAGTGCCTCATCTCCCAAGCAACAGCACTAAAATTAGCCTATTTCAAATGTGGGCGGTCAGATTTTGTTGCACTGATACCTAGGGTGTGGCTGCTCTCACAGTATATCATCAATGTCATTCATTTCAAGATGTTTGATTAAAAGAAAAAATATTAATTTCCGTAAAATTCGTTCATTGGTTTTTGGTTCAAAATTGTATATATATTTTTATATATATATATATATATATATATAAAATTTCGACTTCATTTTCAACTTGTTTCATTGGTAATTTTACTAAAGGGATCTCATAATGAACCGTATGTATCCAGAATTTGAATGATCATACTTTGAACTGAAAAGGGGTGGACTGACCTCTCTAGGGGCCCTAGGCCGACATCAGAATGGACAATGGGCTGCCAATTTAACTTGGATGGTCGAGCCCATTCAGTTGCATGATTCCAACTCTGGAAGTTGCTAATGCAGTTTTGGGAAATCAGTTTTGGTCCTAGGATATGGCCTACCTAGGCATTAATCAGCTTCTGATTCTGAGTACGGTTTGGATCGAAGAATGCTTTGAAATGATAGATCTGCAGGTGGGTGATATACAGGGAAACGAGTCCAAATGCATGATGCGTAATGAATATTTATTGAAATCTCGTTAACAGTTTTGATGGATTTCTGGTCTGATCTAGTTCCAAAAGTTGCATCTGGGTCACATATACTTTACAATAGTAAACCTTTAAAAGAAAAATAAATAGAACAGGTATATGTGTATGTCAGTGTGTGTATGCTTGAGTTTAGCATGATCTACTGTAAGTTTCTGTAAGTCCAGACAAGAGTTCTACTAAGCTACTTTCCACTGTATGAAACGGGAACTGTAGATGTGCATTTTCAGTCTTCATTCGTAACACAGTAAAGTGATCACAGTTATATCTGAAGCCTATTTAGTGAGGAGTTTGGCTACAAATTTCAGCAATTTGATACAGCCTGAGTTATGTATATATGGTCTTAGTTTCTCACTAAGAATAAACCTTGACTGAAACCTCAATCCCACCAAACAAAAAACAAACAAACAAATAGGATTTCATAACAACTGGATTGCATGAAGGGTGAGAATTTAAGAAGTAATTACAGAAGGGCCACAAATAATCATGCATCTTTTAGGGGTTCCTGCCAACCAGCCACATAGATAGATAAATTGTCTACTAGTACTGGTAAAGGAAGAACCAGGACAGGATAGGAGGATGAGAAGGAGAGTCAGTGATGGTACATATTTCTTTCCAGCAAGGCCAGTTACATCACTGGATTTACACGCGTGTAGGAGGATTATGTGGAAATCGACTCCATTATTTCGTGACATAGGCACTGGCAGAAGCCGTAGAAGACGCAGAGAACTAGAGTGGAGGGCACCAGGCTGACGAGGATGACGCCCAGGGAGAGCTGCTGAATCATCAGTAGATAGATGCCCAGGGGGAGGGAGCTGAAGTAGATGAGGCAGAGGACACCTATCAGGAAGCGAGGGAAGGCGTGCGACGTCCACATCCGGCACTTCTGCACAGGTAGGTGGCAGGGCAGCGAGTCCAGGCTGGGTGGACGGTAGAGGCGCACCATGTTCAGCATGCTCATCGTCTCCGAGGACTGCGACTCCCCCGGTACCTCCATGATGGTGATCACCAGGCAGTCCGAGGAGCTGTGTGACTGGTCCCCGCCGGTGCAGCCCTCGCTGCTCAGGCCGTTGGGCGTCAGCACGACCTCACCAGGGACTACAGAACCGCTCTTCCTGGTTCGGTCTTGGTATGCCAGCAGGGCAAGGATGTTGCTGTCATCCTGCAGGAGCCAGATTTCCTCCTCAGGCACGGGAGTCTCATGGCGGCAAAAGGGGCAGCTTATGATGCTGGGTGACGAGTCACCCATCTCCACGATCTTCTTCAGGCATTTGGCGCAAACGCGGTGTAGGCAGCTGAGCACCTTGGGCTTGCGTGCTCGGACGTCGTAGCGGTTGTAGCAGATCTTGCACTCAAGCTCCTCAAGGGAGTAAACTAAGGGCTGGGTGCCCTCTGTCTCCAAATCTAGCTTCTGGCTCATCTCGATTGATGGTCCAGCTAGACTGGGGGAGACAGTCACAAACAGGTAAGCTATGGGCTCTGCTGTCTGGCGCCGAATTACCACGTCAGTAGTCCTTTCTGATGTGTCTCAAGCTTTAGTAATGCTTATGTTTTTAGCTCACAGCATTAAAGCACAGTTTAATTTTGGGGCCAAAGTGATGGCATGAGCACCGTAGGAAGTTGCATTAAACTAAGCTATACTAACTAAAAATAGCATGTTTAAGTAGCTTGCCCTGATTTGAGATTTTTTTTCCTGGTTTTCCAAGTCTTCATCAAATGAACCTGAAAGCACAGTTGTTGCTGGTATACACGCTGCTTTTGCAGGGCAAATGAATTGAACGGTTCTCTGTGGGGTGTTAATGATGACGGGAACAGAAGCTGGAGGGTTTCCTACCCAAAAGCCTGCTGCCCCATATACAGAGACTCATCCCACAGTAAACCTGGAACCTTCTTCCAGCATGCTTGCTTTGGTCAGTTGCTTAAACTTTGACAAACTCATAACTGGCATTTGCCACTATTGACCTTTAAGGTCTTTCCATATGATAAAAAAAAAGTCTGTCGACAAGATACGTAAAAATCCTTTAGGTTTAATTCAAAATTCTGGAAAGGCAAAGATGTATTTTGAACTGGAGATCTGCACCCATCTACTGAAATATGAAGACGAAGACTTCTTCCTTCATTTTGAACTTCCACAAGGCTCGTGCTCCAGCCGAAAGGGCCAGTTTCTGGCAGCGTATTTCCTGATGAATTGCAGTCGCTCCGAGGACCAAAAAGCTACAACAGCGTCCGCAGATGGCAGGGAGCGAGCTGGCCCGTTTTTCTGCATTAAAACGAGAGAAACGCACTAAGTTGCAGAAAACCAGTATTCATTCATGATAATTAAACCTGAATAAATGTCCAGTAGTAATACTCTAAATATGAACATTTTTTAAATAATTTTTATATACATCTGATGTATATCATAACTACGCTGAGGCAGTTTTTATTTCTTCTACGCATCAATCCACCTGATTAAACATTATTTTGACTGCCCTGCTTTAACAGTGATTAGAACTATTAGATATGCATATAGAACGGGGAAAACAGAGTTTTTAGTCTTTCTGACAACAATTCTATTTATTTATTCAATCTCCATCGTACAGTAAAGAAAGCCAGATTATCCGGCATAAATACCATTTATAGGGAAGAACGCTGTTTAGATTTCCATAACAGGAAGGAAAGTAGTCACCTTAAAGATGGGATACAACTTTATTGATCCCGGTGAAGAAATTTCTCTGTCCAGTAGCACAGAAAAAGAAATAAATATACCAAAGGATAATGTAAGCAAAAACAGACAATAAATATGTAAACGGAAATCTGTAATAAAATTAAACATAATACATTTAAAATGAAATAAACAAAATGCTGTGCAGACAATGTAGCACTATTGTAAATGAAGTGCAATCATCATTCCAAATGGAAATGTGATGATATTTCACATATGACGCGTCCAGCTTCCTCGGCTGAGCAGAGATGCGGTGGGTTAAGTCAGTGTGGCAGCCGCGAGTCTTTTCCAGCATACTAGCTCACAGCCTTACTTCCGTTTTCAATGTGCCCCTATTATGCAACTTTCTCTTCTTCTCTGTGCACAGGCTGTACAAAATCTCCGCCACGTCTATAAATAGAGAGCCCCGATCGCTGGAGGATGAGCGGCTAGCTTTATATAATACTACCCTCGATAGCTGTGGCTTCTGAAGGCATATCACTCCCTCCTGTTTCTAATGATTACGAGGAGATCGGGAGGAAGGTGGACAGAAAAAAGAAACATACGAAGATATTAAGATTTCACTTAGCCGGGGGGGGTTCAGCTAAAATTAACATTAATGCGTCTTAAAGGTGAAACAGCTTTTTTTCCCCTCGCAATATGTAATACGTTGAACATGTTTTGTAGTGTTATATTCTATCTTTTTGGGTGTCACTGTACAACAGGCATATCGTTTTCGTTACAGGAAAAGTACACATATGTTGTTCAAAACCCATCGGTCCATTTCCCATGCTTATCCAGAATAGGCTCACAGTCATATTAATAACCTTTAGGATGTTTACCTTGAATAAGCTTAACTATCTTTGATTGTTAAAGTTAGTTATGATGAACAAAAATGAATGTGTAGGAATGCACACCTCACACTGGGCACACAAGGATGGGATTCAAATCCAAAGGCATGGTCCCTAAATTGACCTTAGTGTTGGTGTCCATTGATGGACTGGCATCCCATCCAGGGACTGCCTGCTAAGGGGTCCAAGATAAGTGACTGGAAGATAAACGAAAAAGGTAAGTGTTTAGACAGATTAAGAGGAAAAAAATCTAGACTACTGATTATCTAAAGCTATCTAATATTAACAAATAGTAACACTGAACAATGGGACAAGTTATAATTTATTTCCACTATAAAACACCTTTTATAACAAATGACAGGAAGCCATGATCTAGATTTGTGACAGTCTCATCTGAAGTTATGCCATGCAAAGTGCGCCTATGGTACAGAGACCAGAGAAGTCGTTTTCCTAATTAAGCTACAACACAAGGGTAGCACAGTGGTGCAGTGGTCAACACCTCTGGGACCTGGGTTTTGTGTCTCCACCAGGGTTCTCCCCATGTCATTGTGGGGTTTCTTCTGGGTACTCCAGTTTCCGCCACAGTCCAAAAACATGCTAAGATAAATTGGAGTTCCCAAATTGCCCATCGGTGTGCATGTGTGAGTGAATGGTGTGTGTGCCCTGTGATGGGTTGGCACCCCAACTTGGGTTGTTCCCTGCCTTGCATGCCCAAAGCCTCCGGAATAGGCTCCAGACCCCACGCAACCCTGAATAGGACAAGCAGTTACAGAGAATGGGTGGATGGAAACTACAACACAAAGTCTCTTAAGTTATCAAAATGATCAGATAGAAATGTTAAGAGAGTTCAGGAGAAAAATGAACAGGAACTCCACCAAAAATAAACATAAAAATCAAGTCAGAACCTGAAATCATCCTACAAGCCTTTAAATCATCATAGAAACCATTGTAACAGTGGAAAACCAGGGTTAAGTATAGATTCTACAGAAGAAACTAAAGAAATACTGTACATTCTCATATCACATGCAATCTTTATGTTACACGCAGCCGATCCTATTACTCCTGCCAGCTAGAATTCCATATCTACTGCATGATCCAAAGGAACAGATAAAACCCATTTTTATTTTTGTTATTGCTTCTTGGTATATGGCCCCATTTTGGTGTATTTGTTCCCAGCATCATGCAATACTCTGTAGAAGTTGGCAGGGAGGCCAGCATGGTAGAAGATAAACAGGCAAACACCATCTGTGCCTCAGACCACTGCCAAGGACAAACACCCACTTCCAGTGTCTCCTCTTCTGCTGGTGCAAAGTGACATCATCACATTCGTTGCCTAAACCAGACTACAAATTCGAATGGGAAAAAAAAAAAAACGTCAAAAAGGTAGTTGATTTGAATGAAACCCCAGAGCAGGCTTGGTTGAATAAGGCAGGAATGGCCAATAATGCATACGTAGGCACCATGGCTTAATGAAATACCAATCAGCAGTTGGAGGTGCTGCCTACGAAGGCATATGCTTTCATCTTGGACTATGAAACATGGTAAATAATTGTCATTACAGCTTAGACAACAGCATTTTGTATGGTAATAATTTAAGCTGCTTAACATTTCACCCAAATCCTAATCGGAAATGAAGGGACAATGACAAAATTTAGCTAGGTAGAGGTTTTAATTTTAAAAATCAACAGAATGATTAGTGACTTATTATAAATATTGCTAGTAGTTTTGAAAGTGGCATATGAATGCATCTACCTGACCAGGAAAAGCAGCTGGAAGTTACACAATGTCATCTATTGTTTTTTTTCTGATACACTGAGCTGTTCAGGGTATCTGAATATTTATTATTCAGAAGGGGACAAGGTTGACAATATCTGATCGCAGCATCAAAGCCTTCCAAGAAAGCCATATTTTTCCTCGTTTGTTGGATATGAAAATATGAACAGTGCAACACTGTTCAAAATACAGATTTACATAAATGTTAAGCAGTGTTTGTGTGGGTGTCCTTGCTTATAAGTTATTTACATAAATCACTATCTTGCCTGGAAAGGCCAGGCATTTTACAGGGCATCTGGTCTCTTCCCAATATCCAAAGCCTATTTACTGTGTAACCATATATATGTAATCACAATGTTGTCTAGAATTAGTGGTTCAATTCCATATTTATTTAATTAAAATTCTTTTCCCTAAATCTTCATGTTAATAGGCCCCGAAAGTAGTATTTTTTGTTAAAGCTCAGTCTAAAGATAGCATTAGTTAATATTAATGTGGGGGAAAGAGTATAAAATATTGGACTGAAATGGTGTCGGTTGACTTGAAAAGTACCCCCCCATGCCCCCAACTATGGACCATCTATTATTTTCCCCTTGACCACTGTTAAATTCTATCTAAGTTGTTGATCCAATGATACACCCAATGTACAGAACAGTGTTACTAATTCATGTTGACTGTAAGACGACCACAGAATCAGCAAGAAGGTCAGAGTATGTAGACTGTGGCAATAGTGGGTGTGAGCTCATCATGAGAATAGACAGGAAATCACTCACAAAACAGGATGACCATTATAATAACTATATAAAGCCAAAATAAGTACCTTAATAAATCACAATACCACACTATTATGAACACAACATTTGCTTTTTCAAAGCAGTTTATCAAAACCCAAACAAATGCCACACCTAAAACAACTTGTGCTGTTACTATAATAGGCAGATAACTATGACCCTCTAGAACAGATAATATAATTACAGAAATAAATCAAAGTTTGTAAAATCTGTGATAAAGTAGTTCTTGACTATGGAAAATGTTCACATTTGACAGAATACTCGGTTTGCTGAAATCTCGGACACCCATCCTTCACAGTTAAATCCCTAAGCCAACTTCACTGAAGCATAAACATGGATGTCAAATGAATGAATGAATGAATGAATGAATACGCACATTAATTAAAGGATTAATTAAAGGTCTCAAACATAATATTTTTGGTTTTCCCTGTGGGTAAAAATGTAAAAATACCTTCGTAGCCAGCTGAACACTATCTTGACCAGCATTCGAGATCAAGCACCCATCCATCAACCCCACCAGTATGCACAATCCTACCCCTTACCCCCATCGCATCCACCTGACTGCATTTTAACCAACGGAAACCAATAAAACTTAAGTTAATAAAAATCGAAACATCATATAACTGACGTAGATACAGATATTTTTACATTATATAAATGAGTTTGGTTTAGCAAAATACAGCAAAATGTTAACTGGACCACTCGACGCGGAAATTTTATTTGCTCTCATATAAACAAATGCTGTTATAAAATTCCACTTTCCCAAATTAAACTTGCACTTCCCAAATTCACACTTATATACTGAATAATCCATTCAAAATGGACTCCACATCACATATTTGTTGGTAAACAGTGCAATGTCCTATCAGAATTAATTCACAAATTTTGCTGGTCTGAGTAACAGGCATGTAGGTTAAAACACGTTCGCATGATAGACGATAAATACTGTTATTCTAACAATTCATTATAACAAATATCCACATGTCCTCCCTGTTGCATTAGTTACATCTCAGTAAAGACCTTTTTTTCTACCACTTTTATGCGATTGCAGGGACCTAAATTTGCGGGGTTTTGATGCAAGCAATTATTCAAATTAACTTCCCTTTAAAAAACGAAATTAACATTTCAGATTTTATTGTATATATATACATATCTTTCTAAGGTCATCTAAATATATTTTTAGTGTTTTGTAATCGAGCGGATCTGCTGGATGGGATTGCGATCTGCACTGGAAATACGCGGATAGTTAGGAACTGCCCAGCATACCAGTACCCAGCAAAGGACGTGCAGATCAGTCAGTGGCACTTACCTTATAGTCTTTGGTTTCAAAAAAGAAAAAGCTCCGGAGCCGTCAGTATCGTTCAGCAAAGATTCGACATCGCCCAGGTTAATTTCCCCTCATCGGATTTCTGTTGCTTATAGTTGGTGAGTCACTGCCGATCATGAAGTCCCATCTCCGGGCTGCATCCCTCTCAATGCGCTAGCATCAGTATCCGCACTGATTCTTCTTTGCCGGTTGCTGTGGCAACGCTGATTTCAAGCTGCGACCAAAAAGACTTGACCGACAATATGCAATGGCCTACAAGCTATGGTTAAATATATCCTTCCTTTTCAGTGTGTCATTTAAAAAATGACACCAATGGTCATTTTTTCATACGCATCCATGTAAAACACAAACATTGTTATATATTGTGAAGATGTTAATATATACTGACAGGTTTACTTATTCGAAAACAGACATAAATAATTCAACTTGCTTATCCTGTAACTGATTTTTATCCACTGCGTTATAAGCCCCGGCCCACAGTCACAAAGTAAATTTCAACGTATGCAAAGCATTGATAATGTAACTGCAGATTACCCCAAAAAAGAGCAGATTTTTTTTTTAATTCCTCACATCAATGTGTGCACATTTCTGTGCAGAGGTACACACACACACACAAATAACAAGTGAAATAAACTTCACCCTTGTCTGTGAACCCTTAAATTCACCCTTAAATTCATTACTTTGAAGCATATATTTTGCAGTTTGTTTATTTTTTTCCCCTACCTGAGGTGGCTGTTATGCTGACCTCCGAATAGCCACAAGTCTGACATTGATTCCTCTACAAAGTATAGCTTCTAACATGGCTATGAATACTACCCTTAAATGTCACCCCTTTTAGACATTATGATTAAGAATGTGCTTAGGTATACAGAGTCATAAAGCCAACATTCCATCCTCCCTTTTAGTCAAATAATAAAAAAAACACTACAAAGCTTAGCATTATGTATAGAAAACCAAAATTCCATGTGCAAAATTCACAAGAATCCAACTGATTTTAATTAGAAGCATCCGATTCATATTTCACTTCACTTACTTTAAGCAGGTAATTGATAAGTAAATATTCACATTCACATGTACTGTAGTTCGTCAGTGACATAATGGCTGTAATTGTTCTCCAACCTGAAAATTTTAAGACAAACGGGCTATCCATGGATGTTAGAAATCAAATAGTCATGAACCATAACTTGATATGGAATGATGCCTTCAACCTGTGCTGTAAACCAAAGAGGATTACAAGACCTAAAAGGACCCCAGTGCTGAGAGGGAGCTACAAAAGCATCATGTGGAATTTATTTAATAATCAGGGATTATTAAAGTCTTTCATTTTTAATGGGTAACGTGCTGTGGATCAAGTAAAAAGTATAGATTCCTGAAAATACAAATCACCTATTTTTATGGATGAGAAAATGGGGACTTCCAAGAAACAACCACGCCCCCCATCACTCAAACACACTAGAGGTCCCATATTTGCTGCTTCTCGTAATGAAGGCCTTGAAAATGTGTACAATGGCATATTGAAATCTAAATATTATCTCTGCATTTTGAAGGGTAATATTCATCACTGTGTCTTGCCACTGACTCTCCACCAAAGTTGTTGTTCCAGCAAGATAATATTATGATATACATTTAAAAGTACCTAGGAAAGACGACATGCAGTACTATTTTGCAGTTGTTGGGAATAAGATCTTATTTTAATACAATTAATAAAACAGTACTGACATTAAGTCTTGTAATATTATGAACTAATATTCCACCCCTAACAAAGATGAGAAAAACCTTTTCTGTGTTATTTTAACAGATATGGTATTATTTAGCTGACAATGCATCTGTACCCGCTGTCAATAAAGTACATTGCGGCATACATTACTCATTTGACCCTTTCCGTTAATCATTTTATCTAAAAAAAGAATAATTTAATAATTAAATGGAATCTAACTGACAATACACTTTTGAGTACCATTTAGCAATTATTTAGAATATATATAAGCAAAGTATCTATAATTTCTTAAGAGCAATTCACAGACTATTCCAGAATCTAGGTATTAGAAGTTGCATTTTAACCACTCCTTATGTTTCTATATATTTTTAAACAAACTATTCATTATAATTCATTACATTAATATTTGAAAAGGGATGTGAAGCCATGTGGCTATATTTCATGCCACTTAAAGTAGCGAAACAACTCGTTCACATAGAAACCTGCTTATGTGGGAGCCGAGGAAAACTTTAAATGCTGTTTTTACCAAACCATTAATCATGCCTGATGACTTTACGGTCTCTATGATGAGTAGCCAATCTTGGCATTTTTAAAAAATACGGCTATATGTTTCTTTGTGTATCTCACCTATTTATCTGTTCAATTACTGTACTTATATCTTGAAAAAATATAAAGCGGTTCCTGAGAACAAGCGTGACTTATAAAATAAAATTAATTACTTTTAGTCTTTTATCGCCGGCTTTATACAAATTGTTCAGGTACATGTCGGCACACATTTACCTGTGGTTAGCAAAGACGTCATAAAGACAAACTAAAAACCAGTCATCAGAAGCAGAACATCGACCTAAATGAATGATTTTCCTGCTAGGTTCTATATTCAGATAGCACTCCTGTGCCACCACTGTTAAGAACAACAATGACAGAAAATGTTATATGTGCCCAAGACCTTTGAGAATATTTAAATTAATATTTCACATATTGTTTAATTTTCTACGTATGCTACTCCGCCCACTGGCACATACGCACGAAAAACGAAGCGGAAGTTTCTTTAAGGCCCTCTTCGGACTTCCTGTGTTACATTATATAATTCCTCTAGGTATTAATTATAAAATATACGTAATGACCTATTTATTTGTAGTAGCAATTTCCTAGAAATAATCATTATAGGTATAGCAACGACATACGTAAAATATATGTATAACACTCCTTTCGCTAATAATAAACTAATATGATTTACAAATATGAGGCACTTATGTCTCGAGGACGAAATAGCATGACACACCTCACTTCCGGTTAGTGTAGCTCACAGACGGTCCTGGCGGCGCTTAAATTGGAAGCCCGCGGGTCAATTTTTTAAAGATTCTGTTTGGTGTGATCCGACTAGTATCGGAGCCATCAGAACCGCAGCCATGGTGAGTGCTTTAAGTTGTGTTTGCGTGTAATCTTATCCGTTGAGGCCGATGTTCATTTTTCGTCTACTTTGTCGTTCAGTCTTTATTCTTTCGTTTAATTCGACGATGACGAAGGCCTTTCCGGGTAGGCCTTTAGCTGAATTGTTTCCACAATTGGATATAGGTTATTGCTCTCTGCAGTTTAAAAATTCATAAGATAATGGTTTGTATATGTGTATTTTTGAGGGCTTTATTTTAAACGTCAAGATTCAGCCAGCAACTCCATTGTAGCTGGCTAATTGTGATTGCCGCTCTCTAGCAAGACGCTACGCTCAATGGCTCAATGGTACTGGAGAAGAAACGTTCATGTCAAATAATGTACACGCTTGCTTATTATCGTTTATCTGGCTATTGATTTTTGTAATTTTGCATGCATCTTGACCAATTGTTTCGTCCATTCATTGAACCACTTTTAACGAGCGTAGTTCGTTATGTACCACATTTGTTTCGAGTACAGGTGCGAACTGGTGCATTCATTGTTTAATATTGACTTCTTTTTGTAGACGGTGGGGAAAAGCAGCAAGATGCTGCAGCACATCGACTACAGGATGCGCTGTATCCTGCAGGATGGCCGCATATTCATCGGAACCTTCAAGGCCTTCGACAAACACATGAATCTCATCTTGTGCGATTGCGATGAGTTCAGGAAGATCAAGTAAGATGTCTGTGTATTAACTTCCTGCTTGACTGACAATATTTGACTTAGTGATTAAGTATCAAGTCTTATGAGGAAACTGCAGGTTTGACTTTGAGTGGTAACCTCCCTATTGTGTGTGTGTGTGTGTGTGTGGCTCTGGTGTGGATGCTTTACCTGGGCACAGGCTGGTCCACTGGAGCTAGGGACTTGCTGATAAAGACAGGGTCAGACATTCTCTGGGGCAGTTAGGGAGGGTAGCTGTCTTGTGCAAGGGCCCAACAGCAAGATCAGTGGTAAATGGCTCAGCAGGCTAGGTCTCTGTGCCCATGGTCTGAAGATCACCGGTTTGAGCCCTGGCCTCACCAGAATAGTCACATGTTTGTGGGCCTTTGAGCGAGGCCCTTAACCTCCAGCTCCAGGGGTGTCGACCCTGCACTGTGTCCCCCCATGCTATGGGGAGCAGGATGGGGTAGGTGAACAGAAGCATTTCAATATACCTGTAGTTGTGCAAATATCCAAGGATTTATCCCTTAATATCTCCACACTGTCAACCCTCGGGTTTGAACCAGTGACTTTCCGATCACTAGCGTAGCGCCCTGACCTATAGCATGGTGGACCTGATAGCCATGCACTGCCTGATAATTTTAGGTCTGTCCCAGACCCAGGTTTTAGCTCCTATGAATAATCTTAGAATAGTCTTCTGTTGTAGCTTTCATGGGGCATGACGATCATAAAAATGGTCCCTGCTGGCATTGTGAAGCTGTGATTTGGCCTTCTACAGAAACCTGCCCAGGCCTCGTGTGTAGTGTCAGTTGACTCGTGAATTGAATCTGCTTTAATAAAATCTTTCTCCCCTCTCGGCAGGCCGAAAAACTCAAAGCAGCCAGAGCGTGAGGAGAAGCGAGTTCTTGGCCTGGTGCTTCTTAGAGGGGAAAATTTGGTGTCAATGACTGTTGAGGGTCCCCCACCTAAAGATGTAAGTGCTTGTAGTTCGGTTAAAGGGGAAAGTGTTTAACGTGAGCTTCTTGAAACCTAGAGTAGATGCCCTTAACTCAATCTGCAACTGAATATAGACCCAAGTGTGTTTGGCTTTTGTGATGAAGACGACTGGTGTTCCATTTGCAGACTGGCATCGCTAGAGTGCCTCTGGCTGGTGTGGCAGGAGGACCAGGCGTGGGCCGGGCGGCAGGCAGAGGCGTCCCTGCTGGGGCTCCTATGGCTCAGGCGCCTGCGGGGCTGGCTGGGCCTGTCAGAGGAGTTGGAGGTCCTTCGCAGCAGGTGAAGAGTGTGTTTGTGCATCTTGTCTAGGAACTAGTCCTGGTGGTTCTTAAGCAGGTGTTACCCCTTTAAAATAAAGTGGGTAATAGCAGTGAAATGGAAGGATCCACCATGAAGATCCTTGGGTGAGTTTGAGAGTCTAAACTACCTATCTGCCATTATGACTTGCAGGTGATGACACCCCAGGGCAGGGGAACTGTAGCGGCTGCAGCCGCTGGGGCCAGCATTGCTGCCGCACCTACACAGTACCCACAAGGCAGGGGAGGGCCTCCACCACCCATGGGCAGAGGAGCGCCCCCTCCAGGTCTGTTCATAATGCTGTGTGAAGATCAACTGAGTGTGGTGGTTCTACAGCAGTGATGAAATGTCATTTAAGCTGAGCCTGATGCTGAGCCTTTTTGAAGCAGGATTACTCTGAGCTCTGAACCACGTCCAACCAGACATTTAAGCCCCATTCATAACTGTAAAATTTGTCTTATAAGGCAAACTTTATGTAGTGTGTTGGTCTAATATTCGCTAGGAATTCCTATACTGTGCTGATTTGGATGTTCTTTATTTTTTAGGTATGATGGGCCCCCCTCCAGGCATGCGGCCCCCGATGGGTCCACCGATGGGAATGCCCCCTGGCCGTGGTGCCCCCATGGGAATGCCCCCCCCAGGAATGAGGCCACCACCCCCTGGTATGAGAGGTGAGCTTTGGGAAGTGTTGATGGACCACTTATGAATCTACACTCACGTTTTTTTATAATGTCTGTTTTTTTCTCTCCTCCCCCTCACCTTTGGCAGGTCCTCCTCCCCCTGGGATGCGCCCCCCCAGGCCCTGAGTGACCCCCCTTGCCCCTGTGTGAAGTTTGTGACCAGAACACATTGGAATTTGGCTTGTCACATCAAGCTGTTGTATAGTTCTGTTTTTTATTTTTTAAATAAATGTCTTTTGGACAATACTTGTGTCTGAAGTTACATGCATGGTTTTCTCAACTCCTGCAGTTCATATTACAGGTCATCTAAAGCTTAACTGGCATTTGTGAGCCATACTACTCATTACATCTGTCATGTAACTACTGTATTGTGTATATGAATAGTAATTAGACACTCAGGATTTTCTGGGGTGTATTCTTAAGGCTAAATATGGTGAATGTTATCCAAGGGGGGCAATCTCGAATGATTACAAGACAAGTGCTCTACACCCTGACCTGTGGAGCCTCGTATCGCCTTGCATTCTAAGGTGTTTTGACACAATGCAGGTGAAGTGGAAATAAAATTTATTTAGTAACATCCTTCTGAATGCAGCATCCTTTTTTGTAAAAGTTGAATACCATCTAGGTTTAAATAAGTTCTACTCAAATGTTTCTGCATGAAGCACTTAAGCATTTTTGTTCTTGATCCTTCACTGTGTGCAAGTAGGCCTGCTTTTCTTAAATTTAACTCCTTTTATATGAATCAATCAAGTGTACCTGAAGGATTTAAGAGCGCATAGTCCAACTAACCAGCATTTCGTATGATGAATTTTGCACAAGAGGAGGTAAGAGTGTGAACTGTACAGCACCTGCCACACCACTGCAGGGAGGAGAACCCGAATGCAGTGGGTGATACCTTAACACCACATTAGCCCAAATGAACCAGTGTGAGGTTTTTTTCCCCCCAGTGGCTAGAGTGCCAATCCTGCCACGAAGCCCCAGGTTTCCCTGTGAGTTGGAGGACCTCACAAGGCTGGATGTAAATTAGCACCATGCCATAGCAATTGCAGGCTAAGGGTCTTACTCAAGGAGCCACCTAAGTAGGATCACTCACATGGCATTCACGGGATTTGAAACAGCAACCTTCCGATTGCTGGGACAGCTCCCTAGCCTCGGAACCACCAATCCGTTTTGCAGAAAGAGTAGATAAATTCGGGCCCGGAACGTTAGTTTTACAGTGAGCAGCGGCGGAACAGTAAGTAGGTCGGATTTCCGGTGTATCAGACACGTGTGTCGAATGGAGGAGGAGTGTCCGATCAGCAATATTCCTCCAGTCTAACACATTTAGTAACGAAGTATGAGTCCGATTTGATAGTACTATATTCCTTCATACCATTACTATTCCGTTGTCACTGGAAATCGTTTAAAGTTCTTAGGTAAAATTATTTTAAGCGACTTTACATACGGAAGTATGTTGTCCGATTTGGATCTAATCGGGACCATTCAAGAAGACGATGATGTCCCCGAAGAAGACGATTCTGCGTCTGAAGATGAATCCGTGAGTCATGCAATGGTTAATTCATTGAATTGAAACTTTAATTAACAGTTATTGAACTTCGACTTTAAGTAATATACTGTTATTGGATTGTTTTACTCTGCTAGACAATAAGATGGTTGACGTCTATAAAGAAATCTCGGTCGTTACTTCTGTGTTTCAGTGATGTATTTTCCATATCTGACCAATTGTTTTTAACCACTTTCAGCTAGGTATTTGATGTTATTAACGGTTGGAAAATACATTTTATTACTCAAATTAAACAAGATGTTCTCATTCTGGTGCCTGGTGTCGGTTGACCTGCCATGTGGCGATCAGCCGTGTGTGTTGTGAATTAAAGTGTGTCTGTTGAACATCACTGCGACGTTATATGGAAGTTGTAAAGTAAAATATCCGTATATACAGCCACTGAAAAGGATGAGGTTAGATCCTATCACTGGCAGAATGGAGCAAAAGGCAGGGGGACAACCTGGATGTGATTCCAGTCCGTTACAATTGTACTGTAGGCAATTAAGTCACGTAACTGTAATATTAATTAATTTGTGTGATAGCATGGGACTGTTGCCAACAAACTAATTTGGGTGTTTAAGACGTCCTTAAAAGATGGTATGTTTTTGACTAGAGTGACAAAGTGGTTCAGCGCTAGCCTCACACCTCTAAGATTGCTGTTTCAAATCCCATTGTGGAGTTTGCATGCTCTCCCTGTGTTGTTTGGGTTGCCTCCCGAAGTCCAAAGCTATGCAGTCAGACAAACTTGTGTTCACGCATGGTGTGTGTCATTTCCAGAGCTTGTATGTATTTTTGAAACTATTTCACCTCTGGTAGCGTGATGACAGCCTAACCCCCTTAATACTTCTTTGCTTACCTTATGTAAATAATCATGTTAAAGTTTAATGTAACTTCAGATATAAAAATGTTGCTCCTGCTCTCTCATTGAGTGCTACACTCGTGTTGCATTCTTGGTTGTCCTCTCCCATGGAAAAGAACTAATATATCTGCATATCTGAAACCCCAGTGCAAAATGAGAATTGTCTCTTCCTTCTCAGGAGCAGCCCATCATTTTGGGACGGAAGCAGAAACAGCTGAAGCGGCGTGGCGCCGGTGACTTTGCGACGGGCTTTGAGTTTGGGGAGCGCGATGGGCTGTACAGCGAGGACTGGGCTATGGCAGATGTCTTGGCACAGCTAAAGAAAAGGGTGAAGTTCTGATCACTGACAATGCACTGTTTAAAACATTTATTCAATCCTTTTATCCTAATGCCATGTAGATTGTTGCCATTTTCTTAAACAACTACCTTGATAAGAAAGTTTACATGGTTTTGGTTAATAGTCTTTCAGTCTATATATGTGCTCTGTGATGATGACAATTTCTTCAAGTACTTTTTATTTTTTTTGTTAAAGAAAGCTGCCACCACCTTGGATGAGAAGATTGAAAAAGTCCGCAAAAAGCGAAGAACTGAGGTGAGGTCTCCAAATGGACCATAAAATGATCATGATGTTGCGGGTGATGTAGAATGCCTACCAAGTTTATGCCTGTGATGTATCATGGTGAGATAGGGATGTTAATTCCACACTGCTGTAGCTATTTTAGTCTGTGTTTTCGGGGAATTAGCCAGTGAAGAAGTGGGTGTTTGGAACTCGCCGCAGGAGAGAGCGCTGAAGGAAGTGAAGACGAGCGATAAGGAAGAAGCTGAAAATCAGGAGTTAGAAGCTGGAGGCGATGAAGATGCAAAACCAGAGGTGAAAGACGAAGTGGAAGAGGATGAGGAAGACGATGAGGGGGCTGGTAGTGGCAGTGGAGAGTCAGACGACGACGACGACGATGATGATGGCCTGGATGGTTTAGGCTCCGCAGATGAAGAGGTCCTCACCAAATCAGGTGAGAGCGGAATCAGTGGGTGAGGCTTTAGATTGAATGGAGTTTTGATTCTGTACTGATGCAGCGTCATGTTCCGGCTGCAGATACGCTGAGAGAAAAAGGCAGGAGAGGCAAGAAGAAACAGGATGCAGGAGAGGTGAGTTGCAGAGACTTTGTACAAGAACAGACATGTGCCCCTTTTACACAAGATGCAGAGTGAGCGTTTAAATAATCCCCTGGCTTTGCAAAGCATTGTGGTGCTCAGGTCACACGAGCACTTTAACCTTCCAGCCGTTTCTGAGCAGTTTCTGCGTATTTTACATTAAATAATGTTGTCTAACTCTCGCATAGAAATAACTCGTACACCAAACAAAGGATTACCTTTGCCCTGTCGAGTATGTTAGAATTGATTTGTCTTCATTTTCCACTTATTGTGGTTAAAATATTAATTGTGATTAATAAACTCCCTTCCGGCTGTCCTCTTTGTCGCCGACTGCTCCTGGTATACAGACACTGGAAGCCTTTTATGAAGATGCCTCAAACTTCAATGAGAACCTCACATTCGAGGACATGAATCTGTCCCGGCCGCTGATGAAGGTTGTACAGGGGTGACGTGGGAGTTTAATGTTTCTCTTCCGCCCCCTTTCTGTCCCCGAGCTGATCTTGCGTTTTCGCTTCTCGCAGGCAATCGCGACGATGGGCTTCAAGCAGCCCACCCCCATCCAGAAGGCCTGCGTCCCCGTGGGGCTGCTTGGCAGGGACCTCTGTGCATGTGCAGCTACCGGCACAGGTGAGAGGCTGCGGCCCCCTGTACGCTGACGGGGGAGAGGAGAGACAGACAGTCATCTGTGATCTGATCATTCTGTGTATACCGCCATTCATGATAAGCTGGGAATCTGTAAGAACTTTTTCACTCTGAATATCTGTGTTAAGAAACATTAAAGTGGGGAGGCTGAAGCAGGGGAGGGAAAATCAAGCGCTTCCAGTGAAAATCAAGCATCTGAAGACAGATTTTCTGTAGCAGAAAGGCTGCTGTTAACTGGATAAAGAGGGACGTCTTTGGCTGCTTGGACTTATGGGAAATAGTACCGTGGTTCCACCAATGTGTCCATCCCAACCCAGGCAAGACTGCTGCCTTTATGCTGCCCGTCCTGGAGCGACTCATTTACAAGCCCCGGCAGGTCCAGGTCACCCGCGTCCTGGTGCTGGTGCCGACCCGTGAGCTGGGCATCCAGGTACACACGGTGGCCCGCCAACTGGCCCAGTTCACAAGCATTACCACGTGCCTTGCTGTGGGTGAGTGCTCGTCTTTGGCAGCGGGTCTGTTGTTCGCTTAGCCTGATGTAAATAGTCACTTCAGGGTCCCCAGCAGGTGTTTAAGAAATAAAAAGCTTGCGAGTATTCAGAAGATCGTAGGCAGCAGCTGGTGAGTAGAGCATGCTGCTTCAGCATCTTTGGAATTAGGAGTATGTTTATTTAATATTGTAGGGCACTGACTGTTTGTGGTCAAAGAACAAATGCGTGGTTTAAATGGTGTTTGTCTTTCTGGAATGAAATGCATTCCTAACCTCACCCTGATTCTGAAAGTTTTGTGCCATACACATTACCAAGCAGCGCTTTAATGAGTAGCATGGGGACTGTCCAGACCTGTCTTTAGGGTAATTGCAGGGTCAGCGTCCACTGAAGCCCATATTTGACGTGCTGTGATCTTCCCCGTTGGAGCTTTTCGTTTGCGTTCATGATGACCTGTCCTTCCTTTATTAAACATAGCGATGATTTAGGCTAGCGTGCATTTTTAAGGCAGCACGATACTAGAAAACTTTCAAATCTCGCAATGTGATTCTTTTTTTCTGGTAAAGTATCTCAGACGTTTTCTGGTAAAGATTGCTGTATTTATGAGGCAAAAAAGGAGTTCCCAGAATACGTACCCAGAATAAACTATAGCCAAACAGAATTTATCGTCCACCAAATAACTTGGTGGTGCTGCATCGAGTTGTGTCAACAGATCACTTGTTTTTCCTCAATATCGACTCTGTGGAATCCCAGATATTTCCATAGAGCAGATGCCTAATGCCTTTTGGTGATCAGTCCTTGTTCACTTTTCTCCTCCTCACCGATTTTTGTTACATTTCTCACAAACACAAATTTACGACAGCAATGATGAGAATGATTACGATTGGCTTGGAGAACGCATGCAGAGCTCGGGCAAAGGCAGCGATGGTAAACATTAGACTGTTTTTTTTTTTCTTTTTACATAACCTAGATAATCTTGAAAAAGAAAAATCATCAAAATTGCAAAGCGTGATTGATGACTTTTTGATGATCTGTGTGCAGCCAATCTCATTATGAGGGATGCCACCTGCTTAGACAATTTTATCGGCAAGATTTCGAAATATTGGAACTGTATTGCAAAATGGAAAATGCCATATGCCACAGTATGTCTGTATTGTATGACGGTATGAAAATAGTGATTTGATTTGAGTCCCCTAACAGATGATTATCATTTTAATACTAAGTGTAACACAGATGTATCACTCAGTAATAAAATTGTTGCCAGTTTATGGAAGCCCTACAGCCTCCTTGTTTAGACGACCGCGACGCGTATTTCAGGTGGTTTGGACCTCAAATCCCAGGAGGCGGCTCTGCGGGCTGGACCCGATGTCCTGATCGCCACACCGGGCCGTTTGATCGACCACCTCCATAACACACCCTCCTTTGAGCTCAGCCAGATCGAGATCCTCATTCTGGATGAAGCTGATCGGTATGTAGTGTTGTGGAGTTAATATAATAATTATTGTCATAATGTAATTTATTACACTTGTTGTGGAACCAATTGGTAAATCAAGGATGGTAAACAGAGTTTTTCTAAATGTCTTTTAAGTTCTCTAGAAAGACAGGACTTGTTGCTTATCACAATATTTAATAGCCATAATTATGTATTATACATGGAGATGTAAAAAGAAATACCAAGCTTACAGGTATGAGCAGGAAGAAGATTGCATACCCTTCCGGTAGCTTCTGGTGATGGGAGCGTTGACGGCACCCTGCCCAAGCCAAGATCATCTGCCGTCTGACATTTAACGTCCTTCTGGAGGCTCTGAACTGTTTCCAGTCCAGCTTGGTCGAAGCCAGTTTTGAGTTTGGTCTCTTGCAGGATGTTGGATGAGTACTTTGAGGAGCAGATGAAGGAGATCATCCGAATGTGCGCCTACCACCGGCAAACCATGTTGTTCTCGGCTACCATGAGTGAAGAGGTATGAGTGGTCCTCATTTTGGGAGAACACCATACACAGAGCCGGGGGGGGGGGGACCCTACAGCCCAGGAGGGGTAACGGCCTGAGGCAACTCATGTCGTTTACTTGTATATTCTTGCTCTCTTTTTTTTCCAGGTGAAAGATCTGGCTTCTGTCTCCTTGAAGCAGCCAGTGAAGATCTTTGTTAACAGCAACACCGACGTGGCACCTTTCCTTAGGCAAGAGTTTGTGAGGATCAGGCCAGCTAGGGAGGGGGATCGGGAGGCCATTGTGGCTGGTGAGTGCTGCCTCTGGGAGGTCTGCATGCGCCCGGGCCAAATCGGGGGTGCCTGTTGTTTTTCTGTAGCAGACTGTGCTGAAAGGGAGATCTGTAGTGTCTTCCTTTTACTTCCTTCGCCGCCTCCGCTCCTTGTGAATGCGTTTCTGCTCACGTCCGTATGCGACCTGCCGGAATCCTGTACCGTGATATCTGTCCGCCTGACGTGAGCCCCGTTTCTCCCACAGCCTTGCTGACCAGGACCTTCCAGGATCACGTCATGGTCTTCACTCAGACCAAGAAGCAGGCCCATCGCATGCACATCCTGCTGGGCCTGATTGGCCTGAAAGTGGGTGAGCTTCACGGGAACTTGTCCCAGACCCAGAGGCTCGAGGCCCTCAGGTACCCTCATCACTTCCTAAGATTGCTATAGCTTCATTCATGCCTCCCTAGTTTTAGCCTGCGCGTAAATGGACTCGGTGATTAAAATCATTCCTCAGTGAAGTGATTTTCAGTTCACTGCACATTTGAATGTTTTTTTTCTTTTTTTTGTACTTAAGTGCCCCCTGGTGGCTAGTGTAGGTGATGAGCCATTAAATTGATTGTTGTAGCTAGTCTTACACCAGTTTCACAGCTCTGGTCCTCAAAGACTGCTTAATGCTGCTGAGCTCAGTTAATTAACCCTATTCTTATTAACTGACAAAGCAAACTGTGTTCAACTGAGTCGTAAATCGAAATATTTCATTGCTAATTCTTACCTGAATTTCCATCCATTAATTTTGCACCTGCCTATCCTTGTTGGGATGTCGAGGTTAAGTCAGATTTGTAAAGTATAAATAAATGATACAATAAAGCCCCACCAGATGTATCGCTGTATATTATTTTCATTAATCACCAGTGAGTGACCTCTCAGGCCTTGAATGATTTTAGCAGTATGCATAAATAAATGATGAATTTGATTCTTTGGTACTTTACTGATCCCAACAGAATTGTAGGAAATTGCTCTTGCGCCTAAATTACAGTTGAAGTCTGAAAGATGTTTTTGCTTAAGCTTTTTATTAAGAGAATTTTTTGCTAACAGTAAAACAAAATAAGATTAAGGTGACTGATAACAGTCAGATGCAAACAAGCCATTTTTACATGATTTCCGTGGTGTGATTCAGAGCGCGTTATTAAGGAGCTCTGCTTCATGCTAAGCTAAGCGTCCAATCCTGCAGATCGCAGGTGCCCAGCAATGGGGTCTCTGCTGACCCATAAGGTGCATTATGGTTCTCCTCATGCACTGATGTGCCTCATTTGACCAATTAGAGTTTCGATGATTCATCGGATTGAGTATAAATATGCTGTGCGTGCAGCGGAGGTACGGGGGCGGCGGCTCAGGACTGTCGTCTCGCACCTCCTGGGTAGGGGGTTCGAATGCTGCCCTTCTGTCAGTGTGAGGCAGTTTGCATGTTTCCCCTGTGTTGTGTGAATGTCCTCCTGGAGCTAGACCACTGTCTCATAATTAGCCAGAGAGTGTGTGGGGGTGTGTGTGTGTGGTGGGGGGGGGGGGCATCCTGTGCAGTCCGAGATACTGTGAGCCTACAGACAACCCCCCCAGCCCTGTCCAGAATGAGTAGTTGCAGGGTATATGAATGGGCAAACAGGATAGAGTTACTAATAACTCATAATAGCTTTATAAATGCAGTGTCTGGATACATTGTTTCATTTCCAGAGATTCAATCTGGAATTGAGTTATGCGGAACTCTTTTGTCTCACAGGCGATTCAAAGATGAACAGATTGACATTTTGGTGGCTACAGATGTAGCTGCTAGGGGTTTGGACATTGAAGGGGTTAAGACGGTAAGGCTGAGTAATTTATTTGAGAAAAACCAAGTTTTATAGTGTGTCCTATGTAATTCTCTTAATTTCTTAGACTGCAGTGTCGTGGGCAGGGGTGTTGCTAGAGATTTTGGGCCCCATGAAAGCATATCATATTAGGCCCCCCAGTCCAAACCAATCCAGTTATTTTCCTAATTTTTTAGGGCCCCTGTCACTCAGGGGCCCTTGGAATCGTCCTAGCTTTCCTCCCCCTTACGGCGCCCCTGGTCGTGGGTATCACAAAACTATAAGCATCCTGCTTCAAACTATTGTTCTAGGTATTCTGTATAATTTATAGTGCATACAAATTGGTAATCTAGAAAGAATATTTAAATATTTCCATTCTTTGTGTAATAGATATTTTAATACGGTTTTCTCTTCCATATCTACATGGTGTTAAAATAGATCAGATAAAAAAATTTTGTACATCAAAAATTCTTATCTTTAAGCTGTCACCACCAGGTCATCAACTTCACCATGCCGAACACGGTGAAGCACTACGTCCACAGGGTAGGTCGTACGGCACGCGCCGGCCGCGTGGGCCGATCCGTCTCGCTGGTGGGTGAGGCGGAGAGGAAGATGCTGAAGGAGATCGTCAAGAAGGCCAAGACACCAGTGAAGGCGCGTGTCCTGCCACAGGGTGCGTGACCACGAGCCGAGATTCGCACCCACACGCCAGTTACAGTGTGTCACATGTATATAGCAGAAGGTTTCATTCAAAGCGACATGCAAGCCTGGATCAGAGAGCAGCGTCACTCAGTCCATTGCTCAAGGACCCGAACGGTAGCGTCATTCTGCTGGCCAAGGGATTTGAACCAGCGCCCTTCCGATCAAACTGAGCCCTAACCCACAGGGCCAGAATCTGATCCTGTTCTGCATTCAACTGAACAAGTACAATTACAACAATTACCTAACTCTCCCTGGACAAATAAGCCTCTAGCTGGCATATTTTAAAGCAGTGATATTTTACAATGATGTTGATACTTTACATGGAAAAGTAATTAGGAGACTATAATACATACTACTCTTCACTCTTTCGCTGTTACTCCAGTGTGTCCTCGTTGTGATTTTTGCTTTCTCTGTTTGCCCCCTGTCCCCCCAGAGGTGATCCTGAAATTCCGGGACATGATCGAGAAGCTGGAGAAGGACGTTTATGCTGTGATGCGTCTGGAGAGGGAGGAGAGGGAGATGGCTTACTCCACAGCCCAGGTCGGCATGCTGCGCCCTGCTCCGTAAATGCTACAGCCTTCCCATGAATTATGTCGTTGATTCATTCCTGAAAGACCACCGCAAATCAAATAAATGCATACTGCAAACCTATTTCCATTATAACCCAACCCCAAATCCAAAAAATCTGCTCTCGCAACACTAGAACATATAAGTAACAAACAACAATTTTGAATAAAATGTAATTTAATGAAGCGTCATTGTACTTATTGTACAGCGGGAATTTGTGCGTAATTCTGTTTTTACACAAAGCATTTGTTTCATACATAATTTTTTTTTTTTTTAAATGCTGTGTATCTGAGCAGTCTTTGGCTGAGAAACACTGAGAAAATTGGCCTGTAAATTGAAGTCCAAGTTTCAAAGCTCAGAACTCTCAATTATGGAAAAAACAGAACAAAACAGAATTGCGGTAAATCTATGGAATTACTGTGATTGTATAATAAATGTTACGCTGAGTGGTTCAATTAGAATCTGAAGATTGTTAGATGGAAAGATGGATGATGTACTTTATTGATGCATACAGCAGCAAAGAAAAATAAAATGCAAATGCAAACTCAACAAAAAAATGTCAGTAAGCTTGTACCCAAAGTAATATTCCTGATGGCAGCAGGTAGGAAGCCAGCTGACGGGGTTAATATCTGTGATAATGTTCTTGTTTAGCTAATCCTCGCATTAGCGTCAGGTGGCTCTGTCACAGACACACTTCCACTGTCACTGGGATACCTGCTGCTTACGTGTGACTCATTTTGTCGATTGTGCTCCGGCTTCTCAGATCAGCGCCGCAGAGAAGCGCCTCAAGCAGGATGGCCAGGACCAGGAGCCCCAGCGGACTTGGTTCCAGACCAACGACGAGCGCAAGAAAGATCGCAGTGAGTGTGGTTGAGTTGGAGGGGAGGGGGGGGGGGACTGCAGTGCGTCAGCTGACACACGGTGTGGCGGGGGCATGTCCTGTCTGAATGAATGACACTGGAGTGCAGCGACAGACGAAGCACTGTTTTTCCTTCCAGTGAAAAAGGCCCTGCAAGATTTTGACTTGGCTCTAAGAGGAAAGAAGAGAAGAGAGAAGTTTTTGAAAGAAGGAAAAAAGAAAACGCTATCTGTAAGTGTTTTCTGTGTTTCTTTATGTCACTTATGTATTGTAAAAATGCTGGTGGTACAAGAGAGGAGTGTGCTGTCAGTATTTGTGACAGCAGTTGCTTAGCAGGTGGTTCTGATCTTGCAGTTTAAAGCACTTTTATAACTGCCCATTTACTCAAGCAATTTAGTTACTTGTATAAACAGGTAATCGGTGGTGTCTTTGTAGGACTTGAACCAGTAACCCCCTGAACTGTACTGCTCTCCTATATACTTTATTAGTACCATACCTACATGGAGTTATATAAATATATAATTTCCATCCATTAATATATATTTATATAAATGTATAGGGTTGAACATATAAATCTGAGGCGTTAATCCAGTGTCTCTGGCTCTGTTTCAGGCAGAGGACAGGGCTCAGTTTGAGATCCTCAAGTCTCAAATGTATGCGGAGCGGGTGGCGAAAAGGGACCGCAAACCCAAACGGGCGCGTGCCATGCCTGAGGATAGCGCTCCCGTGCAGAAAGGTCAGCTTCTAAAACAACTATTTTGGAAAAACGTCTCATACAGAGAACCAGAACACTTATGTCATGTTTTCCATTATTATGCCATATGGAAACATACCATGATTTTAGTCTAGATCTTAGCCTGATCTTTAATGTTTTTCAGTTTAAAGCCATTTAAAAACCATGAACAGATCAGTTGCTTCATTTTGAAGCTGAATTCCATGACTGGTTCAAAAATGCAGTTCTGAGTTGTAAAAGAGGACTTTATTATAAAGTTCTGTTTATACAATACTGTCACCAGAACACCAATTTTTAAGGTAATATTGTAAAATCAAGACCGTATAATAGCCTGGTCATTTATTTGTATTGGCAGTGGGATATTAATCTGAAGTAAAAATGGTACACTTGTAGCTGTAGACAGGTAGAATATTAAGGTGTTAATAAAACAATTCATCAGTGTTCCTCGATTGAGGAGTGGCCAGTTGCCAGGCTGATTAAACCACTTCAAGCTTAGAGTCATTCTGTTTTCTTGTATTTCTTTTAAAAGTATTTTTTCTTGTTTGTATTACTATCTTTAGCTGCATTAGTTATGCCAATGTATAGTTAATGACCAGGAAATGGCTGTTTACCAGTTCACTAGACACTGTTTTGCTTATTTATAGCTTAGGTCTGACTTTCTGCCTTGAGCAGAAACTGGTGTCAATAACCTTGCAGTAAAGTGAAATTTTATGTTCATAAGTAAACAAGGTACACCATGTGAATACCATCTGTCCAGGAAAATTACTGCATTACCCTGCAATGTTCCTATATTGCTCTCTTTTTGAATGCATGCTTTTTATATAGTAATGTTGAAGTCTGCTGAATCATTGTAAATTGATTGCGTAGTATCTTTTTCCTCAGTTTAAAAATCACCATTAAATAACAAGGCTCACTTCTAAGTAGAAAGTGATTCTTTGTGTGCATGGTTACCAGAACATGGTTTGTTGTGTCAGGTTTTGGACTTTACCAGAAACTTTGTTTGTTTTACAGTGACTAAGCAGAAAGGAACGAGACCGACCAAGAAATCAGTCTTCGACAAGGAGCTCACCAACACTAGCAAGAAAGCGCTGAAACAGTACAGGGCTGGGTAGGTCACTGGAAAAAACACCCAGTATGCTTCATTCTCACCAGAGTACTGACCAGTTTTCATTTGCTCATTGAAAGGTTTTTTTTCCAGATCTGCCTAGATAATTCAGGCTAACAGTGTGAGAGGAAAGATTCACTTTATTGAAAATTACAGATTTTTTTTTGTAATTTCCAGAGTCACTGCTTATCTGAATTTGAAGTTATTCTAACCTGAATAGATGTATTTTAATCATATTTCATCAGTGAAAATATCGTACTTTACAAAATTAAAGATTTAAACGGCATTCTAATATGGTCTGCGATTTAAAATTGGAGAACGATTTGTTCTGATCTAAAATATCTGGCAATCCCAATCTATTTGGCGACATTGGCAGGCATTTTTCTAGATGGTGGGTCTCTCCAGGGTGACAGAAACCCTGATGAAGGCTGACAGGATGACTCTCTTAGCCATTGGAAGAGGAGTCAGTCGTTCCATTTCTCAAATATTGAAGCTGAACAAAAGAAATGAAGTCATTCAAATCCCAAAAAAGGCCAGTTGCCCACGTGAGACGAGTGAACAGGATGACAGGGAGATTCTCGGTGGATCGGTTCAGCACCACAGCTGGAATGCTCGCCAAATCAGTTCTGCACAGGGCAAGTATTTGTCTTGACAAGGTATCGTCCTCTGGGACAATGTGGACTGAGAGCCCGCTCTGTAGTGGCAAAGCCGCTCATCAGCAAAAAGAATAAGCAGGCTTGACTAGCCCTTTGCTGAGGAGCGTGTTATGGGGACAGCGAACTGGTCCAAAGTTAAATTTAATTGGTGGCGTTGAATTGGGGAAGAACTTCACCTATAGTATGTGAAAGAAGCAAAGTTCTGAGGGGGTAATTGTACTGGTGTTGGGCATGTTCTCTACAGCAAGAGTCAGGCCTTCACCCAACCAGGCAGCCATTTTTAATACAAGATAATATCCTTTGTCACACTGCCAAAGTGTGGCAATTCCTCAAAGCTTAGAACATTGACGTGATGAAATGAGGCACTTTCACACTTAAGTATTAGATCCAGATTCCTGTTAAGATCCTGGGCTCCACTGGGGACTTTTGTATTTCCTGGCCATTTTTGTGTGTCGCTTTCACACTGCACAACAGGAACTAAGTCCTTTATGCTAAATAAACATGGGAGCTGCAGAAAGTTCCTAAGTTAAACGTTACACATAATTTCATGCAAAACTTCACTACCACCCCAAAACAATGGAGGAAGAACAATTCGTTTTGTAGTTATCGATCGCAATCAAAACGGGACACAGTTTTTCATTTATATTTCATTTATGCGACGCATGACATGTTTATCATTTTTATTAAATTTGGCCAGCAAGAGTAAAAAAAAAAAACGTTGTTATGTTATCCCACTAAAGTTCCTTCCGTGTGAAAGTGTCCAGATTTCTGATCTGAGCTCTATCAAAAATCTCTGGAAGGTCATTTGCAACAAAGCTATGGCAAACAAATCCACTACAGTGAAGTGTGGAAGAAACTGGAGGAGGAGGGGAACGAAATCAAGTCAGAGTAGCGTGAGAAATTTATGTCCAGTGGGCACTGATGTGCCAAAGTCATTGAAAGCAGGGGCCTCTTTGCCTTCTGCTAGTTTCTGAAAGTTGTAATCATCAAAAATTGTAATCATTTGTAGGCTGCTTCTGCAATGAAATTGTAACCGTTTTCTAATTTTGATCACAGACCTTCACATAACTTGTTTAACCTTTTTATATTGTGAAGTGTGATAGTTTTCAGTGTTGAAATATGATTAAAATTCACGTTCATGCTAGAATGAATTTGGATAAGCAGCAATATTGTGAATAACAAAAATGTCACTTGTTTCCTAATTTTGATTGCTACTGTATTTTATTTGTATTATTTGTGTGTGGAAAAAAAAAAAAATAATATATATATATATATATATATAATATATATATACACACACACACACACAATATAAATATATATATATATATAAAAACATAAATGCGTTAGATATTTATAAAGTATTTTCTTGTATAATATAGACCCTCATTTGAAGACAGAAAGAGACTGGGGATCAATAACAAAGGAGGCGGCCGCTTCAAGTCAAAATCCAAGTAAGTGCATCTGATGCTCATGAGCTACATGTTGACATCATGGTTAGGAAGGATAACCGTCTGCATCTGACAGCTGGCTTCCAAATTGTCCTTAGTATTGTTATGTCTGTTTTGACTCTTGTGCAGTATAACAGTTGAAATTGTTAATCATTTTATCCACATCACAGGTTTAAACGAAAGTAAGCCAATTTACTGTGGAGCAAAGAGACGGAGAAAACTTCACGAGCATCTTGGCAATGAATGGGGGCTGAGAAGCTGATGTACCACAAAAAGCCACAAACGCCTGTATTTTCCCATATTTTTTTTATTAGTTTTATTTTGTGACATGGTAATGGTTTTATTACAGGACAGAACTGATGTGGGTGACTGAAATATTTCTGTATGAATAATTTGAATGCAAGACATACAGGTATCTGCAATGACCATAATTTAAACATGCATCTATGACTTCAGACAAAGAACGTTAACATATTGTAATAGCCTGAATGATATCTCTGTATTGAATATATTTGGAGGAAGTTGTGAGAATAAAATCCTAGTCACTTATGTTTAATATTATTGATAAACACATCCGCATTTTCTGTGAGATGGATTAACTGAAGTTCATTCTGCTGTGTCTTAAGGTACAGTATTTTTTAAAAAGTATGAGTTTTCATATGGATTTTTCTGTGTAAGATGAAATTAATTTGCTAGATCATTTTGCCATGCACATACCTTCAAAATACTTTGGCCTTCTTGTGAATTGTAGTCTTGTAGTATCATGCATATTACTAAGTACATAGGGCAGCATGGTGGCCTAATTTCACCCTAGTTGAGTCTAGCCCTGTTTAATTTCTGCTAAATACACTCACCTAAAGGATTATTAGGAACACCTGTTCAATTTCTCATTAATGCAATTATCTAATCAACCAATCACATGGCAGTTGCTTCAATGCATTTAGGGGTGTGGTCCTGGTCAAGACAATCTCCTGAACTCCAAACTGAATGTCAGAATGGGAAAGAAAGGTGATTTAAGCAATTTTGAGCGTGGCATGGTTGTTGGTGCCAGACGGGCCGGTCTGAGTATTTCACAATCTGCTCAGTTACTGGGATTTTCACACACAACCATTTCTAGGGTTTACAAAGAATGGTGTGCAAAGGGAAAAAAATCCAGTATGCGGCAGTCCTGTGGGCGAAAATGCCTTGTTGATGCTAGAAGTCAGAGGAGAATGGGCCGACTGATTCAAGCTGATAGAAGAGCAACTTTGACTGAAATAACCACTCGTTACAACCGAGGTATGCAGCAAAGCATTTGTGAAGCCACAACACGCACAACCTTGAGGCGGATGGGCTACAATAGCAGAAGACCCCACCGGGTACCACTCATCTCCACTACAAATAGGAAAAAGAGGCTACAATTTGCACGAGCTCACCAAAATTGGACAGTTGAAGACTGGAAAAATGTTGCCTGGTCTGATGAGTCTCAATTTCTGTTGAGACATTCAAATGGTAGAGTCAGAATTTGGCATAAACAGAATGAGAACATGGATCCATCATGCCTTGTTACCACTGTGCAGGCTGGTGGTGGTGGTGTAATGGTGTGGGGGATGTTTTCTTGGCACACTTTAGGCCCCTTAGTGCCAATTGGGCATCGTTTAAATGCCACGGCCTACCTGAGCATTGTTTCTGACCATGTCCATCCCTTTATGACCACCATGTACCCATCCTCTGATGGCTACTTCCAACAGGATAATGCACCATGTCACAAAGCTCGAATCATTTCAAATTGGTTTCTTGAACATGACAATGAGTTCACTGTACTACAATGGCCCCAACAGTCACCAGATCTCAACCCAATAGAGCATCTTTGGGATATGGTGGAACGGGAGCTTCGTGCCCTGGATGTGCATCCCACAAATCTCCATCAACTGCAAGATGCTATCCTATCAATATGGGCCAACATTTCTAAAGAATGCTTTCAGCACCTTGTTGAATCAATGCCACGTAGAATTAAGGCAGTTCTGAAGGCGAAAGGGGATCAAACACCGTATTAGTATGGTGTTCCTAATAATCCTTTAGGTGAGTGTAATTGGTTATGCAGATTCTATATTCTCTCCATGCTTACACCTAACTCCAGTTCAGAAATGTAGTTTAGCTGGTTTGGTGTTGCTGAAATGTCCTTCGGGTGTGTAACTATTATAATGCTGTTTGCCATGACCAGGAATCCTTTTTTGGCTCTATCTTGCTTCATCGTGCCTTGTGCTTTCTGAAATAGGCTCCAGCTGCATTAAATTTTATTTTTAGGAAAAAATACATAGCATGCAAGCAACAGGATTGACGCAAATAACATAACAGATCCCATTCCCCTGCAAGTTACGTTTTTTAAAAAAAAATAAAATAAAATAGTTTTAATGGTTATGAAATCTATCCTATGTGTTTATTTTTTAAAGGTAGATTTAATTGCGAACCGATTGGCAAAAATACACGATCTGGCGACTTCAAATAGAGAAAATCTAATGATTTCATTATTTGTTTTCCCCTGACAATTTCTTATACACACGTTTTGTTGCTGGCTTGATGCGTTTCTTTGGAAAGAAAACCGAAAGTAATATTGAATGCTAAGTTATATTGTGGGAGGTTTAGTATCTCGTTATGAGCGCGACCTTCATAAGCAGAAGCACCTCCTGTCGTGAATGGCATGTGAATACTACAGGGCTGAATGCAATACTAATGTCCCACCTCGGAAAGAGCTCTTATATTTAAAAGCTGAAACATATCATCTGTCATTTTAGTGGACCAAGATACGAAGTTATTTTGTGAGACAGGTAAATTACAACATCTCTGCATCGTCATACCGAAAATATCGGAACAATGTTCTTTATTTAAAACGGTATTTAATAAAGTTTTGGTTTTGCCACCCGGATATTTATGTTTTTATTGTTTATGTCGAGGACCCGGAAGCGGGATTTACTTTACAGTTATTTGTCATTCGAGTTTACTTTGAAAGCTGGGTGTTAGATGCTTAAAGATTTGATGACATGTTTGTTTTAATGTAATACGGCGATAAAATCAACAAATACTTTATATTAGAATTTTAATAGCAACATCCGATCCACGGCGGTGTCGACATGTCGTTCTTCCGGGTGCAACCATTGCAACCACCTTTTTTATTACTTTACTGCATTTTTTTGTACTTGTAATAACTTAAAAACTGGACAGTATATAGTGTAAGAAATAGTCATTTTGGATACTATTTTACGGTGTTTTTAAATGGCGCTCATGTTTCGTTTTTGGGTTTTCCATACGACTGATAAGGGTAGTTCTTTGTAAACGAAACTGAAATCGACATCGAATGGCAAGTATATATTTTATTGGTTCAATGAATTGCGCCCGATGAAGGAAAAACTGGTAACTAATAAACTAGAAGATTGATCAACATTCCGTTAAATGACATTAAGTGGGCTAAAATAAAGAAAATGTTTAGATTTAATCAGCATCCAAAGTGAACGGTCAACTTGAATGAATAGGTGTCATTTTACGCATAAAAACTAAGGTCTATTTAGAGAACACATTAATTAAAAAAAACAAGAAAACCTGAATAAATGTGACCTTTAGAAGCTCTGGCATGGCGACAGCAACATAACAGGAAGTGTCACTACCCTGCAACAATGTGTTGTAATGTCATCATGTCGGCGTAGCATTACTTATCTCCTTAACTGTGTCATTTTTTGGGAAACCCAATGCAACTTTATGTTATTTGCATCAATTATTACCACCGAACATATAACAAAATGTCAATAAATTAAAGAAAACCAGTATAACCAGTGTAGTAAGGCTAGCCAATGTTGGGTATACACCCACTGGGGGCGCAGCAGCGTAGTACACGTAGTTCCGTCTTGCAAGGTTAATCGCGTTCTGAATATTTTCGGCACCTGGTTATGGTCAGTTGGAAGAACTTTTTAAAACTTTAATTCTCTTTGGCGGGGTATGTCAGAACAATATTGATGAGTGGTAGAACACTGCGTTTGTCTTCTGTTGTGTGGCAGTCTGGATACTGCTAGAGATATGTATCCCTTTCATGTATGCATCTCCATGAGTGGTTGATTTTTTAAAGTACTAAAGAAAATAGTTTGTTACATTTTTGTAACGTTAATTATGTAATACTAATGCAACACTGGATAGTAACAATGTTACAATAGTAGATTATCTCTACATGATTGTCTTGGCCAAAAGAGTTTATAACGATATATCAGTGCATCCATAGAAAATTTGAACAAAATAATTGTAAGATTTACCAGACAAAGTCACATTTAAATTTGTTTATTGTGTGTTTTTTTTTTTCTTTTTCTGGTCAAATACGAGTGTAGTGAGGTGGACAATCTATAACAATAACTGTAAAAATGCATACGAAAAGAACAACCATACTACAAAGATAGTGAAAAGACAACCAGGGCTAAAGCCTCCTTTTGTGCTTACTGTTGATCAGCACTTCCTGCAGACTTACACCTCATCTTTTTCACGAAATTCTGTAATGACACCATTAATCTCTCTTGTTTCTCCGCCAGCCCTGAATGGCATATTCATCCAGATTTTCTGATTTTGGATTATTTGTGTTCTCTGTCTGTTTCATAAAAGTTCTGGATAGCACCTGCACTTGTGTTTGACAGGGATGGGAACAAGTCACTCCGTGGCGAGTCCAAGTCAAATCTTGAGTCAAAACATTGCTAGTTTGAGTCAAGTCTCAAATCATGCCCCCTAAGTCCAAGTCAGGTCCAAGACTTTCCATCATTTTTGGTGTCGAGTCACAAGTCATCAAATTTGTGACTCAAGTCGAAGTTGAGTTGTGTCAGGTAATTGAGTCCCTACTTATGTCAGTTTTTTTTTACCTTCAGTGATTAAAGCTTGCTACAGCAAAAACCCACTACATTGTAGGTCCATCATAAGCAGAGATACATTGAAAGGACAGTCTTCACCCTGTCACGGTTTTTAGAAGTGATGCATCTTTCCTACAGTTTATCTTAGGAGAACTTTCATTTAGCTAAATGAAAATGCAGACCCTAGCGTTTTGGAGAAAGATTTTTGAAAGAACCATGAGTATCTGTCAGTAGTTTGGAACACCATGCATGTTCGAACACCTAAGAAAGACAGGGGTACACCCTGGATGGAATTCCAGGCTTTATGATCTCCTTCAGCACAAAGTTTATGAATTAAACACTGGTGGAAACCAGAATTAAGAAGCAGTACCACCACCTTCTATGTTGGAGTGTGACTCAGATAGTTATTGGCATTAGATTATTCACAATATCATATATTCATTATTAACATGATATCAATATATATATTTTTTATATATATCATGGTTATCATCAATACCAATATATCATGACACGCCTATTATGGATTGTGGACCAAAGTACTAGAATTACAAAGAATAAAATGGTGATAATATGCTTTCCTGTACAGTTATATGACCCAATCTTAAAGGTGTTAGATCTGATCACTGTTTTCCCACCAGTCATTTTTGTTGACAGTAAAAGTGTGGTTTGTGAAGGGAGGCACCCCGGATGTGCTTCTGGTTCTTTTTTTTTTTGTGTATTGTTTTTTTCTTTTCTTTGTTTGAGTTGAAATATGAGGCTATATGCTGTTTAGTTGAACCTAGGCCCTGGGATCATTAGCTTAGGGTACCTTTGGAGTACAGTACCTTGGTAATCTGCAGTATAGACCTCTTGTGTTATTGTTGCGTGTGTTATCAGTTGGAGTGCATGTTTTTTTTCTTTTGCATGTACGCTTTGTGTAACCACTATTCTCCATATCCATATATTAGCTCTAGTTTGGGTTGGGATCTCCAACCCAAACAAAACTGGAGTGGCATAGTCTGCGAGAATATCATAATGCCCCCTACTTTTCACATTAGCATTAAACAATACATTAATTATTCAAATAACATGGTAATATAACCTTTTTTGCTATTTTGTTACATATTTTGCTCCTTTCATCTGACTGATTAACTTTTATTGTGTCTGGGTGGAATATAAAACTGTTAGCTCTGTTCTGAAAAAAGTGAAGTCTGCTAGCCATTTTATAATGGCAGAATATGTTTCTTGGTGTAAAGAAACTGCTACATCCAATAAAAAATAAAGTAGTACTGCCCTCTGCTTCCCAAAATATACATGAAGCTTACAGCTCTGTACCAAACCAAATTAGGAGTACAATAACAGCGAACCAATAAAATACATACTCTATGACTAATTCAGAGCTTTGCTGAGAGAGCAGAGTAATTTTTACTTTAGACTCTAAAAAGGCAGTTTAGTGATGGGCCTAGTTTTGGTACTGCCCCACAGTTTGAGTTTACACAGTTACTGATGCATTTCTAAATAATAATACATGTAAATTTGCACAGAATAGCTGACATATGCAAAATTATTAGGCAATATGCAATACTATTCCTGACAATAATTTTTGGCAAAACTGAGGCAGAGCGATAAAAGTGAATTCAGAGTGTTTTTTTATGTTTATTCATTTATTGCTAAAAGTAAATTTATCTTAATAGAGACTGTTACATTATTTTGTCACAAACAAAAATAAAAGGAAAATACTTATCAGTGTACACAATTATAAGGCAATCAGAAAGTAAATGGATCTTTCTCTCTTCACCATCAACAGAAATATTAATAAGCTACAATCTGCAATTACTTTGTTACTTTACCAAGTATAATGTCCTGTATTGCCACATTTCTTCTCAATGGCCATCATGAGCCTCATGTCCATTTAACCAATCAGGTTTTTGATTTGATCCCATTCTATATTAGCTAAGCCAGCTAGGCCCGCCTCCTAGATGCTTCTCTGAGAAGTGTATGACTTGCTACCTTGTTAAATCTTACACTTTATTAAAACCCAGTAGCTCAGAATGGGGGTTTAAGTCCAGCGATGGTGGGGGATCACCTTTCAAGCCTTTCTTGGTCAGCAAATCTATGCAATACTTTGATGCATGGGCCTTTTTGAAAGTTGCTTGTATCAGAGTTTGCTTTTTTACTAGAGATTGAGGTAGGTATCTAATAGAAAATGACAGTAGACCTTGGACTTAATTTTTTACACCATATGCAAGTTGAAAAGGTCATCACTGATAATTGCAGATCACTGCAGCCCTCCTCCATTGCCTTGTTGCTGTGTGATCTGGTACGGTTCATTATGTACATTACTAGTCCATCCACTGGCCCATCCTTCTCGTCCATCAAGAGTTATTATCATCTCATCTGTCCACAAAACCTTTGTGAAATCAGTCTCAAGACGTTTCCATGCTCATTCGTGAGGTTTTAGCTTGTGTGTCTTATTGAGTGGAGGTCATGATTGAGTCTTTGTGACCATAGCAATGTCACATTGCACACTGCACCTAGAACTTCAACAGGTTCCATTCAGATTGCAGTTTTGAGAAAAGGATGTGCTTGACGCTGAAGGGTTTCTAGAAGTCCATCCATCCATCCAAGTCTCATTTAATTAGATGCAAAGTTTTGTAAGGTGATTTGCATCTTTGTTTACACACACGCTTCTTTGTTACTCTTTGGCTGTTGGCCATAAAATTCTTGATTGTACAATGATCACGTTTTAAAAGTCTGGTAGTCCTTTGATAGGCACTTTCCTGTTTTCTTTCTTTTGCTCTCCACAAGTCCCTTTTCTGGGCACATTTTAATAGTAATTGCAATTTTCTTAATAATTCTGCACAGGGAAGTATCCATGATTTCCCGTTTTGCTTCAAAGGCCAAGAACTCAAGATAAAAGTAAAATACACACTTGCCTAGTAATTCTGCATATAGTGTATATACTTTTGTCTCGAGCAATAGTAAATATCATACATGTACAAGATGGTAATAGCAATACTTTTTTTTTAATAATAAAACTAAATCAAGACATTTTCTTTATTGCCTGATAATCTTTTTTATGTTTCTCTCCTCATTTAGGAACTGAACACGTCCTGAATCTGAGAGACGTGTCTGGGAAATGAACAGGCCCCGTGGTCAGAGGGGCATCGCTAGAGCAAATGCTGAGCACCAGGAAGGTAATATCTTGCAGACGTGCTAAAAATATTGCAGCACTACTGGCAAACATGCTTTGAGCTCCCAAATCCCACATCATCAATTATCCTTGTTTGTGTTTTAAAGGTGCTGGAGCTGCAGTGAGAGAAGATAACTGGAGACCCCCCCAGGGTAGAGGAGGAAGGGGGAGGGCCAGAGGGGACGTCAGAGGGAGGAATTTCAGGGGGCAGCAGAATGACAGGAGGGATGGTAACTGGCGAAACAGAGGAGACCTCGGAGGGTGGAATTTCAGGGGGCAACAAGATGACAGGAGGGATGACAATTGGCGGAACGGAGGAAACAGGGACGAAAATCCAGGGAGAAGGAGAGGGAATGGAGCCTGGGAAAGGGGCAGAGGGGGCAGGAGAGGAAGGGGTCAAATGAGAGAGGATGTACCAGAGGTCAGGAAGCTAGGGTTGAGGAACCTGGAAGAGCTCTCAATGAAAGAGGCATCAGAAATAGCCATCACTCTGTCATCCAGTCAGGGGCTGCAAATCCTGCTAGAAGAGATGGAGATGGGCCACAATTTTGTCCAACTGCTCTGTCAGGTTCTTAGCCATGCTCTTAGCTCTAAGATTGACCGGCAAATAGTGCAGCACTTAGCAGCAATTATTAAAGATTCCATGTTTCTACGGACAATACTCCCTCACTACGTGGCTGGGATGATGACAGACCATATGCCAGCCCGCAGGATGCAATACCCACAACACTTAGATAACATAATCAGTCTTCTGTCACATGTGATCAGGATATTCCCGGCAAGTTCTGTTCCGGTGGTCTCTATGCTTGTGACTCTCCTCAGGCAAACCATTAATGAGCTACGAGCCTCAGGTGTAATGATCCAGGAAGACACTGAGCAAAATCTGGAGAAGATACAAAACTTGGTTAACCATCTAACAGAGAAAGCACGGGATGGCACTCTGAGGTCAGACAACTATACATTTCTCACAGCTGAGGAGTCCCCCCCAGGAGTAGCGGACTTCCGCACTATGCCCATTTATCCAACACCGGAGGAGATCCACCAGAATGAGAAGCCTTTCTTACGGCCTAATATCACATCGCAGGCTTATGCTAGTAGTGAGATTTACCTGGATACCCATTTTCGACTTCTCCGCGAGGACTTTGTCCGGCCTTTGCGTGAGGGAATAAAGCAGCTGCTGGAGTTTTATCAAGAACAGGGTCAAGGTCAAGTGCACATGAGGGGAAGACGTTTCAATGACATTAGGATCTACTTTGATACTCGTCTCGTGGTGCCTCTGTGTACCCCATCAGGAATTGCCTATAAGGTCCAGTTTGACGCAAGCCCTTTGAAGGTGAGCGAGGATAATGTTCAGTATGTTATAGTCCAACATTGTCCACAGTGAGAGTCAAGTGTTCTAATCTAAAACATCTCTCAACCTATTTCTTAGCTGCAAGATGCCGGGGTTTGAAGTGACCTTTCTCAGAAACAAAAGTTCAAAACAAATGGCATACCTCTGGTATCAGTTATAGAAGCTATAGATAGTAATGGTGTCCATATTAGCTAAGCATGTTAAGGATCATCCAAATTTTGATGGTTTTGAATTTTGTAACTTTTTGAGTGCATGCATTGTTTGGAAAGGGGGACATGTCTCGATCCGTTTTAGCAGGTCTGTTTTGTTTTGTTGTGTTCAGAGTTTTCAGTCTAGTTGCGGCTAGATTTTTCTCAACCAACCCGTTTGAGGTCTGAATCGGTAGAGTTGTGCATGTCTCGACCCATACAAGTTTTAGCAGGAACAGTCAGGTTCCAAGATTTTGGTCGAGGTACAAGTCGAAAAAAGTTTAACAGACCCGTTCGACGTCCGAATTGGCCGAGTTGAGAGGTGTTTGAGTTCCAAGGTTCTACTATATTTAGTTTTCTATAAATACCTCATGTCATTATCGTGAATTCTTTTGGCCAGGATAATTGTGTAATGAAAATATGATATCATAACAGCCCCATATCACACACATCGTCGCCCATTTATTACTTTGCTCTTAATTGTTTCAGTCTTGGTATTGCAACATTTACCGAAATGGATCATACTTAAAAAGTGTTGCATTTGGCACCATTTATTTTCCTAAAAAATCTTCTCTGCTAGAGAAATGAATGCATTACTCAGTAGTATGCAGCTGATTGAGTTAAAATGCAATTTTATCTTGTTCATTTAGACCCATGGTTATATAACTTTAACAGTATTAAACTTTGGATAGTATAAGAGGCATATATGGAAAATTGGTAGATGAATAATGGTAGCGAGCTTAATGAATTTAGCCAAGTGTATCTCCTAAACTATTATTTTACTGATATTAAATATCCACTAGAATGTTTATCTTCCTGAATTGCTTAAAAGCAATTTAGAAAATGTTATATTGGCTGAATAAGTAACAATCCTGCACTGAATGTGGATCCTCATTGAAATTCCTTTTATTTGCATGTTTATTTGCAAACTCGCTCAGATGTCTCTTGATCAAAAGTTTTAATTGAAAACAATTATAAATCCTTGATGTAACCATATGGCTGCACCTGGATGCTGCTTGAGGCCATATTTTCTTTAAAACTTATTAGAACTGCTTAAACAAGAGAAGTCATTTATTACTAAGATCGTACACTGTAGATTTTTGCAGAGATCCAATATTGTTTTTTGTCTTTTGCATAAAATCCTTGAAAAAATTAAAATCCCACTTGCATGTGCTCGGCCATAGCATTACGTTTCATTAGATACTATCCGCCCGTCTATCTTCCACACCTCGTATCCATTACTGGGTCATCACCTGCACAAACTTTGCTCATTTGCAGATGGACCAATTAGTCCAACTGCTTGCCTTCAGATTATGAGAGGAAACCCACTCAGACTTCAAAAGACACAAGACTTAAATGCCTACCATCCTTTAGACAACTTTGCTAAAGGCAAATCCTCTCAAAATGAAATATTTTCATATGTTGTTTGGTATGTTTACTGTAAATATCTAGACCAAATAAACTAATTTAGTTCTTGCAAGTAATGAGCATTTTTCTGTTTTGCTTGGCATGTAAGTTACACATTTGTTACAGGCAGTTTATGTGATGCAAGTCAGTGTTTTGCCAACATCTAGAGTAATGTCAAATTTAGGATCATAAATTCCATGTTATTAGATGTGTGGAAAAAGCTACATATGTACATTAACATAAGGGTGAATGCAAACCAGGGGTATGTCACTGAAATTCCAAATTGTCTCAATAGAGTGACCACTCTCAGTTCAAAGTATTATGTTTCTTTTTAGTGAACTATGAAAAATATCAGTAATATGTGTTGTTATAAACATCCTGAAGAGCATAATAGTATATAACTTAAACTTAGCGATGAACTTTGGATATTTGTATTTGTAATTATGAATACAGAAGATCTACATTTTAATGGTTTCTCTTAGCTGTGTTTCTAAGAGCAACATAAAAGTGTTACTTGTAATTAACATGAAATACTTTTGGAGAGTCTGAGTGGTTTCTGATGTTCACTCCTTTTTCAGTTTGTCCGCTGGCAGAACTCCAAACGGTTACTGTACGGCTCCCTGGTTTGCCTGTCCCATGACAACTTTGAGACGCTGCTGTTTGCCACTGTGTCAGACCGAGTTCCAGAAGATCTTCAGAAGGGGCTGGTGCAGCTCAGCTTCTCCCAGGATAGTCGCGTGGCGCTGGCCGAAATCCAGGTGTCTGCTTCCTTCCTCATGGTGGAAACCACGGCCTACTTTGAAGCCTATCGCCATGTGCTGGAGGGTTTGCAGGAAGAAGATGCAGATCACCTGCCATTTCACAGGTCTGTCCACTGTTGAGGTTTCATGTATCAAGGATGGTACTGTAATTCTGCAGTAGTAGATTTTGTTGAGTCATGGAAAGCAATTTGTAGGATATTACTTATGTGTTATTTTAGAAACAAATCGAAAAAATGCACTTATCAATTTTGAATAACATTTTAGCAGTTAAAATTTCCTTAGTGTGTGATGCATTTGATCACAGGTACATAGTTGAATGCAAATCGGAGATACGGCCTCCTGCCTACCTGACCATGGAGAAGACACTTGACCTGGGGTGTATAGCAGCACAGGGCTTTCAGAAGAACGTCAAGCCCTTCAGAACTCTGGAGCCCAGAGCCTGGCCTGACATGGAGCAGTTAGGTTTAGACGAGTCACAAATGAAAGCCCTCAAACTGGCTCTCACTAAGGAGCTCGCCATCATACAAGGGCCTCCAGGAACAGGTCAACCTCATTTTTATCGTTTAACTATTTTAGTAGATTGCATCAGTTTTGCCATTATCCATTAAACTTTACATATCATTGAAGGAATCGTTAATATAGATGGAAGGGTCAACTGAGTAGGATCTACACCAGAAACTATAGGGTCACTCGTCTTTCATCTCTTTTTTTGTAGTGTGTTTAATAGAACAGAATCACACATTTTTGTAGTCATAATCATTAAAATGATCTTACCCATATGTTTTTTCAAATGAACTTTTTTAGATTTACTTGCAGTTAATTTTATTTTTAGTCCCACGAAAGCAGTAATTATTTGTATTTATACACCAATTACTATGATGTTATTCTAGGGTAATATGCATTTCCATATTTCACCTCATACTGGTTGCTGCCCAGGTTACTGACTATATAATATACTTATAGTACCATTTGATCTGTGCAGGAAAAACCTATGTGGGGTTGAAGATAGCCCAAGCCCTCTTGAAGAATTCTGATATGTGGTCAGATTTGGTCACCACACCTGTGCTGGTTGTCTGCTACACTAATCATGCACTGGACCAGTTCCTGGAAGGTGGGCCTTCTGCACAGCTCAAAAGAAATGTTACGCAACTTATTAATAGAACCTATTTTTCTGTAGAGGAACTTGATTCTATGTAACAATATTCCTTTGACACAGGAATTCATGGATTCCTTGGAAACGGAATAGTGAGAGTGGGCGGCCGCAGCAGTAGTGAGGTCCTCAAGCACTTCACACTGCGGGAGCTAACGGGGGCCGCCGAGTTCCGCCGAAACCTGCCCATCCATTTGCGCCGTGCTTACTACGAGGTGACTTCATTCCCTTAGTGACAGTGACTTGGCATTGCTGTCTGGAGACCACATTGTGGAGATTCCAGAAGCAATGTGTTGTCGGACATTTTTAGCCTGTAAATGGAGTATTGTGAATACACAATGATATTTAAATTGCATAGAGCAGTAGTTCTCAATCCTGTTCATGGCACCCCCCCTATGTCAGAATGTTTTCATTCTCAGACTTGGGTAATTCAGGTCCAGACATTAAAAGTCCAGACCGGGATTTTGTTTCAGCCAACCAGTCGAGTACTCTGTGACTGTGACTCTTTATGCTCAACTGCTTGGTTGAAACTAAATCCCAGACTTTTAGTCTCTGGATCTGAATTACCCAACTCTGTTCATTCTAGTCCACACTGCTTTCAACCTGCCACATTGATTATTAGTAGGGTGACCAGATAATCCATGTCAGGGAGGACACTCTGAGCTAGGACAGGAATTGTAAATTACCATTTCAATTAAACGGACCTGGATTTCACTTGAACACCGAGTTCTTGCTGTGTGCTGATTGGTCAGTCTCCTATAATCATACATGTGTCACTAATGTTAATGTGAAACAGCTGGATGCGTCTTTCAGTCAAAGAAACAAACCAGTCAAAGCACAAGAAGAGCTGAACTATTTATCCGAGCACTGGAGCCTTTCAATTTGAAATTAGTTTGTAAAACCCGAAGTAGCTCAAAGTGTCCTCCCTGACATGGATTATCTGGTCACCCTAATTATTAGCCTGTTTAGGACCATCTGAGCCAGATTAAGGTAGGGCTAGAATGAAAACATTCTAGAGAATGAGTGGTACAGAGCTCATACTCAATCTGGTTCTGATATTCAATGGAACAAGGAAAAACTTGACCAACTTCGTTATACTGGGATTTTTTTTCTTAATTTTCTAATCCAAAGGTCAAGTAGGCATTCCCAATCTTCATCTCTGCTGCAGACATAAGTGTTTATGATCCGAAAGTGGAAGGAAAACACAGTGTGGTGGATGACACTCTACTTAAGCACTAGTTTTCTGTCTGCTCAGATCAGCGTGGAGCTGGCCCAGGCAGAGCAGAAGATTCAGAAGCAGGCCGCTCAGCTGGAGTGTAGCCTACGTGGGATCCTTCATGAGCAATTCCTGGAGAAGTTTATCTCTGAGGATCACTGGATCAGCCTGAATGTGAACCCTGTAAGACTCCTGACCTGACCCCACCTTCTTGTGGTGCTGGATGGAGTGTAAGAGAATTATCACATAGAACCTGAACTAGTAACACTCCTGCAACAGCTTTTTTGATAGCTTACGTGTGGAAGGCCATGCAAGTTATAAATCTGAGAAGCATGTTCCATTTTAGCTATATTGGACAGCAGAAACTTACTAGTATCTAAAGTATTTTATGCAGTTTTAGCTGCTTCTGCACAATGACCTAACCATGTACGCAGGTGTGGGATGGATTCCAGACCAGTGGGCAGAAAAAGTCCATGATCCTAGAGTGGCTGGGCCTTAGTTCTTCTGCCTTCCAGCAGACAACACAGCAGATATTGGATAATGCTGGTAAGGACAGTGCTAACAAATAAAACTGATTTAGAAGTCAATAATAGATGGGATGACCATAATGGTCCATCCATCTGGAAAAATACTCATAAGTAAAAATACTAAATTTAAGGAAAGCATTTCACAAGATGCTTGAATGATATTAATAATGTCAGCATACATACAGAGATCTGTTGTACTGTGTAGAATGCTGATATAGTAGTATGGCATCACCTTCTAAATGACAGAAGAAGAAGAGGAGGAGCCTCATCAGGATGAGGAGGAGGAGCTGGTGGAGGTGGAGGAAGAGGCGGATTTGATCCAAGCTGAGCGGATCCTTGAGGGCACGGACTTTCACGACAGAGGCACTGGCAAGAGGAAGAAGAAAGAGGACCTTGTAGTGATGGAGTTAGCCAGACAGATGTTGACACTAAACCTAGAGAACATCGAACAAGAGCCCGGTCAGAAACTGGGTGAATGGCAGGTATGGACCATGGGAGGTTAAGCAGACGATTCTGTATCTCGCTGTGATAATTACAAAATACTCTCTGAATAGTCACAGAGAGTAAGTCTATTTATCCATCCATCTTTTGGCTACTCATCCAGTACAGGGTCTCCAGAAGCTAGCAGTCTATCCCTGGAAGCATAGGCAGAGGAACATCCAGGAAAGGGCACCAGTCCATCATATTTTGGGCAATTTAGAAAATCTATTCACCCAGGTTCATTTCTTTGGACTGTTGGGGATTGGGACAGGGGCATGCAGATTCTCCACCCCATAGAGCAATGATGTGATTTGGACATTCAGACCTGAGACCTGATAGTGTGGCCTACTAAGCCACCATACCGCTCTAAGGCTCTTTATTTTATTTAATTATCAGTTCAGAGTTTGGAAGAAAAAAAACTAATTGCTTCTCACAGGAAAGACACTGGAATTAAGTAGATAAATGACAATGTGAGAGGTAAGATGGCGCCTGCTGATTGTTTACCTTTCTTAAGGAGCCTCTCTCAGAAGGTTGATCTGTAAGGCCTGTCCTGAAAGTTGAATGGGATTCCTTCACTTAACCTGAAGTCTGGACCAGGATGGCTTTCACTCACATTGTAAAATCCAACAGTTTGAGTCGGTGTTTCTCTTTACAGGTGCAGGGAGAGCAGAAGAAGAAGATGAAGCAGCGAATTCGCAGGGAGCTGGCAAAGGGCACAACCATGAGTGAGGAAGATGAGGCCAGGATCCACAACATGTGGACACTCAGTCTGCAGGAGCGTTGGAAACTATACAGGTAAAACAACCTGTACTGACCTAACCACAGCTGCATTATGGACCAGGCCAGTGGGGCCAGTGCCCTGGGTGCTCAGAGAGCAGGTAGCCACGAGTCGCAACATTTATAGTGCGAGCTGAACACCAAGATCCTCATATATAACAGGAGTCCAACACCAGGACCCTTGGACATATACAGCACAAATTAACAATCTGGGCCCCTGGGCTTCTCAGCAAATGCAGCACAGGTTAACCACGAGGGCCCCAGTATATACAGCTCAAGCAGTACACTAGAGCCCCTGGGGCCTCTTCTATATACTGAGAGATTTACCTGCCAGGGCCCCCAGCCACCCCAGCATTCACGTTGCCAGCTGAAAACGTAGGACACTTGGAATGTACTATGCTCCTTGATGCGTATACTGCAAGCTTAAAAGAAGGGCACTACAGAGATTAAGTTGTGAGCTGGGCATCAAGGCTCCTTGGTCCCTCTGCATGCACTGTGGTGTAAGATTAACATCAGGGTCTCTGACCCCTGTACTCAATACGCTGGTTGGTATTTTACAGTATACATTCCCCGGAATGTTAATTCAGAATGGCAGGGAACCTGTAAGGACATTAAGCTGCTTATATCTTCTACTGCACTACTACCTGTGGTCATTCAAACGCTTACGATGCTGTTCATTATTTTCATCTGTATCCCAGACATAGATTTTTAGTAAAATAACCTCAGAAGCCCAGACCTCCCTCTCCTTGGCCAACTTCTCCAGAGGGACAACTAGGCGTTCCTAGGCCAGCCGGGAAATAAAATCTCTTTAGCGTGTTCTGGGTCTGCCCCGGGGTCTCTTCCAGGCTGAACATGCCGGAACACTTCCCCAGGGAGCCGTCCAGGAGGCACCCTAGATAGACGCCTGAACCATCTCAGCTGGCTCGTTTCAATGCAGGAGAGCAGCGGCTGTACTTTGAACCCATCCCACATGTCTGAGCCCCTCACCCTATCTCTAAGGCTGAGCCCAGACACCTTGTGGAGGAAACTCATTTCTGCCACTAGTATCTGTGATCTTGTTTCAGTCACTACCCAGAGCTTGTGACCATAGCTGCGGGTAAAAATATAGGGTAGGCAGTAAATCTAAAGCTTCATCTTCTGGCTCAGTTCTCTCTTTACCACAACAGATCAGTACAGCGTCTGCGTAGCTGCTGATGTTGCACTGGTCTGCCTACCAATATCCTGCTCCCTTCTTCTCTTACTGGTAAACAATATTTAAACTTCTCCACTTGAGGTAATAACTCCTCCCCAACCTGGAGGGGGCAGTCCACCCTTTTCTGGCTGAGAACCTTGCTGAGCCTCATCCCGGCCACCTCATACTCAGCTGCATCCTGCCCTGGCGTATGATGAAGCCAACAGCACCACATATGCAAAAAAGCAAAGATATGATCCTGAGGTCACTGAACTGGACCACCTCCGCTCCTCGACTGCACCTAGAAATTCAGCCCATAATAGTTATGAACAGAATGAGTGACACAGGGTAGCCTTGGCGGAGTCCAACACCCACCGATCTGTCTGACAAACTGCTGGCAATGTGATCCAAACCCCTGCTCCGGTCACACATGGACCTAAAGAGAGATAGCAGCGGGCCTTGTATTCTGTATTTCTGAAGCACCCCGCGTCCCCACAGGACCTCCTGAGGGTCATGGTCATACACCTTGTCCAAGTCCATAAAACACATGTAGATCGGCTGAGCGAGCTGGTCCAGTGCTCCGCAACCAGGACGGAAACCTAATTGCTCTTCCTGGATCTGAGGTTCAGCCAACGGACAGACCCTCCTCTCCAGTACCCAGGCAGAGACCTTCCCAGGGAGGCTGATTAGAGTGATCCCCCTGAAGTTGCAACACATCCTCTGGTCCCCTTTCTTAAAGACGGAGACCACCACCCTGTCTGCCAATCCAAAGGCACTGTGCACAACCTCCATGGCTTTCGAATCAATTAATAAAATGAGATTAAAGAGCAGTTAGGTGTAGCCACTTCTCAATGCCCTACAGACATTTTCTGGGATAGTACCCTAACCCTAACCCTAAAACATACTGTTTAATGTAAAAGGTTAAGATTTCCCAGACTGTGGAGCAGTGGTGTGATTTGGACATCACCTGAGAGTGTGGCCTACTAAGCCACCATACCGCTCTTTATTTAATTTAATTATCAGTTTAGAGTTTGGAGGAAAAAAAACTAATTGCTTTTCACAGGAAAGACACTGGAATTAAGTAGATAAATGACAATGTGAGAGGTAAGATAGCGCCTGCTGATTGTTTACCTTTCTTAAGGAGCCTCTCTCAGAAGGTTGATCAGTAAGGCCTGTCCTGAAAGTTGAATGGGATTCCTTCACTTGACCTGAAGCCTGGACCAGGATGGCTTTCATTCGCATTGGCAAATTCAACAGTTTGAGTCACCAGTGGTCTATATTTTTAAGTATTTCATGACAAGTGGCTCGATCCAGGGGCACAAGAAATGCCAGGTGCCGGGAGGTGGGGGTGTTGCGTTGTGAAGTTTGTTTGTAGTTGTGCATTTTCTTTGGATGGTGAACCTTGGACACAATGTGTCTGCAAGTAGCACATTTTTTACATTGTTTTAAATTATGCAGGAAGTATATTTACTTGTAATGTAATTGAAATAATTGGTTGTATCAGAAGCTATATAGAATGTCAAGATTCTGAATATATTCATGAAACTTTTACAATGTTTTGATGAAACTGTGCTACTGCTTTCCATTCCTATGTGTACATTATTTGTTTTTATTTTCGGTTTTACAGCTGTAACAATCAAGAAAAGTCTTTCCTAGCTTTTATTTTTGGGAAGTTGATTCGTTGTTCGCTAGCCGTCTCATTTTGCACCAGGAGAGACATATTGTAAGGACAGCATACTATCAATAACTTAAAAATTTGCTGGAGGAGTAACCGGACTGATGTGCGTTCTGTCGCGGCAGGCTCTGGCTAATGCGCTACCGCACAGACATGCGTGCCCGGGCCCTGCAGTCTGAGCAAGCTTATCAGGAAGCGGCTGAGCGGCTGGCCGAGATTCAGCTGCGGCGGGACCTGTGCGTGCTGCGGGAGGCCAAGGTCATAGGCATGACGACCACCGGTGCAGCCAAGTACCGCCGGATCCTGCAGGAGGTGCGCCCTCGCCTGGTGATCGTGGAGGAGGCTGCTGAGGTGCTGGAGGCCCACATCATCACCACCTTGAGCCAGGCGTGTCAGCACCTCATTCTCATTGGAGATCATCAGCAGGTGTGCGCCTGCCTTGTCTTCTTCCTCCTCCGGGGATCCCCACTAAGTCTATGATGTTATTATTATGCCTGTGTATAGAACTGCTCCTGTTACTTAGTACACAAGCAGTACTGTGTAAAAGTCTTAAGCTTCCAAACAAAATTCTATTTAAAAGATGTTTATGTTGCTGCAAAACAACCGGTATGATGACATCAAAGCATCTTAGCTTAGCAATTTCAAAACCTCTCCTAAAGCCGCCCTGATATTTGCAGTAACCATGCAGTATACCTATGTATTTTTTTATTTGAGCATTAGCACACCATGTTTGGCTAATCAATACCTCACTGAGTTACTTGACCAATTAAATTAATTAATTAATTGCTGAAATTTAATGAATGGCTGGGGTGCCCCTGAGGAGAGGTTTGGGAAATGAAGTGGTGTTCATATCGCCATCCTACAAGATATCAGCAACTTTGTATGGAGATCAGACTAAATTTGTACTTTCCATTGTGTTGTTGTTCATTTGCATATATTTTGTAAAGTTAAATTTCAAGGAATTGCAGTACCCAGAGTCAAACCTGTCAGTTTTATTTACACTTTGATTTTCTTTTATACAAATAGATGGAAAGAAAATTCTTGATGTCCTTTAGACAGCTCTAGACTTCCTCGCTAATACTATAATTTTACTGCATGAGTCTCCCCTCAAAAAGCCCCCACTCCTTTACTTGTCCAACCTTTTCCTCTTAATCACTACATTTTTTTTTTGAGCAAATATATACTTACGACCCAGATGAACAGCTTTGTGCATTTTCTTTGACTACATAAGGCTTTAGCACAGTACAGTACATCTATCTGTCGCAAATGCTTACCTAGTATTTGGTAAAAATAAACAGCAAACTATTAGGATAAAAAATGGCGCATTGCTGCTTATTTCCCATTTGCTTTCAAGTGCATAACATCACAGCCTTCAGCAGTTACTTATAAGTGTTTGGAAGGTTTTTGTAATCTGACCAAGTTTGAAATGTGATGACATGTAAATATACATTTAGACAATACCAAAATATACAAAACTGTATATTTTGGGCCCACATTATTTTTTATCTAGCATACTTATGATTTCTTGTTTTCTGAGTGGGTCTTTGCGTGACCTTTGACCTTTTCTGCTCGAAGCTACGCCCTAGTGCCACAGTCTATGAACTGGCCAAGAACTTCAACCTGGAGGTGTCGCTGTTTGAGAGGCTGGTCAAACTTGATTTCCCCTACGTCCGACTCAACTATCAGGTCAGTATGTGGTGCTCACGCAACTGCATCCCTTGTTTCAGTTTAAGAGTCAAAATTGAACTGGCGTATTGTGTTGCCAATTATTTCCCTTTCAACAATACTTCCTTTTCGCAGCATCGCATGAGACCAGAAATTGCTCAGCTTCTCACTCCACACATCTACTCTCAGCTTGAGAATCACCCCAGTGTGCTGGAGTACGGAAACATGAAGGTTTGCCTCCTCTCTTTTAAAAACGAATATTTTCCCAGTAGTTTTTACTTCAGTTTCCGAAGATCAAATTATATTATTCATTATTAAAATAATAAGTCTAAAATGAAGTCTAAAATTCATGCTAAAGTGAATTGGAGTTGCCAAATTGTCTGTGAATGCTGTGGTGCCCTGCAGTGGATTGGTGCCCCATCCTGGGTTGTTCCCTGCTTTGTGTCCCTAGCTTCCCGGATAGGGTGTGAACCCCTGAATAGGATAAGCGGTTATAAAAAATGGATGGAACATAAAACATAATCCTATGTTGGTTTGTCCATTTTTGCAGGGGATTCTTTCCAACTTGTTCTTTGTGGAGCATGAATTACCGGAGGAGGAGATTATAGATGGACACAGTCACAAGAATCGACATGAGGCTCTCTTTGTTGTGGCTCTGTGCCGCTACCTGCTATGCCAGGAGTACCAGCCATCGCAGATCACCATTCTTACCACCTACACAGGGCAGCTGCACTGTCTTCGCAAACTTTTGCCTGCCGCTCAGTTTGCTGGGGTTAAGGTTCATGTGGTGGACAAGTATCAGGGCGAGGAGAACGACATCATCCTGCTGTCGCTGGTTCGCAGCAACCCCGAGGGACGCGTGGGTTTCCTGCAGATCGCAAACCGGGTGTGTGTAGCCCTGTCTCGCGCTAAGAAGGGTCTCTACTGCATCGGGAACCTGGGAATGCTCGGCAGGGTTCAGCTGTGGAGCAACATCTTGCACACCCTCCGAGAGCACGGGCGGGCGGGTCGGCAGCTGATGCTGTGCTGTCAGAACCACCCTGGGACGCGTACCCTCGTTTCTTCTGCCGATGACTTTAAGAAGGTGCCGGAAGGGGGCTGCCAGCTGCCGTGTGACTTCCGCCTGGCCTGCGGCCACGTCTGCACGCGTGCTTGTCACCCTTATGACGCTGACCACAAGAAGTTCCAGTGTCTGAAGCCTTGTACGAAGGTTCTGTGCCAGCTGGGGCACCGATGTCCTTCGTTCTGCTACCAGGATTGTCCAGAATGCCCTGTACTCCTGGAGAAAGTCATCCCAACGTGTCAGCACATGCAGATGGTGCCGTGCCATCAAGACCCTCAGCAGTTCATCTGCCAGGAACCATGCGAGCAGACGCTGGAGTGTGGCCACTCCTGTGACATGGTGTGTGGGATGCTCTGCACCCCCCTCTGCATGGTGAAAGTGAATATGGAGTTGCAGTGTGGGCACCATCAAATGGTACCCTGCCACTACATTAGCAACGCGGTGAACAGGCAGCCTGGCTGCCAGAAGAAGTGCGGTGAGATCCTGAAGTGTGGGCATCCTTGCTCGGGCACGTGCCAAAAGTGCTACCAAGGCCGCTACCATAAGGCCTGTAACTTTCACTGCGGTCGCCCTCTCATCTGCTCACACGTGTGCCAAGTGCCCTGCGTCAGCGAGTGCCCGCCTTGCCAGTGTCCGTGTGAGAACCGCTGTGTGCATAGCGCCTGCCCCAAGGCCTGTGGCCAGCCCTGTGCACCCTGCAAGGAACCCTGTGCTTGGCAGTGCCCCCATCAGCGCTGCACCAAACTGTGCCATGAGCCCTGCGATCGGACTCCGTGCTTCAGGGTCTGCACCAAAATGCTGCCTTGTGGTCACCCCTGTATCGGGCTCTGTGGGGAGACCTGCCCCAATAAATGCCGTACATGTCATCATGAAGAAGTGACAGAGATTTTCTTCGGCACGGAAGATGATCCCCTTGCCCGCTTCATTCAGCTGGAGGATTGTAGACACATTTTCGAGACGTCTGCCTTGGACAAATTCATGAAGGAGGGAACAGATGATGACAATGCAGGCAATCTAAACCAGCAGGCCATTCGGCTTAAAGAGTGTCCCAGGTGCCGTACACCCATTCGGAGAAACTTGCGGTATGGAGCTCATGTCAATCGTAGCCTCGCTGAGATTGAGAAGGTGAAGGTGGTGCTGAATGGCTCTCCAGAAGATATAGAGAGGAAAAGAAATGTCCTCCTGAAAAATCTACAGACAATGGATGTACTATTACTGTACACGTCACACAAATATGATCTTGTTACGAAGCAGTTAGAACAGAATGACTTAACATTACAGATTCTATGGAGAATTGAAAACAAAATGAATTTCCTAGACAGGCTGACAAAGCTAACACGTATAATGAAAAAAAACATGTCAAGGGAGTATAGGGAGTATTTTTCAAGCCGTATTCAGGAATGTCTGGAATGGCTTTGGGATCCCAATCAAAAATTCTCAGAGCAGCAGTTTTCAGACCTTCAGAGTGAGGTACAGAGGCTCACCTTCTTGGCCGAGCTTAACGTGTGCTGCAGCAGGGCTGGAGACGAGGTAAAAAACACTGACGTCGCAGTGGAGGAGCAGGTCCTAAGGAGGCTCCTGGAAGGAACAAAGCCTTTCACTCAGACAGAGGAGTCATGGGCAAAGCAGGAACTGGACAGGCTGAAGGAGAAGTTGTCTTGTAATGGGCTGGACATCACTGAGGAGGAGAGGGTGATGATTGTGGAAGCCATAGGTCTGCCCAAAGGCCACTGGTACAAGTGCCCCAAAGGTCATGTTTACGCCATTGGAGAATGTGGAGGGGCGATGCAGGAAAGCAAGTGTCCAGAATGCAGTAGCACCATCGGTGGCACCAACCATGCTCTCGCCAGTGGAAACCAGGTGGCATCGGAAATGGACGGAGCCCAATACTCTGCCTGGTCGGAGGCTGCTAACTTACAGAATTTTGACCCGAGGTTATGACCTGAGAGGCCTTGGAAAGTGCGATGCATTAGTCATATTTAGATACAACAAAGCTTGGCTAACATCAATGATTGTATATTAGCATAGCATAACACTTTATTACACACACACATATACACATAGATACATATACATGTTGGTATAAAATTATGATGATTTGTCTGATTGTCTGACAAACTGTCAGCTTAGCCATTTCAAAATCTCTCCTAAAATCACCCCAGTATTTGCAGAAACCTTCCGTACACCCATGAATTTTTCACCTGACCATTATTCCATTAGATAATTAATATCTAACTTGGAATGACTGGGGAGAGGTTTGGGAACCATAATGTTCTTCTAGTTAAAACAAGGAAGGTATCAGTAACCTTTGGAGAACAGAAGAAATTTTGATGTGGTACTTTCATTCCCATATGATCTATAGCTAGGGTTAGGGCACTGGAGAACTGGGTACACTACAATATATGCTGTATATACTGTATATACTGGTCTAGTGTATTAGCATAGTAAGATATACGGAGTGCCCTAAAACTCTTGTTTTAAAATGCTTTTAAAGCTTTATAAGAATAATTATGACAAACAAAAGCATTTAAAAGTTTTTTTTTTATTTTAATGCTAATTAATATTTAGCAATTTGGACTAATAAATGTTTTATTTTAATATTGAGTTTCTGGATGACATGTCCTACCAGTGCATTGGTAGCGAAGGTCCTTTTGTGGGGTCACATTAAAACTGTCATTTATGCATCCAAACCGGGTGTGTAATTAAGACTACAATTACAAATGCAATCCATTCAGTCACTAAGCATCAGCTGATGAAAGTTTCTACAAACCTCAAAAATCAATTACAGAAAATCGTATAGCACAAGATGGTGGACATTTAATAAGAAAATTAACAATGTTTTTTAAATTTAAGCAATTAAACTTTCAAATGTCATTTTTTTATTTTTTTTGTTTGTAGCATTTATACTAAAAAAGTTATTAAAGCTTAAAACTGCATTAAGATTTTTTGGACACCCTGTATATTGTTGCACTGTTGTTGATTGAATTAGCCATAACTTACATCAGCATGCTTTGCAAATTAGCTATTAATGATATCAATTTATTTTTTGTCAATACAGTAGTGCCTTCAAAATTAGTTTGTGTTTAACAGTGCAATATTGTATGTTTCAAGATAATGACTCAGTGATTTTGCACTTGAGTGAAATGTGGTTTTTCCATTGAATCAGTAACTCAAGCTAGTCTCCAGTTATGAATGCTTATTAAATAAATGAATCTGCAAGATAGAAATGGGAATAAAAGTGAACATTATCTGAAATGTTTGTGTATTTTTTTTTGTAACCAGTTGGTGTCAGTGTTGTGCTGCAAAAGATGGACTAAAAAAGTATGGAAGGTTGTAAAAAAAAAAAAGAGAGACTTGTAGCTTATTTTTGCGTGCCGGATTTTCAAGATTTCATCATCACTTCCACAAAAATTAGTTATGTTATATTGATTAACTATATAACTATTAATATATACATGATATGTATACATTAAAACTGTAAAACTCATTCAAGAAATGGTGACCCAGGGAAGCCATTTCTGCATAATTACTACTAAATAAACTAATGAAATGGACATATTAATTTGTTATCAAGTAATACTGTCCCAGAACATTATATTCACTTCCTTTGTACTCCACAGAAGCTGGATTTTGGAGGGTATTTTGTCAAAGCCCCTATCACTTTATAGTATGATATATGCATCCTTATCTGAAGTCTTCCTTTAAGTGTTTACTCAGCAGAAAGACTAAATGTAAACAGATGCCATGTTCCCAGTATTTATAACTTGCGGGTTTTCTGAGGGTCCAGACTAGGGAAGCGACCGCAGTGAGATTAATATCCATAAAGTTTGTTGGCTGTCTGCGGCAGCAGTTGCCTTTTAACGGTATATACCCCCCAAATGACTCAAACTTTCACAAATCTTTGTCGTACCTGAATGTGTGTATGTCTGTGCAACACTGAAGTAGTGGCTTAATCTGTTGTTCAAGGTCAACAGAAACAAATACAGCGATTGAAAGAAATGAGCGACATATAAAGGCAATGAAAAATCGCTCTCCAAATAAGCCTCAGCCTGGCACTGGAATAGGGGGAATAATGGCAGCTCTCAAGTACAGAGCAGGCACTGCAACAAAACTGCTCATCCAGGTCGATTTGGTGCAGCTAAGCCAAGCTAAAAAGGCAATATGCTGTTGAGTTAGCTGATGAAGTACCTACTACTCTTGCTGTTCATATAAGTTTGTGGATTCATTTTTGTGGCTTAGCTTGAGTATCCATTTCACTGCAAAATAAATATAATAAACTGTACAGTTAGATAAATAGTGAAATGAAACATGGTGTTCCTTCTGGTCAGGTATAGATGCCACAACCCTTTGTAGGGTCAGCGCTACTGTTTTCTTGCTTTCCAGAGTGTGGGAAAGTTGGGGGATAGAGTTAAGGGAGTTTGTCTATGTGAAACTTATAGCATATGTTGGCATACATAAGTTCGATGTAACACAGAATTGCAAGTTTAAAGTACAAAGAAGAGGTGCTGTGAGATGACAGCTCAAAGTAGCACCCCAATTTGAAAATTTAAAAGTTAATTTCACTTCTTTACGTGAGCCAAAATGCATTTTTAGTTAATTACCGAAATGATTTCAAATTGATTAGAACCTAGGACTGACCTAGGGTGATACGTTATTTATAGTTTTTACTGTGTTTTCATTTTTGATTTTTGCATCTTATATAAACTATGAATATTCTGTGTGTGTGTTTAAACACACACACACACACACACACACACACGTGTATATGTATGTGACTGGTATTTATATACTACTTAGTAGAAGGTCATTTTTGCAATATCAGTGATGTAGAATATTATTAACATGACCACCCTCAATCTACATATTCATCAACTGTTGGATTAATCATCCACATTGGCGACCTTAACTGACAGGTAATGTTATTGCACGACTATGGGAATGTTATTGTATCAGTGGGGTTTTAGGAGTAACTCAAATTCAAGGCCATGGAAGTGAAATAACTATGCAAATGAGAGGACATGATTGCCTGTGGTCATGGAGTGATGTCCATTAGACATTTACATGACTAAGTAGGGGGTACTTTTAGTCTAAAGTCAGGCACTTTTCTGGTACTCTGGATCCTGACAGAATATTGCCCCATGTTGGTTATAAAATTAAATATTAGTAATGAAATATAAACATGCAAAATTTTGGTCCATTTCTCATTATCAACATGCCTTGTGGTATGGTGGAAAGAAATGTTAAAAATGAATAATGTGCAAAGTCATGCACATATAATTTGCTCAAAATTCATTGCTCTGTGCAAAATTGTTTTCCCTTTGATTTCTTCAACCTCTATGCTTTTTTCCTGGTGGTTTTATTTCCTAGTTTTAAATGAAATTTGGCAAAAAAATAATGCCCATTTTTGGTAGAAGCATGTGCGTCGACACTGTCTGGCAGCTAACATTCCAGCAGAACATTAAAGCAGTATTTTATATTGCTAACCTATCTTGGGTTGCAGAACCTAGTAGATCCATCAAATGGATGAATTTAATGCTATCACTGTTACTAAGGAACAAACTGCTAACTTCTTATGGGTCAGTCAGTTAAGATTATGCTTGATGGAATTATTACAAATAACACTCATCCTGTATCACATACTAGAAAAAAAATGACCTTGAGGGAAGATCTACACGTGAAATGATGAGGAGAGCATCTTGGCAGGGTACATTCAAGCAAGAGTTATAATGTTTTCCTCTGGAGGGCTTGCATGAACATGACAGGACAGATAAGAGAAGCTTCTCCTATCAGAACAGATAAGGAGAAAAAAAATCACACTGTCAGTGCAAAGCTGAGGTGCAGGCTTGATATGATCTTGCTGAATAAAGTTTTTAAATTCTGAAGACATGCATATTATCTTTATTATTTACTTCCCAGTCTAACAGGTCAATTCAAGAGTTTAAAGACAATCAATATTCATTTCATGATAATACTGCAGCCTGGACAAGTGAAAATGGCTGGCCAGTGTTGTTTCATGGCCAAGGAAGCACATGGCTTATGTGGTGGGTGTCTGCCTCTGCCAAATCCAATGACACAACAAGGCACAGGTGGCCCCACGGAACGTCCAATACAAGTTGACCCCGCCCAAATCCTACAGCATTTCCCATACAATAATTTCATTAATTTTAAACAAACAATCGGGGGGAAAAAATGAATAGATACAAAAGAAAAGAAATAGGGCACCACTCAAAAAGATTTAAAAAAAAAAACACCACACACCCACACACGTAGGTTTGTAATTATGTCTTTGTGGGGACATTCATTTCTATGGGCAAAACTCTAATCCCAACATGATGACCTTAAACCCTAACCAGCCCTAACCTTAACCATTTTTCATTTTTTGATTGCAGTCACAGATATTTATAACATTGAATTTACCATTGTGGGGACCAAAACACACACACGCACACACACACAGCACCGACTTCAGAGCTGGAGGAAGCACACCAAAGGCAACAGTTGCAGAGGTCAGTTCTCGATTGCTGGAAGTCGCTGCACCTCACCACTCCAATCAGTGTCCTTAAGTCACTAGATAATACAAATAAGATCTCACTTCACACATGCTGTTAACAATAGATATGTTAACACAAGTTAACATATTAGCAATCATGAGCAACTCCTACTCCAAGTTACCAGCACTAAGGGGGATTACTGCAGCTGCAGATAATCAACCCCACACAACAAATAAAACAGCAAGCCCACTTAGAACAGCTGATGAAACAAAAAGATAACAGCAATGATATTACAAGTTAAACCATAAAATAAGAAATAAAACAATTAACCCTATGGAAATAGAAATACACAGAAGAACAAACCATCAGCAGAAAAACTGTGGAACAGCCATAAAACAGCAGTAACAAAGAAACAGCAGTCAGTATGTCACGCCTACCTCTTGTTACAGTATAAAAAGGGGTGGGGGTGGATTTGAATCCAGTGTCCAAGGTAGCTATAGAAAGCCACCTAGTACACTGAAAAAGCCCACATTACACAGACCTACAAAATAAAGCAGTGCAGGTTTTTTGTCATTTTTCTTCAAAAGTATTGTTGGACACACAATCAAAAATTAAAAGCAATCTGAAGCCGACCTGACAAGGAAAATGGCAACTCAGCTGCTAACAAGTGTGTGTCAACACCAAGATACCTGCTCTTATCTGGCTTCTACACGCCCCTTTTTAACCCCCATCAAGCAACGACCAAGCCACTACTGCTCCAACGCAACACCCGCTTAAAGGGGAAAACTGAACTCCTCTCCAATTGGCCACACCCACAGCAAGGGCGACACCCTCTTTAAGGAGAAAACAGAATTCCTCTCCAATTGGCCACACCCACACCAAGGGCGACACCCTCTTTAAGGAGAAAACAGAATTCCTCTCCAATTGGCCACACCCACACCAAGGGCAGTACCCTGTTTAAGGAGAAAACAGAATTCCTCTCCAATTGGCCACACCCACACCAAGGGCAACAGCCTCTTTAAGGAGAAAACGGAACTCCTCTCCAATTGGCCACACCCACACCAAGGGCGACACCCTGTTTAAGGAGAAAACAGAATTCCTCTCCAATTGGCCACACCCACACCAAGATCGATACCCTCTTTAAGGAGAAAATAGAATTCCTCTCCAACCAGCCACACTTATAGCATTATTTTTATTATGGGAGATTAAGGGAAATTCAAGAATCTATCTAAGTCACCAGGCAGAAATTAGTTAAGCTTTCATCTTGTAAAAAATAACTGTCTTCAATGAGCTCACATCTGTGGAATATAAAAATGATTTGATGCCTATAATACATTACTTCTGGATCAGCTCACACAGCACAGGGCTAGTTTGAGACTGGAGTCTATTCTGGAAGCACTGGTTGGGAACATTCTAGATCACACCTAGGCCCATACACTTATCAAAAAAACAATTGAAATGAAATGAAAATGGAACATGAAAATAATCATTAAAAATGGCCCCTGCTGACACTGCGACACTCGGCTTTGCGCCCCCCCCCCCCCCCCCAGAAAATAATGGCCCATGGGGTGTAAGTCCATCACTGACTACACACTACTTTAGAGACATCAACCTTTCTATACCAAGTCTGTGGACACTAGGCGATATCTGAAAAAATAATGTGATATTTTAACTTAAAGGTATCAGGATGAACGATAATATTGAGATCCAACACCCCTACATGCATGCAGCACCAAGCTGGGCACTTAACATTTTTAGCCAAAAGAAAAACATGAAAGCATGAAAAATGATATATGTGCATAATCCGCTAAACAGCTTTGCCTGGGGCAGCTGCTGATTAGCAGGTGCAAATCGTTGTTTTTTGAGTACCTGTGGAAAACGATCGATTGGCAGATTTTATTATAATTTAAAAACATGTTATGGATTGTCTAAACCATCTAATGCAGTGGTTCACAAACTTACAATAAGCCCTAGCCACATACCACCATTACGACTTGTGTTTACATAAACTGATACCTTCGCATATCATACAAGGAGTTAAAAAAAAATTGTACCAATTTGCTTCTTCTTAAAAAACTGTCTAAAACATAGTCTGTCACTGTTGGACACTGACACCTGGTTACTTGTCTGGTATTGTTGATTACCGTTAATCTCATGATATCGCCCAGTTTGCCTTTTGCAAACTGGAATAATATATAATAAAATAGCATTTTTTAAAAGCAAATGTTTATACGTGTTCCTCTCCCTCTCATCACATAATGGCAGTCTTTTATGAGCTGGTCACTTACAGAATAGTGGTTGGTATTTAGTGAGCAGTGCTTTCAAAGTATGGCTTACCTTGCTTAATAAATCCAGTGGAGAGAGAGGAAGGTAGTGTCTGACAGAATGCATACTAGTAAGGCCTGCGTGTTGAGGGGTACGACCAATGATAGAACTAATTGGCAATTCAAATATTCTCTTCCTGTCCAGAATGTATGGGTTGTAGCCTCACAAAAGGTTTTAATGATTTTAGAAAAAAAACATTTCATTCCCTCTTGGGATTCCCCAATTTGGGACAATGCTTAAAATGGGTGTGAATTAAAGAATGAGTATCAAGAATTTAGGGCACAAAGAACATTGCTTACCGAAAACAAGGCATAATAAAATATATATTTAATTTATAATGTGAATATAAATTACATTCATAAAAATAAGTTCAATTAACATTACTATGCAGTGCTGAAAGTAACTGTGGGGTTTGATTTAATTCTAGAGGTTTGATGTTCTACCAAAGCAAACAAGCAATGTCGTGGGACTGAGGGCTGGCAATAGAGCAAACACGAAACTAGTGGTAAAATAATGAAACAATGCAGTTCTGGTGTTCTAAAGCAACTTCTAAAACAGGCGCAAAGAGCAGACGCCCAAACCTAAATCCCCGTAATCATAACATCTTGAGGAATAAAAATCCTTCGAATTCACCCAGCCAACTTGCTATGACTGGTGATACACAATCAGGTTAACGCTGCCTTTTGGCAAAGCTGTGGCTCCTGCATGCTAGCTGCCCTTAGCTACTGGCTCATGTTAGCCATAGGTTCAAAAAAGCACAAGTAATCAAAACAGTACCAGCTGGAAACATAACAAATCTGTTCCCAGTGCTGACTATTGGGAACCCTAGGATAAGAAACCAGGTTCCAGGCTTTTCTTCCTCAACTTCAAATGGGCAGTGTCTGATGCTAAGGGAATAATCTTACAGATATACTTCTGAGAGGCCAATAAAGAAAGCAAGCCATCTTTTTCCACAGTTTCAGTCTTTATTGATCGGGTAGGTAGTTCCCAGAATTTTTTAGAATGGTCACTGGTTGTCCCACTTGAGCTCCCAGATGGTGTGAACTCACAGCATGGAATAGGGAACTGACCGTTCCTAAAATCCATGCAATACAAGCAGCAGTACTCATCCAGATATATTACTCTTCTTGGCAGTGCTGTCCTTCATTATCCTGGGCTACTTTCCACTCAGTTACACTCTTCTACACTGAATGGTTGGGCTAAATTGCTCCAGTGTACTTCATTGCATTCGTCAGCCCACTGCAAAGCCATTTTCTCCATGGCTTCCTTTCTTCCCTTGCCTGAAACCATGGGAACCCTCTGATGTTCTTCACAGGGCTCATTTCTTCATCTTGGACAATCCCTCCATTCCAACTCAGAAAAAAAATATTTTCTACACTGGAAAATCTTCCGTCATATATTTCCCTGTATTCTCCACAAAGGTGGCACATTATGGGGCACGGCAGCAGATATAATAATTCAGCAAATACAAATAAAATAAACAGCAAATACAAAATGGAGGTGAGGTCCCTTTAAGTTAATCAAGCATAAGACAGAACTAGAAAACTGATTACATTAAGTCCCAGAACAGAAACAAACTAATTTCTCCAAACCTCTTGTGAATATATTTCCAGTAACTACCTTATTCTTCCAAATTCATCTTCAGTTCCAACCAGCTGACTTAGTACAAGACAAAACCAGGGTCAGATGCATTTCATCATCTGATGTGCTTGAGTCAAGGCTGGTAAATAATTTGCCAATTCCATGACAGCTGGTCGGGAAAACCAAATTAACCTAGTCCCTAGTATTTGTTCTACTTCTGAAAAGGAGAATAAGTGTGTTTTACTGGATGTGACAGGTGTTCAGATGTCATTGCATCACTAAGAGGTCAGTGTTTCATTGGGAAATAGCTCCCTGTTCGAAAAAATTATGTTTCCTAAATACCATGCACAGATAATGGGAATTTGGTAAGCAAAAATATGAAACATATACTAAAAAATGGATACAATCCATAGCTTGAGCCAAATTACATCTATTCATAATGATGCCCACCAAGATGAATGAGAAGAGAGAAGAAGACATTTACAGAGGAGTCACTTGTAGCATAATTGTATCTGTACTCAACCATGTAATGCTCATATTTCAAAACCACTGGTGATTGCAACTGCCTCAAAAAGTTTCCAAGATTATTTGTATCACCTGCCACCAAAAGGGTTTCATAACTATGAGGGTAGTGCATAAATGTAACTGTGAAATACTGTGCAAGGGAAACAGACTTTTGGTGCAGAAGAAACTATTTTACAAAGGTAATTGAGATAATCAGGTGTCCTTTCCCATTCCTCACAAACTGACTTCATGAAAGGTCAAACCAACTCTAGTGAAGATTAGAATAATAAACATCTAGGCCATCTTGATGGATTGTGGGGGAGATGAGCTTAAGCCAACTACTAAAGGATCCAGCTGCAGGCCATAAAATAAATGAGTAAATAACTTTCATTTCACGCAACTCATTTGCCTAATGGCTGGAAGCAATGTTTAAATAGTATTATGGGAACTGTTTGCACAAATACATTGTCTTTATATTATGGGTATATATCCTTTGGTCATTCTAGGTGCATAGATGAGGTCTACTATATGAGAAAGTTTGCAGTATATAAAACATAGTCATGTCATCTCCAGATCCTTCGATCATGAGAATCTTTTAAATATATATATATATATAATTGGAGAGCATGCGCAAGGGTGTAAAGATTTTTTCTTTTTTTAGATTCCTTGATTAGTCATCTGCCAATGTTCGTATATCAGTAAGGATAGCTTTGCAGTTCCACAGAGTGCAGTGCCTTGGGCTGAGAATTCTCTGACCAGTGTCTGGGCACTCAGGGTGTCTGTGTAATCGCCCTTAAAGAAGGGAGGCCATGAAGGAGTGCGTCCAGGGATTGTTCTTCTGAAAGATTCCCCACAAACATAAGTAGCCTACCTATGTTCTTCATTTGCTGTTAACGAAAATGGAAATGGCCTTTCAATTTTACACCTAAATATGTTATTTAATTTCTTATTTTATACAAACTTTAATTAAAAGCAACAAAAAGTGACTATTCTAAGGGTTACTGTCAACCTTTTTGGTGATTAATAAAAAAGGCTACTAATTTGTTTTGCTTTCCATTTACTGAAATGAGTTTGAAGGCACATTCTACAACTTATCCTGCAAAATATGACAACAATGACAATTCTCTAAAAGTTTATACCTAAAAGGCATAATTTTAAGCAATACTGGTCATGAATTTTATTTTGCACAGCTCATTAGAATGGGAAATGAAACCACAGTAAGTGACACGCATGCCTAAGTGACATAAGTTCATTGTTAGCTAAGCTAAAAAAGCATAAATGTCAGGTTTTAAGAATATCTAACGCCAATTCAGGATATCCTCTTCTACTACAGAGTACTGCAGGACCACACTTGGGACTAGATCCCATAACATTCAGGGGGAAATAAGCTCTCTTTCTCAACCACTCTATCAGTCTCCTTGTGGCCATGGATACATGACCTTCTACTGATCATAGTTCTTAGGACACTCATGAAGAAATTGAGTATGAATAATCTATAGCACAGGCCAATTACTATGTAGTGAAAGTGAGTATAGCGTACAATGACAGACTAGAGCAAAGAGAAAATGAAATATATGAATATAAACTCGAGCAGCAGAAGCTGGCTTGTTCCTGATTGTCAGCTCTTGACTCAAGCCATCAGCAATTTTGGTCAAATACGGCGGGGTGTCCTACAGGAGCACAAGCTGACTTGAAAAACCACTTGTCAAATTCCTGAAATAACCTATCTTTCGTTTAGCATTGTGCTAAATGTCCGTAACACTGGCATAGTTAGACACTGGGCCTAAACCAGAAGGACAACGATGCCAGCAACCCCAGTATATATGAATGATGGGAACATCCTGATCAGGTAAGCAGCTGATTATATTATATAAGCATGTATTAGATCATGTAAAATCTGAATATAGTCGTGTCTGTCAAAGCATAATTGTATTTTGGGCTTTAGCTATTTTTGGTTCCTCAATCTGCAGTCACTGTTCCAGGAAACCAAACTTTCCTGGGTGACTCAAGACCCTGACATTACAGGCAAATAAATGCCTATTATATTCACTAAATTAGGCCTCTATGCTAAATAGCACATTCGATTTTAAAAGGGTTGGGAGTTTGAATCTCACCTCTGCTCTGAGTATATGGGGTTTGCATCTTCTCCCTCTGTCATCCAAGTTTCCTATGGGAACTGCGGCAGTACTAATGTGAAAGCTGGGAGAAATAGCATCTCTAAATTGACCATAATGTGTGTGACCATGTGATGGACTGTGATGCTGTTCAGAGTGTACCTGCTTTATTCCCTATCCTACTTGGGATCAGTGGCAGGTCCACCTATGATCCTGTCCAGGAGCAAAATTTTAGAGGTGGATGGATGGATAGGTAGGTGCAAGATGGCTGGATATTGTAGTTGGAAGGATATTCTTGATGATTTCAATTAATTTCCTTAGAAAAAAATTGTAAACCCTTAAATACTTGCCTTCCTGAATTTATATTAACTAATGGAAACTGTGGATACTGGAAAATGGTAAAAGAACCATTTATAAATGACCATAAATCATATACTGTATAATTACCAGTTACATTCTGCCTGTCATGTCCGCCTGACACTCCTGTCTCCTCCCTAATGTGGCCATGATGAGCCGCGCCTGTTTCTTGTTGTACCTCGTTAGTTTTTGTAGTAAAGCGCCTGTCTATTTTGTCAGCCACAGTCCAGTAATTGACGTCATTACTCCTGCTTCTTATGCCCTACCTTGTGCTAGTCTTTCTGTTTTGACCCCTCATGGTTCCGTTTTGTTTCCCTGTTTCTGTTCATTTTCTTCAATAAAGCCCCCTTTTACTTCACCTTACGTCTGTCCCTGAGTTACTTATTTCCATGTCGTAATTACCATATGCCAGTGGTTACCAATTGGCAGACTCCAGTCCGTATCCGTACCGAACGAGAAACATTCTTTTCCAGAATCCTGGTTGGCACATTCTTTTCCAGATGCAGTGGACCTTTGTGTTGCTGATAACAACACTGACACATAATATTTTTCTTTCACAGAATATTCTATATATCTATCTATCTATCTATCTATCTATCTATCTATCTATCTTATCTTTTCTATTGCATGGTTCTCTTAAAAAACTTTTCAGATATATTGTCTGGGTAATGAACTGGAGTGGTTAAATTTTGAGACAGATCACACCAAAACTGAAGTAGGACTGCATAGTGAAGGGCACTTTTGACATGTAATCTTGTTAGAACAATAACTAAAACATTTTCTGAAGCATCCTTTTAAAATTTTGTAGACACATTGTATGAGTGAAGAATTATAATGAATCAAATTGTGAGACACATCGCTCAAAAACTGAAGCAATGCCACTTATTAGCAGGGAAGGGTGAAAGCAAACAACATTTGAACTAGTGAATGTTATTAGCAAAAAGTATTTGAAGCAGCACCACAAAATTACTTTCACACATTTGATACCATTAGTTCAATAACTCAAAAAGTATTTCACTAATATTTTTCAAACTTTGCAGACATGTTGCAAGGGTGAAGATCTTAGTGGAATCATATAGAGAAGCACAGACTCAGACACTTGACCTTGTGAAAGGATAGCTCAGAAATGATTTTTCTGATCTTTTCCAAACTTTGCAGACGTGTTGTATGGGTGAATTGTACAACACTTAGTGACAGCAAAGGGAAGGGTGAATTAAATAAGACCCTTGACCCCCTGAGCCCCTGAACAGGATAAGCAGTTTCAGGAAATATATGGATGGATGGATCTTATTACCATTTCACAAAAACATTATATGGATGACAATCTACAATTTAATATTCAACACCTAATAGACTGGAGACAAATTGTCCCAAAATTGAAATAGCAGTGATTTGTGGCAGCAGAAAGTGGAAAGAGAGGTATTCAGAACACAACCAAAATGTGAGCACAGATTAATCAATTTGAGAGCTTGAAATAGCAAATTGAGAGTATGAAAAAAGTAAATTGTGTGCATATTTAAGGGATTTTGTGAGCTAGATTTAGTATTTCAGGGGCATGTTAAACTGTTTGTACACTAAATTGTGTGTACAATTTAGTACATTATGTGCACGGAATAAATTTTAAAAATCTATTCTTGACATTATGTGCACGGAATAAATAAGAAAAAATCTATTTTTGACCCCTCCAGTGATCCATATGTACGGTTGGGAATGTTTGTTACGGTTTTTACTGTTGAGTCATGGAAAATGTTGTTTATAGTGCAAATGATAAATAAATGGAGGATAAATATTTAGACATACTGTATAAAGAATATAAATGTTACTTTAAGACACAGAAATCAAGACATATACAAAAAAATACAGTTATCCACCTAATTGGTGGGGAAATACAATGGTACCTCGGTTCTCGAACTTAATCCTTTCCGGACTCTGGATCGAATCCTAAAAAGTTCGAGTTCTGATCGAATTTTCCCATAAGAAATAATGGAAAACCAATTGATTGGTTCCCGGCCCCCCAAAATTACACCTACATATGTTTTTTTTTCTTTTTAGCATTTATATTTAATTTATATTAGGTCAGCGTTCACGGTTCGACTTCTGATATTCAGATCGAGTTCTAGGTCAAACTGGTTTGTTCGACTTTCAAGAAATTCGAGTTCTAGTGAGTTCGAGAACCGAGGTACCACTGTATTGTACAAATTGCATTTTAAGTGGAATGTGCAATAAATTAATAGGTGTAGATTCAGAATTATGTGTTACAATTAGGAGCATTCGGGTAATCTTGTACGGATATCTTGCTGAATGGCTAGATGAACACTGCTTCAGTTCCCAAACCTCTACTCTCAATTAGCCAAACATCATGTGTGTGTGAGTGAGTAAGTCAACAAGTACATGGGTATATTGGATGGTTACTGCAAATACTGGGGTGACTTTAGGAGAGGTTTTGAAATGGCTAAGCTAACACACTTTGACAGACATAAATACAATAGTTTTACATAACATCAAGATCTTTTAAGAATAATTGACAGCCTTAAACTTTTGCATAGTACTGCATGTACACTATTATGAGAGGCCTGTGATAGAACATACTAAGGTTGTCACTTTGAGAGAATATTGTGTTTGTGGACTCAGTCACATAGTATTATACAAAATGAATTAATGAAATCATTTTCCTGAATTGTGCAGCTCTTCTCCCTTTCCACAAAGTAATCAAGCACAAATGGCACGGGATTCCAGACCAGACTTACAGGCTGCCATATACACTTTGAACATTTCAGATTACTTATAATTCAGGTTGGCATCAATGCAACCAAATTTATAACCTTACTATAATTTGATGATAACGTTTGTTTGCTGCTTCATTAAACACAATTCAGGACTTTTTAGAGCTGAATGGCTTTGCATCACCTAAGATGCCTTCAAACATCCTGTGGTCCATATGTCATATCATGTCAGGGTTCTTACTAAAGCATGTGAGACATGGTCCCAAATTAGCTGTAGCTCCTTGTTCGCCCTCCAAACCTTTTTAAATGTAAATTTGTTTTCATTTCCTCCCCCCACCCACTAGGTCCCTTGACATTTGATATAGTTAGTGGCGTTTTGCCCAGGTAAGCAAATCTGTTTGGTGTGATTCTAAACTCATTTTGAATGCATCTACGAAACTCAATTTGGCTTAATTGAGCCTTACTTTGTGAACATCTGCAACTGCATTACTGACTGACATTAAGCCGTTTTTGCTGAACAGGGTTTTCAAGTGCTTTATAACTTTAGATTTTATTTACCATATTTAATGCCTGCCATATGGCTTCTTTTCTATACACAGAGTAATGGTCAGTTTGAAGTTACCTAGCAGGAAGCCACAGTAAGCAAACATTTCCATCAAATTTGATTAATTTACTACTATCAAGATTTAACAAATACTAATTAAAATAGTACTGATATACACAAAATTGAAGCTCTGCCTAGCTGCACTTAGGTCCTGTTCACCAGGTATTACACACAGGATTACTGATGACAAGTGGACAGCGCTAAATACAGGTGTGAACGAACCCAAAATGGACTGAAAATGCATCGAGACCCGATCGCTTAAAACACATTTGGAGATGGTTTGGGAGGCATATGGCATCTTTACGTCAATAAATAAGTTTGAATCTGTTGGGAAGTTAGTTTGTTATCGAACTGTCCTGACCCATTGGCATGGAAACATTCTCAAAGTGCGCGTCATTAATGTTCTACGCAAATTTGGGAAAAATAAATTGTGTAAGAAGTGATTTATTAAAGATTTTAGTAACGCTTTATATTAAGTGCACCTTCATAATGCATTCATAAAACATTCATAAGCAGCATGCAAGTACAGTGATCCCCCGCTATATCACGGTTCAGCTATCGCACCCCAGCTATATCGCGGATTTTCCCCCGACGCGTCACAGTTCTCTGCATATCGCGTACCTTGCTTGTGGTCCGATTGTTTTCGTTTTGTTTTAAGCCCTACGATGGCTCCCAAGCGTCCTGCATCTTCTAAGCCTTCTAGTAGCAGTGAGCCTAAGCGCCAGAGGAAGACCTTGACCGTTCAGGAGAAGGTAAAACTCCTGAATATGCTTCGGGAAGGAAAGCATTACGCGGACGTCGCTCGCTATTATGGCTTGAATGAATGGACGGTACGCTACATCAAGAAGGATGAAAAGAATATGAGCCATATATGTTTTTATTTTTACATATTCTATTACGTATATAGAGAGAAAGAGAGATGTGTGTATATATATACATATACTGTACATTACATATCTATTATTATTATTATTGTTGTTGTTGTTATTATGTTACCTTAGCCCGACATCCACATATCATACGTGTTGTTTTAATTAGTTTACATGTGTTTAAAGCGTGTGGGAGTGGTATTTTAAGGCTTAAACTATAAAAAAAAAATATTTATATGGTCTTTCTATATTGCAGACTTTGACCTATCGCTAAAGAGTCTGGAACGCATCTTCCGCGATAGGATCACTGTACATCTTAACATCCTAACATCCCTTAACAGCTTTAATATACATTAATAACAAACATTACATGATTATACAATTATAATGTTTGTTATTAATGTATATTACAGCTGTTAAGGGATGTTAGGATGTAAAGGTATACATGCATGATGTTTATGAATGATTTCTGAATACTTAATGAATACATTATGAAGGTGTACTGAACGTTTTATGAATGCAATATCAAAGCATTATGAAGGTGCAATTAATGTAAAGCGTTACCAAGATTGTTTTTAATTTAATGTGCACTTTGACTTTGAGCTGTATGTTTGTAACAGAGATTGGACAATTTGCCTTACTTGTATGTCGCTTTGGACAGAAGCATCTGCAAAATACACAAATGTAACGTAAATGTAAATTTATTGGTATTGTGATTCTGTTTCTTGATCTTTTGATCTTGACACTTTAAATGCTCCGTTGAAAAAAGGACGAGTACCTCCATCTATAAAGTAGCATCTACGCTACTAATGTCATGGTGTTTGAGCAGTCATTAGTCCAACAGCTCGCAACACGGCAGGCAGCATTTTGTATGCCCGTGTCGTGCGGCTGCCTGATTTGTGTGCTGCCAAACTCATCGATCCTCTCCAAATTAGGACAATTACTGGTGCCTGGCCGCCTTCTTGCTGCCTTTCATTAAAAATGGGTCTGTCAATAGCAGTGTTTATTCCAAGATTAATGCGATCTCCCACTGACAGGATGTCGTTAGGTGATTATTTCATTCAAGACTGGCAACAGAAAGGGAAGGAGAGCCATTTGAAAGAGCACGCAAAGAGACACATGCTCTCCTGTGGATGCACAGACATTCGCACTCATATTAAAGGGCGTTTGTTGGTATCTACATTGCACATAAATCTCTTGGGTGTTATGCATGTTAGTCTTGCTGGATCTACAAATGAGAATCAACTCTGCACCAGAGAAACAACAGCATTTGATGAAACTACACTGCTTGGGGATCTACATTTTAAAGAGGAAACAGTTATGAAAAAAGTGAATTTCCAGGCTGTTGTTTTTCTACTACCAAAAGTAAAATTCTAAAAAATGGACCACAATAAATCCCTCAAGCTCGAAATCTCAGGTCAGATCATTTATGCGATTTACATGAATTAATTTCCAAGAATTTGATTACATTAGATAAACTTTATTGATCCCAGAGGAAAATTCTTGAATGAACTACAACACTAGGTGTTGACAGCAATTACTCAGGAAAAACATATAAATCATATATATTTAAAAAATGGACTGCAAATAAAGTGGTATAAGTCAATATTTGTCTATCTATTTCTACATATTTGCATCCAGAGATTCTATTTAGCATGTAGATGATAGCATGGGTTGTGGATGAGGAAGCGCACTGACTGGAAGAAATATAGGTAGATGACGGTACCAAAAAGCATAAATGTGGCCTATTAATTTTGTTATGGAACACTGCTTATGGACATTTGAAAAGGAAGAGTGTTTTCTTTTTTCTCCTAGGAATTACACTGAGCAAAACATTCCGGAGCCTGGGTGCTTCCAGAGCTATGGCAAATGAATTTAGACAGCTGCAGAGGCACAGATAGGGATATTGTGCAGTGACAGCAGAAGATCTCTGGGAACAGAATTCAGGAGCGGGGTGGCAGTCACGCACAAGGCCTTCCGCGGCTATGTTCCTCTTTGCCGGAACTGTGTGAAGACCGTGTCAGAGAATTGTCATCTGAAATCCGTAGTTTCAGGCACCATCTGTTTGCAGTCTAGGGACAATTAGGTGGAAGAGGGAGATCAGATCCCCCAACTCACTTGGCTTTCCACCAACTGCCACGGAGCAACCAAGTGATTGCTACTTGTTAGACCTATCTTGACATTAAATACTGGGTCTAATTGTCAGTATTCTTTGTGTGACGACCTACGTCTTGAAGGATGAAAGGATCTGGCTTCACTAATTCAGTCTCACTCAGTAAGACTCCTGAGTATTGTGACAATGGTTGAGGAAATAAACACTGCCATTATATTATGTGGAATAGTGTTAAAACCGACTACAATTAATTAGGGACCATATTTTAAAAAACAGCATTTCTAAAGTATGAAGTTATTAGATTATTAAAAAATATTATTAAAATTTGTGTTAAAACTGCTTAATTTTTTTTTACTTAATTAACAAACATAAAACATAGGGAAAAGGAAACATTGAACTTGATGGACATACATGCAAACTCCCTAGAGGTAGAACAACAAAATCAATTCATGTTATTTTGGAAAAACAAGAAAGAAAAAAAAACAGAAAGAAGACTCAGCAAATAGTTTTTATTTGTGTAACTGTATCAGATCACCTTGACTGAAGATCCGGATGCGTTTGGAAACCAACATGTAGGAGGAGGAACTCTACAGAGTGGAAACTGAAGACCCATCCTGACACTTTAGAATTCACATTAACCCTTTGACAGCTCTATTCAAGCTGATAATTATAACACTGCTTAACACTCTACAATATAAATAGAGCTCTAAGATATTTATTATGTTTGAATTACAGGTTTCCATGGAAAAAGTGAAATATCATTTAGACAGTGTCATCTTACTCTAAATACATCCTGTTGTCTGATTTTAGAAGAGTTATTATTGTAACAGTATAAATGAATTGAATAGCAAAAGTTATATACTCAGCAAAAAAAGAAACATCCCTTTTTCAGGACTGTGTATTTCAACAATAATTTTGTAAAAATCCAAATAACTTTACAGATCTACATTGTAAAGGGTTTAAACAATGTTTTCCATGCATGTTCAATTAACCATAATCAATTAATTAACATGCACCTGTGGAATGGTCGTTAAGACCTTAACAGCTTACAGAAAGTAGGCATTTAAGGTCACAGTTCTAAAAATGCAGGACACTAAAGAGACTTGTCTACCGACTGTGAAAAACACCCAAAGAAAGATGCCCAGGGTCCCTGCTCATCTGCGTGAACGTGCATTAGGCATGCTGCAGGGAGGCATGAGGACTGCTGATGTGGCTAGGGCAATAAATTGCCATGTCCGCACTGTGAGACGCCTAAGACAGCGCTACAGGGAGACAGGAAGGACAGCTGATCATCCTCGCAGTGGAAGACCACGTGTAACAACACCTGCACAGGATCGGTACATCCGAATATCACACCTGCGTGACAGATACAGGATGGCCACAACAACTGCCCGAGTCACACCAGGAACACACAATCCCTCCATCAGTGCTCAGACTGTCCGCAATAGGCTGAGAGAGGCTGGACTGAGGGCTTGTGTGTTCCTGGTGTGACTCGGGCAGCTGTTGTGGCCATCCTGTACCTGTCACGTAGGTGTGATATTCGGATGTGCATGTTAATTAATTGATTATGGTTAATTGAACATGCATGGAAAACATTGTTTAGACCCTTTACAATGAAGATCTGTAAAGTTATTTGGATTTTTACAACATTATTGTTGAAATACACAGTCCTGAAAAAGGGACGTTTCTTTTTTTGCTGAGTATACATTTTCTTTCAGCGATACATACATTGATAGCATATGAAGTTGATTTAAATAAGAAAAACAAGGAAAAATGCATACCATTCATATAGCATAAAATATCTGTTTGATGCCAATGTATCATCACAATAATCATTTCACATGAAACCAAAAAAGTGTGGTGGTTGAAAAGATGTAACAATGCAAAACAGCACAATAAAACAGCACATAGTTGCTGATTGGATAGTTATTGACTATGACGTGTTTTCAATCTACCCAATGAAGCAGCTCCTTCACACCATAGATGATTGATACACATTTAACAATTCAAAACATGAGTTTCATCAGGCAAGATAAATTCACGTTCGCTAATATTCCTTTTTGATTTGTGGTCAAGTTGTAGCTATACTCTAAATGAAGCAGCAAATTGTTTTTAAATGATTTGATTTGAAAATACTGTTTTTGCTGATTATAGCTAATCCTGTGTGTAACTGTAAATTAACTGTAAATAAGAACATTAATCTTATGTGCAGTTTTTTTTATTGTGCAATTAAATCTTTTGGGAAATGTGCAATTAAATCTTTTGGGAAATGTGAGCATTAGAGTTTCCACCTGTCCCATATATTATGGCACAGTCCTATTTTGAAAAGTAAAATGGCACATCCCATTTTAAACAAATATGTTAAGCAGTATACAACAACCTTTCCCCTTATACCAAGATATTCAGGAAATCGGATTAACATTAAAGAATTCAAATAGAGGATGGAGATGCAGAAGATAATAATGATTACTTTTTTCTATAAAAGAATTTCCAAATGATGTGTTTTGATAGAAGCCAGTACATAAAGTGGGTGACCTTTTGTCCTTTTCCCCCGTTTCCCCGGAAACGCTCGGTTTAAAGCAGCTGCATCACCTTCTGCACGGCCTTTGGTTTTCTATGCATCACATTCTAACCATTTATAACTGTGCAGATTGGGGAGTGAATCGAGACATTTCCAGGGTGCATTATTTTGGGGTGGATGCAGGCATATCATTTTATATCCTTAATTCTGAAAGACCAGTAAAACCATGTCAATCACAGATAGCAGGACAGTAATGATGATTTATTTTTCAGTAGTAGGTCTATCTATCGCCTTGTCTGAAATCAGCCCCGTTTTGGAGAGAAATATTTGTATGCGACAGGTAACGGAAGCGTGGTGGTGGTGGGTTATAGGCAAAGATTTAACCGCAGAATGTGATTGAGCACGGGATCGAGTGATAGGAGCTCTGAAAGCGATTCAGTGAGCGAGGGAGGAATGCTGGGGGGGGTTTATTGAATGGAGTCACTTAAGGCTGGCAGTGTGTCGACACCCCCGACCCCTGGTAGCGGCCTCACGCCTTTCCAATTAATCTTGTTACAATGAGTCAGGGGGTGGGTGCCGTGGGGGGCCGAGACTGGTGGCGGGAGGACACTTCCCTGACCCTTGCACTGAATCGCCTTAATCAGCTAGCAGTGGCTAGAGGCTATTTATATAAAACGAGGCCAAAGTTATGCTTCAACCTTGCCAAAGGTGGGATGCATGGCAGATCACTTCATTCTAATTCTCTTGGTTCGGCTTTGGTTACCTCTGGGGACTTCCCCAGCAGGGGCCGGGCCCAAATAGCAGGACTGAACAGTGTGTAGCAGTACAAAGTCACACCAGTCCTCTTCTCAAGTATTTCCCTGCCCTAGGTGAGAGTAGCAAACCGTGCGGTTTAAAGCAATAACAACAGGACTATTTACTTAATAGACAAATCACTTCTTTCTTTTGAGTCGTTTTCACACTGCGTTAAAAGTAGCAACAGCAAGGCATCCATATAAATCGTAAACCTTTTTATTTTGCAATTTCTGGAGTTAATGCGAAAGGTCCTTTTTTGGCTTTAAATTCCGCAGCGCCGCCTGATCGATAAATGCAATGTGAAATGAATACTCTTGCATAAATTACAGTTAGGGGAACAACAGGAACTCTGCGCTGAATGTTTGTTACATCACAGTGACAACGTGATTACACGTTCATCCAAGCCTGCCGCCGCATCAAATGCATTAAGCCTGTCAAAACACATTTCAATTACTCGCACGCATTCTCCATGCGATTACATTTGGGATGCAGAGAGCCGAGAACCAGACTAGCCAACGCAAGAAGTAATTTTCAGTTTTTAATTTATTTTTTTCGGGACCGTATCAGTCGCCTCTGAGGGCAGGGGCATGGATATGGCTCGTGGCAAAACCAGGGAAACGAACTCGGGCGGTGCACAAAGTACTTCTGCAGGAAATGGGCTGCTGTCAAAACTTTAGTACAGAAAAAGGATAAAATGAGGTGAATAGTGTGTGTTTTTGGGCTGCTGTGCGACCTGGTTCTTTTGGAGGTTAATTGGAATGTGCCCAGGAAAAGGATCAGGTTTATATAGTGTCAGGAATGGAAATAGGACTGAAGTGCTTTGTGTACTGTACAGCCCATTGCAATTCTGTTCAAACTAATCTCCCACTCAAAGAAACAGGCACTCATAATCTGTGCTTGTGCAAAGTGTTCTGAATTTTAATTGCCTGCTTATTTATATATTTATATACATATATACACATATAGAAGCGCGTGCCTTTTCTCATAGTTTTAGATATGTGTTCAGGTCAGATAATAGTTTGTAGTGCCACTAATAAAGTGATTAAAAGCAGGGGAGACCTGGGCTGATAGGCACGTTTCATCCAGTGCTCTGAATCTCAGAGCTCTGGATGAATCTCAGAGCACTGGATGAATCTCAGAGCACTCGTATTAGGGTGATTCCTGTTTTGGGCCACATATTCATGTCCTCATGTTTAACTGGCTCTTATTCTTTTATAAAATTAGACAAATCTTTATAACAAACCTATTTTATTATGTGTTTAGGTGTTTGCTATTGCTCTAACAAAGATAAATTACTATTTTTATCTTTTTACATCTCTTTAAAGCACCATTTCTCTGGAATATGCGCTCATTTTAGCATGTCCCAAATGCAATGTATTCAACTTCCTCAGTAAATATAAACTATAAAATTATAAAAACCAAAACTTATTCTTTATTATTTTGATAGACTAGGGTATACTACCTTTAGAGAAAGAAACAAATCTGGTGAAACCTATTTTGTTTTCTGTAATTATATAATATATTATATGTCCCCGCATTCGTTTTCCACCCTGTTAGCCTCTAGTTTCTTGGCTCCTTAAAAAGCCATTTCCAGGAAGTGACATCATTTATTTTTGGGGGGAAATTCAACTGGAAGACTAAGGTAAGCTTTAACTGTCACTCTCTCCTGTATTTTTCTCAATTTTATATTACACACCGGTTTGAGGCACCCTTAAAGTTCCACCCTGTTATTATATATTATAGGAAATATTTACTGGAAAAAATATTTTTTAAAACATGTTAAAAATAGCTATTTAAATGCTGATCAGCTGTAGAACGTGTGCTAGCTAAATGTTGCTCAGCTAGAGCTAAATTAGCTAGAAATATTCCACCCTGTTAGGCTATGTATGGGATATGCAGCCTACTGAGTACAAATTGTACAAGAATATTTATTATTTTCATTAAAATGACCTATAGATTTATTATTTGAGTGTATTTCTTGTGTATGATAATGAATAATAATGGTATAATCAAAAAGTATTATTATTTTATTATTATTTTATGAGTGTATTTCTTAATTATTTATGTTACTACACTGGTATTATTATTATTATTATTATTATTACTATTACTATTATTATTAGTTGTAGTAGTAGTATTGTTGTTGTGAATCTACTTGTTAAGAGACCTACTCGGTTCCACCCTGTTATATTCTATTCCACCCTGTTAGGCAATGATTAAAAAAAATAGTCTAATCACAACAGTAAGTGTTTGGTATATTTGTATATTGTTTTGTTAAATGAGGTGCATATAATGCATCTACATATACTTTTATTTCTAATTAATAAAATTCCTCATACAAGACAACAAAATGGGGACAAAAAATGCACAGATTCCATTATTCTGACATTGTACTCTTCATAAAATTAAAACTGTTAATGCTACAAGAATGAAACTTTTATCATAGCAAAAGGGACACATTGTATCCCAGAAAAGTTCAGTATTGTTTGACTTGTACATTTTTAAAACTCTGTGATTACCATGTACATGTCCCTAACAGGGTGGAAAACGTCTGGAGAAATATATACAAAAACATCCCATAATTATAATATTTTCAAGCCCTGAGCTTGGCAAACATGCATTCCTCATAGCTAAGTATGGTATAGTCCTGACAAAATGTTTAAACCATAAAATACAATCATTCCAATTTTCAGAAAACAGACAGCCAAATATGTGGTCCAAACCAGGAATCACCCATTACGTTATGATAACCTAGTTACCTGCAAATTATTCCTTAATGTCACAGCCGAAAATTATACACCAGAAAACAATTACTCTGAATAGTTTATTCAATTATAAAAACATGTCGTGCACACACGGTTGGTTGACACACATGTATGTTGCCTGGCACATTAATACTCTATTAATTCTGAAAAAATCCAGCATCATACAGACAGAACCAGAACTTTTGCTTTAATCCCAAGTGAAACCAAACATTCAAATGTCAGTGAAATAATGCTTCTGAATATGTAAAATATTGAAAATATTGAATCAATATAAACAGTGTCCAATTCACTATTAAGACAATAATGAAACAATAAAATCTTGGTTACTGCACATTTTAAACAGTTCATCTTTTTTTTATTCTTTCTACAAATATATATTTTTTTCCAAATAAACAACTTAATTTTAATTATTGAACAAAAAATACTATTAAAGGTGCCCTTTTCAAATTGTTCTCTGGTGTCTACATTGAAGGTATGTAAACTTGTTTTGGCCCCTTATGTGGTGACCTCATTAATATACTAATGAGCTTTGCTGTGATTGGCTGGTTTACAGTGAGCCACTGCAATGAGACACACAATTTGCCACCCGTAACTGTAATAGTCCCACTTCAACTAACTAACGAAATATGATTAATCACTGACCTACTTATTTACTTGTACATTTCAAATTCAGAATATTATAAGCTTAGGGACAACATGTGTGTTTTAAATGTGTTATTTAAACAAATAGCACATTCAAGCAATCGAGCAAGTCTGTGTGCATAAAACATGCTAATTCTCAGGTTTAAATGTACTGTTCAATGTTGCAAATGATTGCAGTGGAAGAATTTAAATGTAAAGAACCATTCTAATTTAGAAGACTAGAGTATGAGGACAGTCCAAAGTCAAAATTGAGAAAAAAAGCAAGAGAGAAATCCAAAACCGAAAATAAGACTGAGACCAAAACTCCGCAACCAATGAAAGACAAGAGAGATCAGAACAGTCCTTTAGCAATCCCAAATGTTTAGCTAGAGTCCAGCTACATCAACATTTAAATCAATGCAGTATTTATTTTTATATTTCCACATTTTCACCCAATAAACAGGCAGTTACAATCATCATAAGTTTTCACCTCAATGCATTACACCTAAGCCAATGGTATGAAGACAACAAGCCTGTAGACAGCAGACAACAAAGATCATAGACCAATGAGAGGGAGAGGAATGAGGCTCTGTGTGGAGGGAGAGAGGAAGAAGAACCTGACTCTGCGAGGAGGGAGAGAGGGCGAGGAACCCGGCTCTGCAAAGAGGAAGAGAGGGAGAGGAACCCGGCTCTGCGAGGAGGGAGAGAGGGAGAGGAACTCGGCCCTGTAAGGAGGGAGAGAGGGCGAGGAACCCGGCTCTGCAAAGAGGAAGAGAGGGAGAGGAACCCGGCTCTGCGAGGAGGGAGAGAGGGAGAGGAACTCGGCCCTGTAAGGAGGGAGAGAGGGACAGGAAGCCAGCTCTGCGAGATGGGATAGAGGGAGAGGAACCCGGCTCTGCGAGGAGGGAGAGAGGGACAGGAAGCCAGCTCTGCGAGATGGGATAGAGGGAGAGGAACCCGGCTCTGCGAGGAGGGAGAGAGGGAGAGGAAGCCAGCTCTGCGAGATGGGATAGAGGGAGAGGAACCCGGCTCTGCGAGGAGGGAGAGAGGGACAGGAAGCCAGCTCTGCGAGATGGGATAGAGGGAGAGGAACCCGGCTCTGCGAGGAGGGAGAGAGGGAGAGGAACCTGGCTCTGCAAAGAGGAAGAGAGAGAGAGGAACCCGTTTCTGCGAGGAGGGAGAGAGGGAGAGGAACCTGGCTCTGCAAGGAGGGAGAGAGGGAGAGGAACCCGGCTCTGCAAAGAGGAAGAGAGGGAGAGGAACCCGGCTCTGCGAGGAGGGAGAGAGGGAGAGGAACCCGGCCCTGCGAGGAGGGAGAGAGGGAGAGGAACCCGGCCCTGCGAGGAGGGAGAGAGGGAGAGGAACCCGGCTCTTTGAGGCGGGAGAGAGGGAGAGGAACTTGGCCCTGAAAAGAGGGAGAGGAACCCGGCCCTGCGAGATGGGATAGAGGTAGAGGAACCCGGCTCTGCAAGGAGGGAGAGAGGGAGAGGAACCCGGCTCTGCAAGGAGGGAGAGAGGGAGAGGAACCCAGCTCCTCTACATTCAACAAACCTTAGCACAGACAGCTATGTTAGGACATATGCACTTTCAGTCTGTCACACTAAATCACCACATAACATATGCTGTAGGTGTAAAGAAACATAAACATTTACTAAATGAAATGTTTACATTATGCTAATGGTTTCATGAAATTATGTTTAAGGTAGGAGCACACTTTATTGTTCCATTGATCTTTTAGGAGCAGAAATGCAGAGCATACATAAAGGCTGAAAGAAGTAGGTGGGGACTGTGAGCAAAAGAGAATGATTAAACTATTTCTTGGGAACACTGGAAAAAAACATGCCAGTTTGTTTGAGGCTGAATCCCAACAGCATCTGGCAATGGGGGGTGGGGGGGGGGCACAAATTGTCCAAAATGATTCAAGTTGTCCCTTTGAATCCTTGCCACCTGCCGTGATTCAAAGACCAATGGCAAATCTGAAAACCTGGTTCTGTAAAAACTTATACAACAGTAGAGCTAACAAAAATACATGTATCTCAGTAATATTAACAAAATTTCACAATCCTGTGCTACTCAATACTCCATTACAGAATAAGTAAGCTTTATGGCAATATAATGTATCACAACATGCAAACAGATAGTGTTAAGTGTGTTTAGTGTCTATACATTTGATTATTTGATGCAGGATCCTTTAAATCTGTGATTCTGTACCAGTAAGCATCCTGGACAATGTGCCAGTCCACTGCAGGGCATATATTTCATACAGAAATTCCATCCATCCATCCATCCATCCATCCATCCATCTTCTATAGCCACTTATGCAGTATAGTATTGTAGTACCAAAATCATTTTCCATTCATCTATTGATCTTATTACCGCTTACCCTGGTTCAGGCAGCATAGGGCATAAGGCAATGGATTATCTTGGATGGGATGCCAGTTCATTATAGAGTATGCCCACTATGGGCAATTCAGTTATGACAGTTCATCTAAATGCATGTCTTAAGAGTGCAGTAGAACAGCACAGTACTCCAAGGGAATCTATTCAGTGCTGGGAGAACAGGTAGAAATTAGAATCAGAGAATCTGAACCCGATATTTGAACTTCCTGATTAGGACTTGGGAGCAACTCTGCTCCAAATACCAGAAAATGGTAGCTGCAGTGGAAGCTAAATAAATATTTAAGAATATACAGCTCAAGGGAGACATTAATATGCCAGAGGAAAATCCCCCAAAAGCGTGAAAACAAACAGATGTGAAGGAAGCAAATAACTTTTGACAAAGATGTAATCTGGCCTTTTCAGCATTCACAGTGAAACCTTTCCTGACTTCTCATTAAGTTGCTTAGCTGACTTTATTTATCCAGAGTAAGTATCAGCTGCTCTTTCAGCTGGAGCAATCTGGATTAAGTACATTGGGCATGAGTGCTACAGGGGCCCCTCCTGCTTCCGCTCGCAGTGTTTAACTTCTACCCTGCTGCTGCTTGCTGATATCAGAACCATGGCGCTCCTCCCAGCTTATGCAATTGTTAAACCTTAAAATTACACGAAGTGAATGTGTGTCTGTGCCCTGTGATGGGTTTGGTGCCCCATCCTGGGTTATTCCCTGCCTTGTGCCCGTAGCTTCTGGGACAGCTCCAAACCCACACGACCCTGCTTAGTATAAGCAGGTTGAGAAAATGGATGGATGGATGGAACAACTTATAATCAGATGGTTTTGGCTAGTACTGTGTCCTGCAGGGTGATGCCAGCACTGGACCCCTGAGCAAGGCCCTAAACCACAATCACTCCATGGATTGGCTGCTTTCTAAACTGTATATTGCTTTGGTTAAAAAAGTTTGCTAAATGATGTAAACGTAAGTACTGGAAAGATGGGATAAGAAACTAAATTGGATGATACCTGTAATACTCACAGAAGCTGCGTTTTTATTTTTGTTATAAAAACATAACCAATATCAATATTCAAAGGGGGAGCCATTTTACTGAATACCAGATGGCTTGTGACACATCAGTGCTTATTTAGTAACTAGCTGGTGTAGATTAACTAGGTTAACTTAAACCCTCCACTTCTCCACCAATATCTTAAATATACCATAGTTAATTAACCTTAGTTAATTGATAACGATTATTCAATTTTAAACACTGATATTCAATGCCATGTAGCTACATAACTACCCCAGTGGTGAAGGTGATTCTAAGCATATTACAATCTTGTGTATTACCACACAAGATATAGCAATTTCTCTGTATATTCTTTGATTGTAAGATTATCTTATCTGATTTGCAGATATCTCTGTGGGAAACTGAACCTTATACAGTCATCAGTACAATTTAGCTCCTGTGTATCTTAATTCAAAAATGTTTATAAATAATGATAATATTACTTAATGCTTGACATTTTTTATTATCGGCTTAGCGAAGGTTCTGCATGATTCCTGCTGTTTTAAATTTTAATATAAGTGCATAATTGAAACATCAGCTTGATTATTTTGAACATGACTTTTTAAATATTAATTTTAAATATTTAAATATTTTTAAATATCTTACCTTGGTATTATGATTACAGGTTTTTAAAGGTTTGTTATAAAGAATATTGCATTCGATTCTTATTACCAAACCAAATGACAGGCATATAATTCTGAAAATGTTAAACAAAATATGAAATATATAATGATTACTTAGTCTATCAACCCAGAGTTTTCACATTTGTAATGAAATCTTTCAAATTTTCATCTGGTAGGGATTCAATAAAAAATTATAATTTATTAGTTATTAGGCAAGCTATTGTAATGATGAGGTTTTTAAATGATGCTTGAGTTGCCAGCCATGATGTGCTGGTCCTTGCAAAAATTAAACATCACATAAACAAGGATTAATCAGGTGTTTATATTACAGACTATTTTAATAACTTGACCTAAATACTTGCTAAAATCTCCAAGGCTGGAGGGTGAAAACACGAGGTGAGATGCAAGTGCAATGTTGCATTTTAATGGATTGAGATCCAGAACAACAGACATAAAACAGGGTCCAGGAAATGTGGTCGAGGGACAAGCAGAGGTCAAAATAGATTCAGAGATCCTAATATGTTATATCCATCCTGCACGTGAAAATAAGCCTAACTCCATGTGGTTTCTTGATGGTGGAATAAGTTGTCCATCCATATGTGGATAACCAGATTCAAGACATCTCACAAGAACAGCGCTGTTCAGACACTTTTCAAGGGGTTGGTGCTTGACCTGGGGTGGGGGGGTTGATTTTTGCTGGATAGCTCAAGACCCAGGTTTTGCGTGAAAGACCTGAACTAGCTCGACTGACTACTGACTGCTCCATTTTCTGCATTAGTCTTACTCCGATGTTGACTTGCATTCCATGCCAAGCAGTCATTGGATGCTCATTCTAGGTGTACTTATGCCTAGTTGGCTTTCTGACGGCTTGTGACGTGTTGTCAGTCTGACTTGTCCATTGTTTTGTGCAATAGCATCTGCTAAGTAGCTGGCTGTCAATGTAAATGTCTCTGCCATAGAATAATTAAGAGATGTAAGTGCTGTAGGTGTCTCTAATATATAACCCATGGTGATGAAGGGTGTGGTTTGGTTGGGTGTATTTTCTGGGTGTTCATTGGACGCAGACATGACAACGAACTATCACAGGCTAGCAAAATGTTTTGAAAAACATTTCTTGATCTAACTAGTCGATAATCCATCAATTTTAGTTACAAATGCATGCAATTAACATTGTTGTTGTGGATAGATTTTGAAAATGGAGAAAAGCCGAATCAAAATAACTTTCCCCACCTTAGGAGACTGACTGCTTAAGTAAACTTAAATGACTATTAGCATATTCCTAGGTGGACACACACTACAGACTGTGCCATAACCCTCATCAATAATCTTGTGAAACTAATGTTAGTGTCAGATTCAAAACTTAAAAAAATATTTCTTGGAATTCTGTTGTGTTGAAAGCTTAGTTTCTAAAAAGGTATGAAGTTTAGAAGCCAAATCAGCAATTGTAGTAATGAAATTATGAATTAGCGATATATTCCAGGCCAAATTGGCAAATCGTATATTGCTGTTGCATTGCCTGATTTTTTGTTACGCAAATTCGTTTATGGGTGTAGTCTATTAAATCCTTAGTAAGTGTATCTGTAGGATCCTGCTCTGTAAAGGTAAATAAAAGAGGCATTAGGAAATAAGAACCTGTCTGTAATTACAATAACAGTCCCCCATTCTTTTAAATTAATTCCTTTTATGCAGTATTACTCACCAGTGAATTTCTCATCACAGTAAAAGCATCACCTTACACAAGTTCAGTTTCCTCACACATCTTTGATGTATTAAATGTTTATCAGCTTTGAAGTAAAATGTTTATCTTTTAGTTTGCAATATAATGCATAAAATTATTTGTGTTTATTTATACATTCTGGCAAGTAATATTTAGAAATAATTATTAGTTATTTACCATTCCCATTGTCTGGCATGTACTGTCAGAATACTCAGCATTTAGATGTTTATATAGAAACATATGACACAGTCACCTGCTTGGGTATTTATGAGCAATTTATGATAATGTCTCACTGTACTCACAGAAGACCAACATTTATTAAATGAGCAGATATTGGACTATGCCAACTGAACATTGCATTTCATTAAATAAATTCAATTTTTCTGACTAGGCATGTAGATTAATTGCATGGCACATGAACAGCATGTAATGTGCAAGTAAAAATTATATACAAGATATCTATTTTTTTTCCGTCTTTGTTGTATGTTCTTTGCTCTTTGACCTTAATAAAGCAGTTATAAAAGTATTAATGTCATGACCTGCTCGTACGATCCTCCTGTGTGCCATGCCCCCTCATTTATCTCACGTGAAACCCCGATTGTGACCAGCTGTTTCCTGTTATTTCGGCTTGTCTTGTGTATTTCAGTCCGCGTTCAAGTCTGTTTCCCCAGGTCTGTCATTAACGTGTAGACCGTGTCGTGTGCTAGTGGCTTGTGGTTTCCCTCAATACATCCCGCGTTTTAGACTAACGCTTCCCGACCTTCCTGCGTGCTTGACCGGACATCACAATTATTCTATTGGGTAATGCTATGCATTAACTGCACCTTCATAATACATTCATGGAACATTCAGTGCAGCGATCTTCATAATGCATTCATAGAACATTCAATAGCAGCATGTAAATATACCTTAACATCGTAACATGCGTTAACAGCTTTAATATACATTAATAAAAAGCATTATATGATGAAAACAAATGTTAAAATCGTATAATCATATAATGTTTGTTATTCATGTATATGAAAGCTGTTAAGGCATGGTAGGGTGTTGAGGTATACTTACATGCTACTTATGAACGTTTGGTGAATGAATTATGAAGGTGCACTGACTGTTCTATGAAAGCATTATAAAGGGATTATGAAGGTGCAGTCAATGTAAACCGTTGACAGATATTGCAATGTACAGTCCAGATCAAAAGTTTAAGACCACTTGAAAAATGGCAAAAAATCATATTTTGCATGGTTGGATCTTAACAAGGTTCCAAGTAGAGCTTCAACATGCAACAAGAAGAAATGGGAGTGAGACAAAACATTTTTTTGAGCATGCAATTAATTGAAAACAATGCTTAAACTGAAACAGGCTGTTTCACAAAAGTTTAGGACCACATGCCTTTAAAAGGCCAAATCTGTGCAAAGATGTGGATTCCTTGTCATTTTCTGTCAGGTAGTCACACTGTCATGACGTCCTGATGACAAAGGCAAAAAAACTCTCCCTTTTTGAAAGTGGTCGGGTTGTTGAACTGCATAAGCAGGGTCTCTCGCAGTGCTGCTGAGGTGGGACGCAGTAAGACAGTCATTTGGAATTTCTTAAATGGAACAAAAAAGTCAAGTGGAAGACCCAAAAAAAATTCACCAGCACTGAGCCGGAGGATCCAATTGGCTGTCCATCAAGACACTGGATGATCCTCGACCCAAATTAAGGCCGTTACTGGTGTCGACTGCAGCCCCATAACCATCAGACGGCATCTGAGACTGAAGGGCTTCAAAAACAAAAAACGTCTTCAAAGGCCTCGTCTCCTTGAACGCCACAGAACTGCCCGTTTGGACTTTGCAAGAGAGCACCAAACATGGGACATTCAAAGGTGGAAGAAAGTTTTATTCTCTGATGAGAAAAAATTTAACCTTGATGGTCCTGATAGTTTCCAGCATTACTGGCTTGATAAGCAGATCCCACCTGAGATGTTTTCTACGCGCCACAGTGGAGGGGGCACCATAATGGTCTGGGGTGCTTTTTCCTTCAGTGGAACAATGGAGCTTCAGGAGGTGCAGGGGCGTCAAACGGCAGCTGGCTATGTCCAGATGTTGCAGAGAGCATCCCTCATGACTGAGGGCCCTTGTCTGTGTGGTAACGACTGGGTTTTTCAACAGGACAATGCTACAGTACACAATGCCCGCAGGACAAGGGACTTCTTCCAGGAGAATAACATCACTCTTTTGGCCCATCCTGCGTGTTCCCCTGATCTAAATCCAATTCAGAACCTTTGGGGATGGATGGCAAGGGAAGTTTACAAAAATGGACAACAATTCCAGACAGTAGATGCCCTTCGTGCGGCCGTCTTCACCACTTGGAAGAATGTTCCCACTCACCTCATGGAAACGCTTGCTTCAAGCATGCCGCAATTAATTTTTGAAGTGATCAACAATAACGGTGGAACTACTCAGTACTGAGTTCTTGTTTGGAAGTTTGATTTCTGTTTTGAGGGGGTTTACGGGTTTTTTTGGAGGTGTGGTCCTAAACTTTTGATCAGCTATAAAACAGCCTGTTTCAGTTTAAGCGTTGTTTTCAATAAATTGCATGCTCAAAAAAATGTTTTGTCTCACTCCCATTTCTTCTTGTTGCATGTTGAAGCTCTACTTGGAACCTTGTTAAGATGCAACCATGCAAAATATGATTTTTTTGCCATTTTTCAAGTAGTCTTAAACTTTTGATCGTGACTGTATCTCCTTTATCTTTTAATGAATTACTTCATACTAGATACTTCACAACTGTTTAAATACTATGAAATGCTACATCTAAGCTATTTTTAAATGTATAAAACCACAGGTTAATTAACTGTTGCATTAAATTAGCAATGAATTAATTTGAAGTCTTTATTATTGTTTAAAAGGAAGCCATCCATCTGGTGGTTGCAGTGATACGGAGTTTGGAGAACATTTATTGATGTTTTACAACTGAGATTTTCCATAGAAACACTCTATTAAAAGCTATACACACAGACTAGTCAGTTATACGATTGCTTAATATTATATTTTCACATGTAGGGGCACGTACTATTAAAATGCTAATCCATTAAAAGTAGTTTTATTTAGTTTGTTTCTTTTTTGTAATTATATCTTTATGGAGTATAATGATATACTATGAAATAGTAGTTCTAAAGATGCCATTTAAACTAAAGAATGTACAGTTGTAAGATGCCGCCATCAATATGATAACTTACGGCCTCCTATGGATACTTTAATTGCTTCGTAATATGCACTTCATATGTCAATTATATTGCTTGTCCTTCTTGCAGGATAAATATGTGTCGCTGTGCATTCTAGCTGTAAAAATAAAATAAATAAATAAAAATTGTACATTTCTCAAGTGACTCAGCAGCAGCAGCAGCTACCGAGTCCATTTGGCAAAGATTTAAGCATGCAACAGATTAAAAGCAGCTGCCGAGAAGTTTTCTCTTCCAGTTTTCATTTTCATTATCAGTTTCCGAAAGTTTAAATGCCACGAGGATTAGAGAAATTACATGGGCTCTTGCTTGCCTGCCCCCCGCTTATCCTTCCCCCACACCTCCAGTATTCCCCTCACGGCGACCAGTGGCACACCCCCCCCCCCCCCCCAAGTCCGAGAATGCGTGCAGTGTCTAAAGAATTCCTATAATCCGTGAGATCTATTACAGATAGGGCTACTGACACAGGCAACAGAGATGGGAGCTGGGAGATACTGACTGTATTGATTGGCCTGCCCATCCATAGCCTGCCCAGCTGCTTGGCAGCGTAATGAAATAGCGTAATGAATTTCTGCGGCCACTGCTATGCAGCTGGCACTTAAGTGAATCCGAAATGTGTTCCTGTTGATCATCGTGGATCGGTGCCCTAGGTCTTTAAAAGGGATTAGCCCATCTTAAGTTGTTATGGGCTTGTGTGGATTTTGACAGTATATTCTGGCTGTACGTTAGGGCAATGGGCATGACCTTGAGAAATATTCCCCCACAGGGCTTTCTAGAAAGGTTTGTGGCTGCTGCTATTTCATAATTATGCAACAAATGGAGTTTGATAGCTAAACCATCTGTGAACGACTAACTGTCACTCAGTCAAGCTACAGTTTATATTGTGGTTGTAAATCCTTGAAGCAATTTCCTGTCTTTTAATGATTTTCAGCTAGTCATCCTATAGAAATATCGGAAACATAAATATATGCATACATTTTTGCAGCTGTTTCAAGTGTTGGAATATTCTAAATGTATTTAAGGCAACTAAATTCTATTTTCTAATTTGATAACATAATAAATACACAAATCTGGTTTGGTTTATATGTTTATTGCCACAACTTTTGAGATGAAGGAATCGGGGGCAAGCATTTTTGACAAACCAGAAAGGTTTTATTGAAATAATATTAAACAAACTGAGACTGTGAGGGATGAAAATGAGAGGACTAAAACTAGGAAAGACACGGGAGACACGAGGAGTGAAGTCAGTGACCGGACTAGACAGGAGGGACAAACAGGTACTAACATAGACTAATGCAGGGTAACAAGCATCAGGTGTGGCTAGAATTGCAAAGGGGGCGGGGGGGGGGGGTGGATTTCCAGAAACTTTCCAGAAACTTTCCAGAAAGGCTCTATTTTATTGAACGAATATTCCAAGTTGGAAACTTTCCATGAGAACTAATGGGAATATATGTGAAATCAGTGGGAAAATTATCACTTTTTTTTGCAAGCCTAAGTGTGGCTCATCAGGGTCACCTGAGGGAGGAGACAGGAGGGTCCAGCAGACCTGGGGGGTGTGACATCATTCACTCATTATAAGGATACCAAATATAATTCAGCTGTGCATTTATAAACACATTTTTTGCATAAGTATAATTTTTGTCCATGTGCCGCATTCAAAATTTTTCATATGTTTTCGATCTGCTACAGTTCCTTAAGAAAAGAACTGTGAAGGTATTCCATCACTCCATGAAGCTAAATCACACATAACTCTCATGCATCTGGGATGGCGCTCATGCTTTCAGACTCTCTCACTAATATCCCATTATAAACCTAAAATTAGCAACATAAAAAGTTTGGGGCAGCTTGCAAACCCTACAGACTATTTACAAGGGAATAAAACTGTTACATATATGTAAATGCATGTGCATGTGTGTGCAGACTTGTCTTGAAAATCTCACACTAGCCAGCTGACCTAAGCTGGCAACCTTGATATATAATTTTGATTGTTATGTCACAACCGGTGCTTCATGCTTTCTCTTTATGTCCCTATGTTACAAAAAACAACTCATCATTGTAACATTTAGGATAACTTTCCAAAGTATTTGTTAAAAAAATAGCTGATACGGTATCAGCTGATACCACACCCCCATCAGCTGATGCCATGCCCCTCCCAGCTGATACCACGCCCCCATCAGCTGATACCACACCACCATCAGCTGATGCCATGCCCCTCTCAGCTGATACCACGCCCCCATCAGCTGATACCACACCCCCATCAGCTGATGCCATGCCCCTCCCAGCTGATACCACGCCCCCTCAGCTGATACCACACCACCATCAGCTGATGCCATGCTCCTCTCAGCTGATACCACGCCCCCATCAGCTGATACCACACCACCATCAGCTGATGCCATGCCCCTCTCAGCTGATACCACGCCCCCATCAGCTGATACCACACCACCATCAGCTGATGCCATGCCCCTCTCAGCTGATACCACGCCCCCATCAGCTGATACCACACCACCATCAGCTGATGCCATGCCCCTCTCAGCTGATACCACGCCCCCATCAGCTGGTACCACGCCCCCATCAGCGGATACCACGCCCCTCTTAGCTGATACCACGCCCCTCTCAGCTGATACCACGCCCCTCTCAGCTGATAACATGCCCCTCTCAGCTGATACCACGCCCCTCAGCTGATACCACGCCCCCATCAGCGGATACCACGCCCCTCTCAGCTGATACCACGCCCCCATCAGCGGATGCCACGCCCCTCTCAGCTGATACCACGCCCCTCAGTTGATACCACGCCCCCATCAGCGGATACCACGCCCCTCTCAGCTGATACCATGCCCCCATCAGCGGATACCACGCCCCCATCAGCGGATACCACGCCCCTCTCAGCTGATAACACGCCCCTCTCAGCAGATACCACGCCCCTCTCAGCTGATAACATGCCCCTCTCAGCGGATACCACGCCCCTCTCAGCTGATAACACGCCCCTCTCAGTGGATACCATGCCCCTCTCAGCTGATAACATGCCCCACTCAGCTGATACCACGCCCCCATCAGCGGATACCACGCCCCTCTCAGCTGATACCACGCCCCCATCAGCGGATACCACGCCCCTCTCAGCTGATACCATGCCCCTCTCAGCTGACACCACGCCCCTCTCAGCTGATACCATGCCCCTCTCAGCTGATACCACGCCCCCATCAGCTGATACCACGCCCCTCTCACTGTTGTATTTTTTAAGGTTCAACATCAAAACTTGACCTTTCAGTTTCAATTCTGTTTTCAGATGAACAAAACTTTTGACCCTGATTTAGCTCCATACACTCTAGATATTCCTCCGTGAAACTGAAAAAGAAAAGTTTGTTATTCCTGCCGTAAATTGGATAAATTAGAAAAATATAATGCCAGAAATAGACAATTATTCAAATACGTCTCCAACCTGGCGCACAATTACTTCAGAAATCTATACTGAAAATGGAGCTTATTATACAGAGAAAATGAATAAAAGTAATAAAAGTGGAGATAAATGATTTCATATGCTTTCTGATTTAAAGCAGAATCTGCAGCCACCTAAGATAATGAGTACTGAATAACCGATGCACTCACTGGCAGATCTCCTGCATAAAAATAAAAATGGAAGCTGTACTGTGTCAAACACCTTTATCTTGGAACAGGTTATGCCTTTGGCTTATCGGGCAGATGCAGAAGACACTGTAGGACATCTAAGGCTATATCCTGAAAATGATCGTTTTTTTTTGCTTGCACTCTTTCTTCAGAGCTGCCCCTCATTCCATTTCGCCCCGTGCCTATCGATTAATGATGTGCCTTTCTGCCCTCTGAGGCGCTGGCGAAAGTCCAATTTGATCGTCCCACCCCATCTGCCTTGAGAAAGCTGGACTCTTTAATGCCTGCCCTGTATTATTAGAGGCTAATGGCCCATTAACGCAGCCAAAATGGATTAATAAATGACTATAAATGACTCAATAGTATTAATCAGGAAACAAACCATAAGCAGGGAAATTCAGTCACAAGATCATAATTATATAAATTCATCATATGTCATCCATCCATCCATTCATCTTGCAGCTGGTTATCCTGGACAGAGTCGTGGGACATCCTGGTGCCTGTTCCCAGAATCATAGGACACATATCAAATATAATACATTCAATAATGTACAGCTTCTTTGTTTTTTAAAGCTCACAACAAGATACGTTGCAGGAATTGATTAAAAATTTTAGTCCCTCATTTTTAGAGTAGATTTATTACCCAAATTAAGTCTTCTTATAAACTGGCACTAGCAGCACTTTTTATAGTCATAGAGGCTGAAAGGTCCTAAGTACATGCTGCAATAATTCACAAATTGGCACTAATTGGCTGTCGGTAGGATAGTTATTCAGAATTTGCACACATGACCCAAGAGGAACGTCAATATTGGACCCTAGAGAGGGGTAATTTTGCTGAACTGCTAAAATGAGCTGCCTAGCTATTTACCTGGACAAATTAATGCATAATTATATGGCTGTATATGGTTGTCAGAATTATTAGTTTGCTCAAATGAAGAATGAAGATATTTCACTGTGATCAGATGTCTTATTTTCAGTACTACCAACTCTGCACAACTACAGGAGCCCAAGAGCAGAATCTCCTTTTAATCTACACCGAAGCATGGAGACAGCCCTGGGAAACACACTTAAGCCAGAAGAATGAAAGTGGGAACACTTTTAGAGCAAAATTATGGCACAACAAGGGACCGGTCTGCATCAGTGGAGGCCACAGTGGCACACTAAACAGTAATTGCTGGAGCAAATGGAGAATAATTTTCAGTTTATTTTTATATGTAGCTTTTTAAAATAAAATATAGTAGTATTTCAATTTTGAGAAGCACCCCAGTACAGTACATAAGGTTAAATTAAGAATCCTTATCCACATACTATCCACACATATGCCTTTATGCAGATATGATAATTAACATAGATTATGATTGTTGATTTAAAATTTGTGATCTTTGCTGTCGCTTCATGCCTAGTAGATATTAGAATTAATATGAAGAGAATAAATGCAGCTTTTGGAAAGCAGCACTGCTACCCTGTTCTTCCCTCCTGATCTTTTTCAGGGAGCTTTTTCCATTTCAGGTGTAAAAATAAATTCTCAGACATTGATATATGGACAAACAAAATGTATTTATAGGTTTGGATTTGTTGTACTCATATATTTTGTGCCTCTTTTTTGCGCTTTTCTCATACACGTTTTCTTAAATCTGAGCACTAGCAGTAAAACAAAGTGAAGCAATAATTGTCTCCCTTTCCGCAGAAAGTGCTCTTCCCTTCTGGTGGCAGATCTGTGATTACACTGTCAAAACCGCAGCTCTGAAAGACCAACCACACATGGCCCATTTTCTGCTTAAACCTGCAGATCCCGTTCAGTTGATTTCTCACATTACTATCGACATTAACTGTATGTTCATAAACCAACAGGAAGTGCTTATATAACCTCTAAGTTCGCTCTATTTCAACACAAAAATTAAACATGCATTACTGTTTACCACAAATCTCAATTCTGTAATATATTTCTAGCATGTTATTCAGCTAGAATTTGACAAATTGAACTTCTGGATTACTGTATGTATTATGTTTTTCATTTGCATCAATACAGTAAGCCATTTAAACTTGCTTCCATTAGAAAATCCTTCATGCATAGTTAAAATGCACTCGTAGGATTTACTGCATATTTCTCAGACTAATCTTAATGTGTAAGACAAGATGTGATAGCTGTACCTTATGACCTACTGCTGATTGGCCATTCACCTTCTACCAGTAATATCCTGCTTTTGTAATTTCAACCTTTGATGTCCTCTGCTGTACCTTATTGCCGGCTGTATTGGTAAATGTTAAGTGAGAGTCTGGGAGTGATATTTAATGACCTCTTCATTAAATATTCAAACTCTCCCAGGCTATTTCAAGGAATAGAGGCATAAGGTTGTCCGCAAACTAGTTTAAGGGGAGTCATTTCTCTGTACAGGAAACATGGAGCTGATTCAATTAAAAAATTCACTGTTCTGCATTCGAGCAACTATGTAGGCCTATGGGACACAAATAAATGAAATAGACAAAAAAAAAAAAAAAATGTAATCCATCCCTTTTAATTAGGAATTACACCAATCAGCCATAATATTAAAACCACTGACAGGTGAAGTGAATTACAATGATTATCTCATTACAATGGCACCTGTCAAGGGTGCCTTTATATATTAGGCAAGTGAACAGTCAGTTCTTTATCTTGATGCGTTGGCAGCAGGAAAAATGGGCAAGCATAAGTATCTGAGCGGCTTTGACAAGGGTGAAATTGAGATGGCTAGACGACTGGGTCAGAGCATCTCCAACAGGGCAGGTCTTTTGGGGTGTTCCCAGTATGCAGCGGTCAGTACCTACCAGAATTGGTCTGAGGAAGACCAACCGGTGAACCAGCAATGGGGTCATGGGTGTCCAAGGCTCACTGATGTGCGTGGGGAGCGAAGGCGAGCCCATCTGGTCCGATCCCACAGGAGAGCTACTGCAGCAAAAGGTTAATGCTGGCTATGATAGAAAGGTGTCAGAACTCAGTGCATTGCAGCTTGCTGCGTATGGGTCTGCATACTGTAGCTATAGACTGGTCAAAGAGCCCCATGCTGACTCCAGAACACCACTGAAAGCGCCTACTAGGGGCATGTGAGCATCAGAACTGGACCCTGGAGTAATGGAAGAAGGTGGCCTGGTCTGAGTAATCACATTTTCTTTTACATCGTGTGTGTGTGTGTGTGTGTGTGTGTGTGTGTGTGTGTGAGAGAGAGAGAGAGAGATTTATCTGGGGATGAGATGGTACCAGGGTGCACTATGGGAAGAAGGAAAACCGGCAGAGGCAGTGTGATGCTCTGGGCAATGTTCTGCTGGGAAAGAGTCCTGGAATTTAAATGGGCGTTACTTACACCCGCCTAAACAATGTTGCAGACCAATTCCCCCCCCTCATGGCAACAGTATTCCATGATATCAGTGGCCCCTTTCTGCCACACTGCAGAAATAGTCCAGGAATGGTTTGAGGAACATGCACGAGTGCAAAGGTCTGGTGGAGTCCATGCCTTGATGGGTCAGAGCTGTTTTAGCAGCATGTTTTAATGTATGACTGACCAACTAATCAAAATTAGTTTTTTGCAATATAAAGCAATTTCTTCTCCCTGTATTATCATACCTATCATACCCTTCTGCCTAAATAAAAAATAATATTCCAAAATTAATAGCATGGATATGTAATGTCCTGCCTGTTATGTCCGGCTGACCCTCCAGTCACCTCCTTAACGTGACCCTGATGAACCACGCCTGTTGCTTGTTACCCGTCATTAGCCTTTGTATTTAAGTACCTGCTTGTCTTGTCATCCCCAGTCCAGTCAGTGATGTCGCTCCTCCTGTCTGTCCATGTCCTTCCCTGTAC